>NC_030678.2:6112777-6462777 GCF_000004195.4 Xenopus tropicalis
CAAGACACAAGTGCCATATTTCAGGGTTTATCTACTAACTTTCTACATCCACAAAACCAGTGGCACCCAAAAATATATGGGATCCCACTGGGTGAAAAGAAAAAAAGAAGGACTAAGCATTATGTCCCAAGAAGTCCTACAGTATTAGGTGGAAACAAGACTCTTAAACTGACCAACTGTGACAATATGTCTTCTGATGTTCCCAGTAGCACAGGAGAACCAAGGCATGACCTGGATTGAGGGTCCTAAACTGAAGACCAGTTCTAGGATAAAGCCTAGACAGCCTCCAGTATGTGGTTGGCCCTCTGTGGGAAAAAAAACAGAAAAAAGGTACAAAATATGTGTAGGGAACTGGTAAATTGTACCTTTTCTAACTCTGTGGTCCCCTAGTTATATGGACAGCTATGAAGGGTCCTTAATGTAATGGGAAGTACGCCCCTTGTTCCTGGTTCATAGCATGACCTTTTGTGCAATTCCACAGTTTGGCCATCAGGTGGCACTGTGGTATAAAAGGCTGAGCAGCCATGAGGCTGGAGGCCATTTTGTGAAGTTTCTGTCTGAGCCAGCAGGCAGAGAGATACTGTGGAATCTGGGAATAGGTAGGTTCAGATAGAATAGGCAGCTCCTGTTATAGGTCACACTAGGTGTGATAGACAGGCAGGGCTATTTAGTGAGCAGCATTTTGGCTCCAACAAGGATTTGCAGAAGGATTATAATCCCGGTATAATACTGCCCAGAGTAGGGTTAACAGTGTAAAGACCTAGGGTTAGTGAACACCCAGGTTCTACTGGAAGCATTTACCTGAAAGCTCGGAGTTAACCCATTGTGCCCTGTTATTGTTACCATTCCTTGTAAGTACTGCCTGTTCTGTGAGATGCTACTACCTACCTATTCTGTGCTGTAATTACTCCTAAGTGGCTGTGTAAATAAACAGTTCATGGTTTCAACGTTAAGAACCACTGGCGCCCATTTATTGGGAAATACAACATATCTACCTGGCCTCCATATCAAGCGAGGGTTCACTCCTGAAGGATACAGTCTCATCCTGGGTAAAATAAGGTGTGGTTTGTGGTAATAGAAGGGCTAATTTACCATACGCTTACATATGTATTGTGTAACAAATGTCCAACTTGTTGCCCTCGTGGACTGCAAAGAAAGAAGGGGGGGGGCAAAAGAACATAATAGAGGCCCCTCCATGACTCCCTTGTTGACTCGCCGCTCATACAGACTGTGTTTGGAAGGGAAGAACGGTTTGAAGGAGACAGCAATTATTTACAGATTTATTATAACCGAGATCCTACCTTATTGTTATTGAATTTTTGGTTGAAATACATGATGCAATTTTTGTTTGTGATTATTTTTTTACTGCCCATTAAGCAGAGGCTTCATTAAATACACAAATAAGCCAAGGACGTACAGTATAATCAAGGAACGTGAAGCCTTCCCCGTAACAAGATGATGAACTGAAATGTAAAAATGAATGACATTGTCGTGTCATTGCCAGAGCTGATGGCGGAATAAAGAGAGAACATTACGTAGATCCCATTGATGAAGAAAAGTTCCTTCAAAAACATTCAGATTATTTCACAGAAGTAATGGAAATGGGTTTGAATATTGTACATTGTGCCTTCTCCAGGCTTGGGCAAATCATGAGGCAGTAGTACTAGTGATGGGTCGTCTGGATACGCCCTACCCCCCAGTATTGCCTCAGTTTTCAAAGTCTCCCTTATGGTCCAGTTATATGAATTGAAGCTAACCCTATGGCACATAGTTACATAGTTACATAGGGTTGAAAAAAGACCAGACTCTATCAAGTTCAACCCTTTCAAGTAAACCCAGCACCCACACCCTATACTTACCAATCTATACACTCACATACATAAATTATATATACAACCAGTAATACTAACTGTAGGTATTAGTATCACAATAGCCTTGGATATTCTGATTGTTCAAGAACTCATCCAGGCCCCTCTTATAGGCATTAACAGAATCTGCCATTACAACATCTCTAGGAAGGGCATTCCCCAACCTCACTGCCCTCACCGTGAGGAAGCCCCTACCCAACGCCCCCGGCAGGGCATTCCCCAACCCCCTCACTGCCCTCACCGTGAGGAACCCCCTACCCAACATCCCCCGGCATGGCATTCCCCAACCTCACTGCCCTCACCGTGAGGAACCTCCTACCCAACATCCCCCGGCAGGGCATTCCCCAACCCCCTCACTGCCCTCACCGTGAGGAATCCCCTACCCAACATCCCCCGGCAGGGCATTCCCCAACCCCCTCACTGCCCTCACCGTGAGGAACCCCCTACCCAACATCCCCCGGGAAGGTCATTCCCCAACCCCCTCACTGCCCTCACCGTGAGGAATCCCCTACCCAACATCCCCCAGCAGGGCATTCCCCAACCCCCTCACTGCCCTCACCGTGAGGAATCCCCTACCCAACATCCCCCGGCAGGGCATTCCCCAACCCCCTCAGTGCCCTCACCGTGAGGAACCCCCTACCCAACATCCCCCGGGAAGGTCATTCCCCAACCCCCTCACTGCCCTCACCGTGAGGAATCCCCTACCCAACATCCCCCAGCAGGGCATTCCCCAACCCCCTCACTGCCCTCACCGTGAGGAACCCCCTACCCAACACCCCCCGGGAAGGTCATTCCCCAACCCCCTCACTGCCCTCACCGTGAGGAACCCCCTACCCAACATCCCCCGGGAAGGTCATTCCCCAACCTCACTGCCCTCACTGTGAGGAACCCCCTACCCTGCTTCAAATGGAAGCTCCGTTCCTCTAATCTAAAGGGGGGACCTCTGGTGCGTTGATCGTTTTTATGGGGAAAAGGAAAAAAACCCTATCTGCCTAACAGGGGTCATAACAGGGGTCGAGGCTTGAGTACCCAGAAAAAAGGCAGTGCCAATATGGGATCATTGGCTTTTTAGGTCTTGAGTCTCAAAGTATGCTTCTCCACCTCACTTGCCTCCAGATGATGTTTCTGACCCATCAAGATGTCCCCTCCAACTTTCTGCTTTTTGGTGACCAGTAGATAGCAGGTTAAGTTGAGGATAAGGCAGTTGTGGGTTGAGGATAAGGCAGATAAGGTAACAATGTGGGTTGTGAGTCCAGATATGGGTTGCAAGTCTACTAGTTGGATGTGGATAAACCTGATGGGACCCACAATGATCTCCAGCAAATACTGCTTCATTCCCATGTATATTAATATGAATGTCTACATACTCCATTAACTAACATTAGTTTTCCTGCCCTGTGGAAGTCTCTTGGTCATGGAATTTTGAGGTGACAGCTTTCAGCATCTCAGGATGACCTGAATGACACCCATCATGTGTATGGCAGAATCACAAGGGAATCTGACTATGGGACACTTGCCCTGTGCCCCAAAGAGGAGGTTCACCTTTGAGTTAACTTTATAGAATGCCCCATTCTAATTAACTTTTCAATTGTTCTTCATTATTCTTATTCATATTTCTTCTTCTGCCTCTTTCCAACTTCAAATGGGGTCACTGACCCCGGCAGCCAAAAAGCTATTGCTCTGTGAGGCTTCAGTTTTATTGTTATTGTTACTTTTCATGATGCAATTCTCTACTCAGGTCCTCTCCTATTCATATACCAGTCTCTCATTCAAACCACTCCCTGGTTGCTAAGGTAATTTGGACCCTAGCAACCAGATAGATGAAACTCCAAACGGGAGATATGCTGAACTAAAAGTTACTCTCTACATCATGCTAAAAGTTAACTCAAAGATGAACAACCCCTTTAATGGTAAGAGGAGTAGGCAGGTTCAGAGTCCCAGATACTAGAGGCAGTAGGTAGGTAGGTAGGTTTACTTACCCTACTGAACCATCATACGTTATTTTTTCCCCATTTGTTCAGTTGAAAGAGGCGAATGCGTCATTATTTCCAATTGTGTATCCATCTATTGCAGTGGTTCTCAACCTTCCTAATGCCGCGACCCTTTAATACAGTTCCTCATGTTGTGGTGACCCCCAACCATAAAATTATTCCTAAGATCATCGGAAATATGTGTTTTCCAATGATCTTAGGCGACCCCTGTGAAAGGGTTGTTCCACCCCCAAAGGGGTCCCGACCCACAGGTTGAGAACCGCTGAACTATAGGGTTCCATAGACTTCATTGTCTTCTTTGAGGGAACATTTTTATATATATCTGTCCCTCGTACTTGAGCGAATCTGTCCCGTTTTGTTTCGCCGAAAAATTCGCGAATCTTTCAAAAGATTCGCGAAACAGCGAAAGTGTTGCGCATCCAAAAAAAATTGTCGCCCGCGACTATTCTTTTGTCGCACTCCTATTCTTTTATTGCGAGGCTATTCTTTTGTCGCCCGCAGGTATTCTTTTGTTGCGAGGCTATTCTTTTGTCGCCCGCGGCTATTCTTTTATCGCACGGCTATTCTTTTGTCGCCCGTGACTATTCTTTTGTCGCCTGCGGCAATATTCTTTCATCGCAAGGCTATTCTTTTGTCGCCCGTGGCTATTCTTTTGTCGCAAGGCTATTCTTTTATCGCGAGGCTATTCTTTTGTCACACGCCGCTATTCTTTTGTCGCCCACGACTATTCTTTTGTCACGAGGCTATTCTTTTGTCGCCTGAGGCTATTGTTTTGTCACCCGTGGCTATTCTTTGCGTGGCTATTCTTTTTGTCACCCGCAGCTATCCTTTTGTCGCAAAACAATTTTTGGACGCGTGGCGAATCCATGCCTGGCGAAACATTTCGCCCATCACTAGTGCTGTCCCAAACAATCAGTTGACTACTTCAAAAAGTTGGCTTCCCATGTTATAGCGGCTATTCTTTTGTTGCCCGCGGCTATTCTTTTGTCGCGTGGCTGTTTTTTTTGTCGCCTGCAGCTATTCTTTTGTCACCCGTTGCTATTATTTTGTCGCCCATAGCTATTCTTTTGTCGCGCAACAATTTTTGGACGCACGGCGGATCCATGCCTGGCGAAACATTTCGCCCATCACTAGTACTGTCCCAAACAATCTGTTGACTACTTCAAAAAGTTGGCTTCCCCTGTAATAGTACATCATCCAGTAATGAATGGCTCAAAGATTTCTGCAGAATCCACAACTTAAATACATAAGTACTTCCCTGCACAAACACTTTGAGAAGATAAAACTCTTTGCTGCCGCTGCGAAAACCCTTAATTTTGTTATCTGCCTCTTTATCATTCCGAGTGACGTCCCCATAACAGCCGACGAGATAATTGCGCCGAATTGAAGATGTCACTTATGATACAGTAATGAGAAAGTAAATAGGAACGAATGCATTGTTTTCCGGCCAAGTTTTAAATATGTAAAGCAGAGGCGCAGCTGACGAAGACACATTAAGCCCCAGCATGGGCAAAATGGATTAGAGGAGACGCTCCGTTCAGACAGATGAAAGAAAGGAACCTTTGTTTTCATCCAATTAAGGCATCTCGGGGGCTCACTAGGGGGAAAAAATTGTATCTTCCATGTTCAAGATATTTCCAGTGGTCTTGAGTTTGTCTTTATGAGGGTACATGGGGCACATCAAAGCTGGAGCTTCCGCTAAACTGCAAATCCCATCATGCCCTGCAGCAGAGCTTGTAGCTTAATTACATCTACATGAGCATAGGGACCACAAAGTATCAGACTACAAGAACGTAAAGGGATGTTGCCATTACATTATTGTAATTAATATACATGTATGAGGGTAAAGGTCTACTGTTACATGGTACATGACAAGAAAGTCCATGAAGGACTAATGTGCACGGTTGGGAGTTGATTCGCTCATTCCCATTCGCTAATAAGGGGTAATTATATCTTAGTTGGGATCAAGTACAGGTACTGTTTTATTATTACATAGAAAAGGGAATCATTTAACCATGAAATAAACCCAATAGGGCTGTTCTGCCCCAATAAGGGGTAATTATATCTTAGTTGGGATCAAGTACAGGTACTGTTTTATTATTACAGAGAAAAGGGAATCATTTAACCATTAAATAAACCCAATAGGGCTGTTCTGCCCCCAATAAGGGGTAATTATATCTTAGTTGGGATCAAGTACAGGTACTGTTTTATTATTACAGAGAAAAGGGAATCATTTAACCATGAAATAAACCCAATAGGGCTGTTCTGCCCCAATAAGGGGTAATTATATCTTAGTTGGGATCAAGTACAGGTACTGTTTTATTATTACAGAGAAAAGGGAATCATTTAACCATTAAATAAACCCAATAGGGCTGTTCTGCCCCAATAAGGGGTAATTATATCTTAGTTGGGATCAAGTACAGGTACTGTTTTATTATTACAGAGAAAAGGGAATTGTTTTTAAAAACTAGACTTATTTGTTTATAATGGAGTCTATGGTAGATGGCCTTTCCGTAATTCGGAACTTTCTGGTAATTCTTCTAGATAATGGATACCATACCTGTATAACTCAGCCTGCAGCCTTGTGCCTTTATATGGGCACAGAACCCCTCAGTGACTGCTAATATCCTTATCATTTACAGTAGGGGGTACATTATCCCTTATAATACATGAGTGATACTCAGAGTTCCCTGTATAACTCAGCCTGCAGCCTTGTGCCTTTATATGGGGGGCACAGAACCCCTCAGTGACTGCTAATATCCTTATCATTTACAGTAGGGGGTACATTATCCCTTATAATACATGAGTGATACTCAGAGTTCCCTGTATAACTCAGCCTGCAGCCTTGTGCCTTTATATGGGCACAGAGCCCCTCAGTGACTGCTAATATCCTTATCATTTACAGTAGGGGGTACATTATCCCTTATAATACATGAGTGATACTCAGAGTTCCCTGTATAACTCAGCCTGCAGCCTTGTGCCTTTATATGGGCACAGAACCCCTCAGTGACTGCTAATATCCTTATCATTTACAGTAGGGGGTACATTATCCCTTATAATACATGAGTGATACTCAGAGTTCCCCGTATAACTCAGCCTGCAGCCTTGTGCCTTTATATGGGCACAGAACCCCTCAGTGACTGCTAATATCCTTATCATTTACAGTAGGGGGTACATTATCCCTTATAATACATGAGTGATACTCAGAGTTCCCTGTATAACTCAGCCTGCAGCCTTGTGCCTTTATATGGGGGGCACAGAACCCCTCAGTGACTGCTAATATCCTTATCATTTACAGTAGGGGGTACATTATCCCTTATAATACATGAGTGATACTCAGAGTTCCCTGTATAACTCAGCCTGCAGCCTTGTGCCTTTATATGGGCACAGAACCCCTCAGTGACTGCTAATATCCTTATCATTTACAGTAGGGGGTACATTATCCCTTATAATACATGAGTGATACTCAGAGTTCCCTGTATAACTCAGCCTGCAGCCTTGTGCCTTTATATGGGCACAGAACCCCTCAGTGACTGCTAATATCCTTATCATTTACAGTAGGGGGTACATTATCCCTTATAATACATGAGTGATACTCAGAGTTCCCTGTATAACTCAGCCTGCAGCCTTGGGCCATTATATGGGCACAGAACCCCCCCAGCAATTCATTGGCTGCAAAACATATTTACTTCTCTCTCACAAACAGGTGAAGCCAGTGAAGGATTAGAGAATATTTTGGAGTTTCCATATGAGCAATAACAAAACAAACACAATAGATGAGCAGAATGATGGTCTCTCTCTGTACAAAGCAATGAAACAATCCTTGTGCTGAGACGGCTAATGAGGCTAATAGCTTGGAGGAGCAATTCTCTGCACTAATGTATTCAAACACAAGTTATTTTGTAACGAGGGAACAAAATGTACTGTATGAGGCAAGAAGCATCACTGCGATACAATGGAACATTTATCAAGTGGATTATAGAGGAGCCCGTTCCTTGGCATGGAAAACACAATCAGTTTAATGGAGAGAAATAGCAAACGGCTCTCCATGCTCTGGAGTTGATGCTGTGAGCTCTCACTCCTCTGTGTAACTGTCCAACTCAAGAAATATGTCCAACTTCATATCATCCTTTATCAGTAAAATGAGGCTTGTGTCATTGATCTTTCTTGTGTCAAGGATGTCATCGAGTCCCACCTCAAATTTGATGTCACCCCTTCACTAATCCCTAATGTGGTCTTCAGGTTTGAGGTGGGACTCGATGGCATCAGAGACACTGTGTCATTGGTCTTTCTTGTGTCATTGATGCCATCGAGTCCCACCTCAAATTTGAAGACCACCTGAAAGTCACCCCTTCACTAATCCCTAATGTGGTCTTCAAATTTGAGGTGGGACTCTATGGCATCAATGACACAAGAAAGACCAATGACACAGTGTCTTTGATGCCATCGAGTCCCACCTCAAACCTGAAGACCACATTAGGGATTAGTGAAGGGGTGACTTTCAGATGCCCATCAAATTTGAGGTGGGACTCGATGGCATCAATGACACAAGAAAGATCAATGACACAGTGTCAATGATGCCATCAAGTCCCACCTCAAATTTGAAGACCACATTAGGGATTAGTGAAGGGGTGACTTTCAGGTGGTCTTCAAGTTTGAGGTGGGACTCGATGGCATCAATGACACAAGAAAGATCAATGACACAGTGTCATTGATGCCATCGAGTCCCACCTCAAACTTGAAGACCACCTGAAAGTCACCCCTTCACTAATCCCTAATGTGGTCTAAAAATTTGAGGTGGGACTCGATGGCATCATTGACACTATCATTGATATTTCTTGTGTCATTGATGCCATTGAGTCCCACCTCAAATTTAAAAACCACCTGAAAGTCAACCCTTTACTAATCCCTAATGTGGTCTTCAAGTTTGAGGTGGGACTCGATGGCATCAATGACACAAGAAAGATGGCGGCTGTCTATGCTGTATATGTCTGTGCAACTCATATATATTCAAAAAGGTCTCTATATTGGTGGTATCTACCAAGTCCATTGTTTGTCTGCTCATATTTAATCCTCCTGTGATTCGATGGAATCCCGTGCCTTCTGAAGTTCTGAAATATTGGATTCTAGTACAACTTTATGTCCTATATACAGAGGGTTATCAGTTCATGAAGCTTCCGAATTCTACTTCAAGGCCTTACACATTGGGGTGTATTTATTAATACTGGAGCAGTGTCGGACTGGTGTCCACCAGAAAACCCTTTGACTTAGGCCCAGTCTCCCCTTCTCACTTTCTTTAATCCCATAATTACTTCTTTATACATACTATTATCTATCCTTTCCTCCATTCCTTCAGTTTTTTTTCCTATAGAATTGAGTAATGGCTATGGTATAGGCATACAAGGCAAATGGTTGGGTGAGCAGAAGGGCCCACTGACACCTGGGCCCACCTGGAGTTTTCCTGGTATCCTGGTGGGCCAGTCCGACACTGTTCAGGAGACAAAGATGACCGGTGATGAATAACCAACCAGACCTTGACCAATAGCAAACAATCAGCAAGTAGATTTGTATAGTGACCTACAAGTAAGAAAACAATAGCAAAGATCTGGTTGGTTGCTCATCGTTGGTCAACTCAAAGGTGAACAACCCCTTGGGTCTAACCCTGTCCCTACAACTGAATGTAAGTAATACCACCCAAGACCCACACTTTCCAGCTATTGTTCCAAATTGGGTGAAGGCAATTGCTGAACTACAACTCACAGAACCCCAGTCTTTTGTACCATTCTCTACACATTTCCTCCCCTCAGGGAGCCACCGGCAACTGTTCTCTCTCTCTGTTCCCCGCTGGAAAACCAGTCAGTAGCGCACAATAGAAGGATGGAGATAATGAAATATTTTGACATCTCTCAGCCTTTGCATATTTGCCTCCATTCTGCTGCACAGTATCAGGCATGCTGAGGTTTCCCCGACATGCTAACAACATGCTATTGTTAACGGTGAGAAATCACATTTCCCTTTCTGCCGGTAGGAGGGTTAAATTAGCCTCTTGTTGAAAAGCAAATATTTCTAGCTGTCGAAGGCCGTGTGATTTCTATTTTTTTTATACTGTTTTTCTTTTTGCAGAACAGAAATATTTCCAAGTCTCACCAAATACTGATTCTTTTTCTTCCCCGAGAGCAACAGCGCCACCAACTGGTGATCATAGAGATGGCAGGCGTTCAGATTTGCTTTTTAATTACTCCTCTGATATTTTATCTATGCAGAAAGATCTCCGAGGCAGATATTTGTGTTTTTTTCCAAAGATAAATCCGCTCAGGGAAAGGTTGAATTTCCCATCGGATGTCAAGCGAGACAGCAATGGCCTGGAGGTATGTAATATTTAGATACTTTCTTACACGTATAGATGAAATATAATATCTCATACCAGCAGTGTAATTCTGTCTTGGATGAGACTCAAGAATGTTTTGCTGAGTCCGTCACTTTTTCTGTTATTTCTTCCTTTATATTCTATTCTTTTAATGCCCTAACAATGATTGATAACTGAAATATTGGATATTGTTGGCGGATCAGGGTCGGACTGGGTCGGAGGGCCCTGGCTCTGTTGGGCCCCACCAGGGCCGCCAGTCTCCCTCCCTGGCACACTAAAGGTAAGTTTCATTTTGGAGACTGCGTTGGGGGCCCCCAGGGTGGGCCCGGCACCCCCAAGTCCGACCCTGTCAAGGAGGGAAAAGGTCTGCTAAAGAGATAACCATGGCGGTTACAGATACTGCTAGTTTCAATAGTATAGGCAGTACAGGTATGGAACCCATTATCCAGAATGCTCAGGTCCTGGGGTTGTTCTGCCCCAATAAGGGGTAAATATATCTTAGTTGGAATCAAGTACAGGTACTGTTTTATTATTACAGAGAAAAGGGAATCATTTAACCATTAAATAAACCCAATAGGGCTGTTCTGCCCCAATAAGGGGTAATTATATCTTAGTTGGGATCAAGTACAGGTACTGTTTTATTATTACAGAGAAAAGGGAATCATTTAACCATGAAATAAACCCAATAGGGCTGTTCTGCCCCAATAAGGGGTAATTATATCTTAGTTGGGATCAAGTACAGGTACTGTTTTATTATTACAGAGAAAAGGGAATCATTTAACCATGAAATAAACCCAATAGGGCTGTTCTGCCCCCAATAAGGGGTAATTATATCTTAGTTGGGATCAAGTACAGGTACTGTTTTATTATTACAGAGAAAAGGGAATCATTTAACCATGAAATAAACCCAATAGGGCTGTTCTGCCCCCAATAAGGGGTAATTATATCTTAGTTGGGATCAAGTACACGTACTGTTTTATTATTACAGAGAAAAGGGAATCATTTAACTATTAAATAAACCCAATAGGGCTGTTCTGCCCCCAATAAGGGGTAATTATATCTTAGTTGGAATCAAGTACAGGTACTGTTTTATTATTACAGAGAAAAGGGAATCATTTAACCATTAAATAAACCCAATAGGGCTGTTCTGCCCCAATAAGGGGTAATTATATCTTAGTTGGGATCAAGTACAGGTACTGTTTTATTATTACAGAGAAAAGGGAATCATTTAACCATGAAATAAACCCAATAGGGCTGTTCTGCCCCAATAAGGGGTAATTATATCTTAGTTGGGATCAAGTACAGGTACTGTTTTATTATTACAGAGAAAAGGGAATCATTTAACCATGAAATAAACCCAATAGGGCTGTTCTGCCCCCAATAAGGGGTAATTATATCTTAGTTGGGATCAAGTACAGGTACTGTTTTATTATTACAGAGAAAAGGGAATCATTTAACCATGAAATAAACCCAATAGGGCTGTTCTGCCCCCAATAAGGGGTAATTATATCTTAGTTGGGATCAAGTACACGTACTGTTTTATTATTACAGAGAAAAGGGAATCATTTAACTATTAAATAAACCCAATAGGGCTGTTCTGCCCCCAATAAGGGGTAATTATATCTTAGTTGGGATCAAGTACAGGTACTGTTTTATTATTACAGAGAAAAGTGAATCATTTAACCATGAAATAAACCCAATAGGGCTGTTCTGCCCCAATAAGGGGTAATTATATCTTAGTTGGGATCAAGTACAGGTACTGTTTTATTATTACAGAGAAAAGGGAATCATTTAACCATGAAATAAACCCAATAGGGCTGTTCTGCCCCCAATAAGGGGTAATTATATCTTAGTTGGGATCAAGTACAGGTACTGTTTTATTATTACAGAGAAAAGGGAATCATTTAACTATTAAATAAACCCAATAGGGCTGTTCTGCCCCCAATAAGGGGTAATTATATCTTAGTTGGGATCAAGTACAGGTACTGTTTTATTATTACAGAGAAAAGTGAATCATTTAACCATGAAATAAACCCAATAGGGCTGTTCTGCCCCAATAAGGGGTAATTATATCTTAGTTGGGATCAAGTACAGGTACTGTTTTATTATTACAGAGAAAAGGGAATCATTTAACTATTAAATAAACCCAATAGGGCTGTTCTGCCCCAATAAGGGGTAATTATATCTTAGTTGGGATCAAGTACAGGTACTGTTTTATTATTACAGAGAAAAGGGAATCATTTAACTATTAAATAAACCCAATAGGGCTGTTCTGCCCCAATAAGGGGTAATTATATCTTAGTTGGGATCAAGTACAGGTACTGTTTTATTATTACAGAGAAAAGGGAATCATTTAACTATTAAATAAACCCAATAGGGCTGTTCTGCCCCAATAAGGGGTAATTATATCTTAGTTGGGATCAAGTACAGGTACTGTTTTATTATTACAGAGAAAAGGGAATCATTTAACCATTAAATAAACCCAATAGGGCTGTTCTGCCCCAATAAGGGGTAATTATATCTTAGTTGGGATCAAGTACACGTACTGTTTTATTATTACAGAGAAAAGGGAATCATTTAACTATTAAATAAACCCAATAGGGCTGTTCTGCCCCCAATAAGGGGTAATTATATCTTAGTTGGGATCAAGTACAGGTACTGTTTTATTATTACAGAGAAAAGGGAATCATTTAACCATGAAATAAACCCAATAGGGCTGTTCTGCCCCAATAAGGTGTAATTATATCTTAGTTGGGATCAAGTACAGGTACTGTTTTATTATTACAGAGAAAAGGGAATCATTTAACCATGAAATAAACCCAATAGGGCTGTTCTGCCCCCAATAAGGGGTAATTATATCTTAGTTGGGATCAAGTACAGGTACTGTTTTATTTTTACAGAGAAAAAGGAAATCAATTTTAAAAATCTGAATTATTTGATAAAAAACAAGTCTATGGGAGACAGGCTTTCCGTAATTCGCAGCTTTCTGGATAACGGGTCCCATACCTGTATATATATGTATATATATTTAATGGGTGAGTGCAGTGACAGCCCCATTGGTTTCAATATTTTCTGCTACAACTGCGGCTGTAGTTCCCCAGTAATTATGAATATGTGTGTATAACATGCAGAATCAGCATTTGGCTCACGGAATGTATTTATCAGGGTTTAACGCGGGCAGGGTACGCGCCGTAGGTGTGTGATTTATGAGAAGGCACATACATGCATAAAACATAACAAATTTACTCCCATATACATCTCCCGGATGACACATTGATACAGCGAGACGAATCCGCCATTGGCCGCGCATAATCAGCCCCCCCGTATATTATCCGACCCGTTTCTATATCGGTGCCTCACTGTATCATTTATGGAACCTGAGCCAGGAAACCTATATTAAAATGCTCCCGGCCTGTGATAATCCTACATTTCCAGCTGTTATTCCTGTATTAAACCCCATAAAACGCCAACTGACGTTATTGTTATAGCATATGAGGCCCTTACGGACGGGGGAAGCCAAGCGATGAACTATATCCTGGCATTGGGTTTGCTCCTCAGACCGATATCTGCCATGTGAATAAATAAATGACCGGTGTAAAGGGGAACAAGCCAACCTGGGTCGGCGTGCCTCCATTTTGTTTGTGCTGAAATATAGTGATGGGCGTAATGTTTCGCCAGGCATGGATTTCCGGTCAAAAATTGTCAACGGCGTCAAAAAAGAATAGTCGCGGGCAACAAAAGAATAGTCGCGGGCGACAAAAAATTACCGCGGGCGTCAAAAGAATAGCCGCAGGTGACAAAAGGACAGCCACGGGCGACAAAAGAATAGTCGTGGGTGACAAAAGAATAGCCGTGGGCGACAAAGGAATAGCCGTGGGCGACAAAGGAATAGCCACGGGCGACAAAACAATAGCCGCAGGCGACAAAACAATAGCCGTGGGTGACAAAATAATAACCGCTGGCGACAAAATAATAACCGCGGACGACAAAATAATAACCGCGGGCGACAAAAGAATAGCCGCGGGCGTCAAAAGAACAGCCGCGGGCGACAAAATTATAGCTGCTGGCGACAAAGGAATAGCCGCAAGCGACAATTTTTTTTGCCGCACGACATTTTCGGCGTTTCACGAATTTTTCGGCGTTTAACAGATCTTTTGAAAGATTTGCAAATTTTTCGGCGAAACGGAACAGATTTGCTCATCACTACTGAAATACCAAATCCTAATTAGCATAAATTTGCATGTGCTAATTAGCATTTAGAAAGGGTTACATTTGGGGGGGGGGCTAAATTTTTCTGCAGGGGGGTTGCAGGTTGGGGGTTCAGTGCATCCCTATTTATTACTTGTACATATGAGGGCCTTTAGGGCAATATTTTTATAAGACACTCTATGGCCAAGTATGGGGACCCCTACCCCCCGACATCTCATGCCCAACCCGCGGATCAATATGAAGTTGCCCCCCTTTGGTACTATAACTGCCCCTACTCTTCTTACTATGTAACAGAATGCCCTACTCCTAGCAACTTTGCAATTGGTCTTCATTATTTATTTAATATAGTTCTTCAATTACTTGCCTGACTCTTTGCAGCTTTCAAATGGGGGTCACTGACCCCGGCAGCCAGAAACAATTGCTCTATAAGGCTACAAATGTATTATTATTGTTACTTTTTATTACTTATCTTTCCATGTACGCCCTCTACTATTCATATTCCCATCTCTCGTCTAAACTACAGCCTGGTTGCTATTGTAAATAAGACCCTAGCAACCAGATAGCTGCTAAAATAACATAATAAAAAATAACAATAACTGCAAAACCATTAAAAAAAATGAAGACCAATTGCAAATTGTCTCAGAATATCAATGTCTACATCATATTAAAAGCAAATTTGTAGGTGAACTTCCCCTTTAACTATTGAAATAGCTATTCATTGGCTATATATATATTATTTATACACCAAATACCCATTCCTTGCCTGTATTACTGGCTGTGTATAAAGGCTCCCATACAGGGCTAATAACCAGCAGAACTTTGAGAGGAGCAAATAACGGGGCGGCTAATTGGGAGCCTGAAATCCTTATTGAATTTGCTTTCCCATGTTGCTCGGTTACCCCGGCACGTCCGATTGGTTATAAATCCAAATGAGCAGAGACTCGCCGTGATGGACAAATTCACCTTCTAAAGTCCCACAGACACTTCCAAGCGAATGTTAATGAATCAATTCATTAAAAACCATATTGACATTTTATGACTTGGGGAATTTAGTGCCGGCGGATTTGCTGAGTGAGCACGGGAACCTCTAGGAATATCAAAAGCCGAATTAGTCTCTAAGGGGGGATGGAATAAACGTCGCACAAAATGGCCTCCGGTCTAGTCAGTGTTGGTGGAACCAGTTGGTTATGGGCCCTGTGGTTCAGTCCAATCTTGTGTATCTCAACAGCAAACCCTTAGCCTTCTATACAAGCCCCTCAGTGCTGGGCCAGGCCGGCTGGGTGCCCCTGCACACTGACCCCCACTGGGTGCCCCTGCACACTGACCCCCACTGGGTGCCCCTGCACACTGACCCCCACTGGGTGCCCCTGCACACTGACCCCCACTGGGTGCCCCTGCACACTGACCCCCACTGGGTGCCCCTGCACACTGACCCTCACTGGGTGCCCCTGCACACTGACCCCCACTGGGTGCCCCTGCACACTGACCCCCACTGGGTGCCCCTGCACACTGACCCCCACTGGGTGCCCCTGCACACTGACCCCCACTGGGTGCCCCTGCACACTGACCCCCACTGGGTGCCCCTGCACACTGACCCTCACTGGGTGCCCCTGCACACTGACCCCCACTGGGTGCCCCTGCACACTGACCCCCACTGGGTGCCCCTGCACACTGACCCCCACTGGGTGCCCCTGCACACTGACCCTCACTGGGTGCCCCTGCACACTGACCCCCACTGGGTGCCCCTGCACACTGACCCCCACTGGGCGCCCCTGCACACTGACCCCCACTGGGCGCCCCTGCACACTGACCCCCACTGGGCGCCCCTGCACACTGACCCCCCACTGGGTGCTAAATGCTGTCGCTGGGGGTGGGGCCACGACAACAATGACAAGGGAGTGTCCCCTACCTGCCCCCCCCCCCATCATTGCATCCTTGGTAGGTACCTCTAGCCATTTTGCTCCGCCCCCCCAGTGCAAGTGTGCCTGTGGGACTGGAAGTCCTGGACAAGGGGTGAACAGATAGGAGGTACATGGTAGTAATGTGTGTCTGCTCCCGAACCCTACCCAACTGGCTTTTCCTCTATTTATAGACCGCTGATGATGTCACAAAAGAGGTGGGGCATTGTGGGCTTAACCAGTTCACACACTTTCAAGGGGAAGTTAATCCCATCATTGGTTTCTATTTCACACACTTTCAAGGGGAAGTTAATTCCATCATTGGTTTCTATCTCACACACTTTCAAGGGGAAGTTAATCCCATCATTGTTTTCTATTTCACACACTTTCAAGGGGAAGTTAATCCCATCATTGTTTTCTATTTCACACACTTTCAAGGGGAAGTGAATCCCATCATTGTTTTCTATTTCACACACTTTCAAGGGGAAGTTAATCCCATCATTGGTTTCTATTTCACACACTTTCAAGGGGAAGTTAATTCCATCATTGGTTTCTATCTCACACACTTTCAAGGGGAAGTTAATCCCATCATTGTTTTCTATTTCACACACTTTCAAGGGGAAGTTAATCCCATCATTGTTTTCTATTTCACACACTTTCAAGGGGAAGTTAATCCCATCATTGGTGTCTATTTCACACATTTTCAAGGGGAAGTTAATCCCATCATTGTTTTCTATTTCACACACTTTCAAGGGGAAGTTAATCCCATCATTGGTTTCTATTTCACACATTTTCAAGGGGAAGTTAATCCCATCATTGTTTTCTATTTCACACACTTTCAAGGGGAAGTTAATCCCATCATTGTTTTCTATTTCACACACTTTCAAGGGGAAGTTAATCCCATCATTGGTTTCTATTTCACACATTTTCAAGGGGAAGTTGATCCCATCATTGTTTTCTATTTCACACATTTTCAAGGGGAAGTTAATCCCATCATTGTTTTCTATTTCACACACTTTCAAGGGGAAGTTAATCCCATCATTGTTTTCTATTTCACACACTTTCAAGGGGAAGTTAATCCCATCATTGGTTTCTATTTCACACATTTTCAAGGGGAAGTTGATCCCATCATTGTTTTCTATTTCACACATTTTCAAGGGGAAGTTGATCCCATCATTGTTTTCTATTTAACATTTTTCAAGGGGAAGTTAATCCCATCATTGTTTTCTATTTCACACACTTTCAAGGGGAAGTTAATTCAGGAAAAGGAGTTTATTTAAATTTAAAAAAAAAATAAGAGAGAAATGTGAGAGTTTTAGTAAATCTGTCCCTGTCAACCACAGCTGAATGGAACGACAAATTTGTTTTTACAAACCTCCATATATTGTTCTTCTAAATGATCTTGTTAAGTAGCTCAGATGCTATTGGTTATTTTTATTGATAAAGTAATTGGCCGGACTAATTGCCATCTGCAATAATAAATGGGCAGGAAACAAAATCGCTACTAAACCTACAAACCGTGTAAAACCCTGATGTAAAGTAATGAATGCGCATTCTGACAGAATATAACCTGTTTGTAACTCAAGGCAATTACAGGTATGGGATCCATTATCTGGAAACCCATTATCCAGAAGGTTCCAAATTTCAGAAATGGCATCTCCCCATTATAAACAAATAATTCAATTCATAAAAATGATTCCCTTTTCTCTGTAATAATAAAACAGTACCTGTACTTGATCCCAACTAAGATATAATTACCCCTTATTGGGGGCAGAACAGTCCTATTGGGTTTATTTAATGGTTAAATGATTCCCTTTTCTCTGTAATAATAAAACAGTACCTGTACTTGATCCCAACTAAGATATAATTACCCCTTATTGGGGGCAGAACAGTCCTATTGGGTTTATTTAATGGTTAAATGATTCCCTTTTCTCTGTAATAATAAAACAGTACCTGTACTTGATCCCAACTAAGATATAATTACCCCTTATTGGGGCAGAACAGCCCTATTGGGTTTATTTAATGGTTAAATGATTCCCTTTTCTCTGTAATAATAAAACAGTACCTGTACTTGATCCCAACTAAGATATAATTACCCCTTATTGGGGCAGAACAGCCCTATTGGGTTTATTTCATGGTTAAATGATTCCCTTTTCTCTGTAATAATAAAACAGTACCTGTATTTGATCCCAACTAAGATATAATTACCCCTTATTGGGGGCAGAACAGCCCTATTGGGTTTATTTCATGGTTAAATGATTCCCTTTTCTCTGTAATAATTAAAACAGTACCTGTACTTGATCCCAACTAAGATATAATTACCCCTTATTGGGGCAGAACAGCCCTATTGGGTTTATTTAATGGTTAAATGATTCCTTTTCTCTGTAATAATAAAACAGTACCTGTACTTGATCCCAACTAAGATATACAGTAATTAATTCTTATTTGTAGTGATGAGCACTGGTATGGATTCACAGGGAAATGGATTCGCAGGGAAATTACACATTTCTCCATTGGCTAATTTTCATGGATCAGTGTCTTGGACAGTAAGACCTGATCAGTTTGAGTTAGCTACTAGAACCTTCTGGCGCCCATGTATTAAATTACTTTGCACACAGCCTAAGTGAGTTGTAGTTACACTACCCCAATGTACCCCATGCTCTATAGCCTATCTAGCTGGTATTTGTCCCTTTTCAACCAAAAATGGCTTACATAACTATCACCTTACACTTTCATTGGATAGGTAAGTGAAACAGATGCCGAGCAGTCCTTTTATTGCTACTAGGTAGTTTTCTTCAACCTCCATTCTGTTCCCTAAAGCTGGTTGTTCATGTGAATATCTGATTGGGCTGAAATGATAGTTTGGCCTTTCCCAATGGGTGTTGGAAGGAAAATGGCAGTCTGATTGGTATCTGGTCAAGCTTTAACCAAGAAGGCCACCATTTTGAATTGATTCACAGGCCAATAAGCAGCCAACGCAGTTAAGAGTGGCCCAATCAGTCAGCAATATTGGCCTGTGTATGAGCACCTTGAGCAACATGGAGCAGAGGGTCAAGCATCCTCCTTCTCTTCTCAAATGAGTTAAAATGAAAGAAACTAGATGAGCAATAGGATGTATTGGAAAGCTGTGATGCTCATGTTCAACCTCCAGTCTCTTCCCTAAAGCTGGTTGTTCATGTTAATATCTGATTGGGCTGAAATGATAGTTTGGCCTTTTCCAATGGGTGTTGGAAAGAAAATAGTATCTGGTCAAGCTTTAACCAAGAAGGCCACCATTTTGAATTGCATCACAGGCCAATAAGCAGCCAACACAGTCAAGAATGGCCCAGTCAGTCAGCAATATTGACCTGTGTATGAGTAGCTTGAGCAACATGGAGCAGAGGGCCAAGCATCTACCTTCTTTACTCAACTGGGCTGAAATGGAAAAAACTAGATGAGCAAAGGAAATGTAGTGGAAAGCTGAGATGCTCATGTTCGACCTCCATTCTGTTCCCTAGAGCTGGCTGTTCATGTTAATATCAGATTGGGCTGATATGGTAGTTTGGCCTTTTCCAATGGGTGTTGAAAGGAAAATAGTATCTGGTCAAGCTTTAACCAAGAAGGCCACCATTTGAATTGATTCACAGGCCAATAATCAGCCAACACAGTCTAGAATGGCCCAGTCAACAATATTGGCCTGTGTATGAGCAGCTTAAGGTTGAACAACATGGAGCAGAGGGCCAATGATCTCCCTTCTCTACTCAACTGAGTTGAAATGAAAGAAACTAGACGAGCAATAGGAAATGTATTGGAAAGCTGAGATGCCCATGTTCAACCTCCATTATCTTCCCTAAAGCTGGTTGTTCATGTTAATATCTGATTGGGCTGATCTGATAGTTTGGCCTTTCCCAATGGCTGTTGAAAGGAAAATGGTATCTGGTCAAGCTTTAACCAAGAAGGCCACCATTTTTAATTGCTTCACAGGCCAATAATCAGCCAACACAGTCAAGAGTGGCCCAGTCAGTCAGCAATATTGGCCTGTCTATGAGCAGCTTCAGCAACATGGAGCAGAGGGCCAATGATCTCCCTTCTCTACTCAACTGGGCTGAAATGGAAGATATTAGATGAGCAAAGGAAATGTAGTGGAAAGCTGAGATGTTAGTTGAGCCCTGTGGGTGTGTTAGCAAGTGTGCGAGTGAGCGTGCAAGTGTGTGTGCATAATTATATACAGTTCAGGAGCCGTCGCCGGGTAGAAGGCGGCAGAAAAATACAATGGATCATTGTTCATGGCTCCTAAAAATCTCATTTTCTCCTGTGATTATTTTTTTTTGTGAATTAAATTATCAGGGTCAAATATTCCAGGCAGAGGGTTAATGAATTTCGTTACAAAGTATAAAATATTTACGTTTTCCAGACAGAATAATTTTCTTGAAAAAAATGTTTACCTATTCTGCATTAAACTTGGCCGGTTCCGTTCTTGGATAATGCCGGATACAGTGGGGGGGGGGGAAATGGTAGGAAATGTACATATTTGGGTGCATTTACAGATCAAGGCTCAAATTCCAAATTAATTTGTGTTATGAGTAGTGCTGGGCGAATTTCCGCGTTTTCCCATTGGCGCATTTTTTTACAAAAATTTGGGGTGGAAAAATCCAAAAATTGTTGCCTGTGTCAAAAGAATTGTCTTGCACCAAAAACAATTGTCTCTCTCATGAAAAGAATTGCCTCTCTCATCAAACGTATTGACACTCAACATTTACCAGTATCTTCTCTCCTGCTTGTGGACTGACCTTGAGTATCATTTCTTCTGATCATTTCTGCTTGTGAACTGAGCTCAAGAACAGGCCCCTCAGTCACTCTTGTCAAGCTCTTGGTATCTTCTCCCCTGCTTGTGGACTGAGCTCAAGAACTTCAGTCACTCTTGTCAAGCTCTTGGTATCTTCTCCCCTGCTTGTGGACTGAGCTCAAGAACTTCAGTCACTCTTGTCAAGCTCTTGGTATCTTCTCTCCTGCTTGTGGACTGAGCTTGAGGATCATTTCTTCTCATCATTTATGCTTGTGAACTGAGCTCAAGAACAGGCCCCTCAATCACTCTTGTCAAGCTCTTGGTATCTTCTCCCCTGCTTGTGGACTGAGCTCAAGAACTACAGTCACTCTTGTCAAGCTCTTGGTATCTTCACTCCTTCTTGAGGACTGAGCTCAAGAACATTCCCTTTAGTCACTCATGTCAAGCTCTTGGTATCTTTACTCCTGCTTGTGGACTGTCCTCAAATATAATTTCATCTCGTCATTTCTCAGGTAATGACCAGTTGGGTAGGTAGATGGTTGGATACATCTATCTAACCAACCATCTATCTACCCAACTGGTCATTACCTGAGACTTCTGGTATGGTTGGTCAAAGAAATAGCTCACAAGAGAGAATGTATACTTGAAAAATGATTCTTGAGCTCTTGGGTAGGTGGATGGATGGTCAGATAGATGGACGGATGGACTTGGGTCAATGGTTGGTCATAAAGTGATCCCCAACCAGTGGCTTGTGAGCAACATGCTGCTCACCAACCCCTCTGATGTTGCTCCCAATGGCCTCAAAGCAAGATTTGGAGGCATAAAGACCATCTGGACTGTCAAGTAAAGCCTCCTTTAGTCTACTAGTCATCATTGGGCTATCAAATAACCAATCACAGCCCTTATTGGTCATCCCCTAGGAAATTTTTTTAATGCTTGCGTTGCTCCCCAACATTTTTTACATTTAAATGTTGCTCACGGGTAAAAAAGGTTGGGGATCCCCGCCTTAAGCAGATCTGATGAACCGACACACAAATAGCCAGTAGGATATCCCATACTAGCCACTCTATGCTCAATATGTAGGTTCTAAGCTTTCACACATTAATGGTCTGTTTAGGAATCCAGCACATTATTACATTGGTTAATTTGCAGCATAAATTGATCAAATACTGTTGGAAGCCTTTGTTAAAAAAAAGTCACTTTATAAAAGCATAAGTTTCAAGATGCCGACTCAGCACAATTCACAGACTAACCGGTGCCTTGTAGTTTTACTCCTTCGATAAAAACAAAGGCAGAAGAACAGCCGAGAGTGCAGCAAAATAAAGTCACGTTCCATACGAGAAGGGTATAAAAAAGGAGAAAATAAATAAAGGCAGGCAATAATCTCACAGGTTCAGACAGATACAGTCACACTGAGTCCATAAAATCACTTACATTCAAGCAAGTCTGAGTTTTACATGACTTTAACCCTAAAACAGGATAGGGGTTTTCTTACTATTGAGTGCTATTCTGATACCTACTGGGAGCTGCTATCTTGCTCCCTTCCCATTGTTCTGCTGATCGTCTGCTGGGGGGGAGGGGGGGATATCACTCCAACTTGCAGCGCAGCAGTAAAGTGTGCCTGAGTCTGAGCTTTCAGCCAGCGCTACACATTAGAACTGCTTTCAGCTAACCTATTGTTTCTCCTACTCCCATGTAACTGGAGGAGTCCCAAGCCGGACTTGGATTTCTTACTATTGAGTGCTATTCTGATACCTACTGGGAGCTGCTATCTTGCTCCCTTCCCATTGTTCTGCTGATCGGCTGCTGGGGGTGGGGGGGGGGATATGACTCCAACTTGCAGCGCAGCAGTAAAGTGTGCCTGAGTCTGAGCTTTCAGCCAGCGCTACACATTAGAACTGCTTTCAGCTAACCTATTGTTTCTCCTACTCCCATGTAACTGGAGGAGTCCCAAGCCGGACTTGGATTTCTTACTATTGAGTGCTATTCTGATACCTACTGGGAGCTGCTATCTTGCTCCCTTCCCATTGCTGCTGCACCTTCCTTCTCAGGAAGTGTGGGAATCTGTGCCTGCCTATTCTGCTAAAAAGGAAAATGGGACGAAGGGGGTACCCAATCAATCCCCTGTCATCACCTGGCTGCTAAAAATGTTGCTTAACTAAAGCTTAACTAAGAAGAAGGCTAGATATATTTTACATTGTGTTTTGGACTTCTGTACCATTACATTACATTAACATTTATTTATAAAGCGCCAACATATTCCGCAGCGCTGTACAATAAGTGGGTTACATACATTGGACATACAGAGTAACATATAAAGCAATCAATAACCGATACAGGAGGGGAAGGGAGCCCTGCCCAAAAGAGCTTACACTCTACAAGGAGTAACATATAAAGCAATCAGTAACCGATACAGGAGGGGAAGAGAGCCCTGCCCAAAAGAGCTTACACTCTACAAGGAGTAACATATAAAGCAATCAGTAACCGATACAGGAGGGGAAGAGAGCCCTGCCCAAAAGAGCTTACACTCTACAAGGAGTAACATATAAAGCAATCAGTAACCGATACAGGAGGGGAAGGGAGCCCTGCCCAAAAGAGCTTACACTCTACAAGGAGTAACATATAAAGCAATCAGTAACCGATACAGGAGGGGAAGAGAGCCCTGCCCAAAAGAGCTTACACTCTACAAGGAGTAACATATAAAGCAATCAGTAACCGATACAAGAGGTGAAGAGAGCCCTGCCCCAAAGAGCTTACACTCTACAAGGAGAAAGGGTTGAGACACAAGGTGTGGGAATGGGCATGACCAGAGTTGTGAGAGGTGGGGCACAGGGTATTGCTAAACTAGATTAGGGTAAGCCTCTCTAAATAAATGTGTTTTTAGAGATTTCTTGAAGGCAGAGAGATTGGGAGAAAGTCTGCCAGTTTGTGGGAGCGAATTCCAGAGAAGGGGGGCAGCCCTTGCAAAGTCTTGAATGCGAGCGTGTGAGGAGGGAATGAGAGAGGAGTTGAGGAGCAGGTCAGTAGAGGAGCGTAACAAGCGGGTTGGATGGTACCTAGAGATGAGTTCAGAGATGTAGGGTGGGGCAGAGTTATGGACTGCTTTAAATGTGAGGGTCAATAGCTTGAATTTTATCCTGGATGGTAGGGGAAGCCAGTGCAGGGATTGGCAGAGCGGCATGGCAGAGGAGGAGCGGTTGGAGAGGTGTATGAGCCTGGCAGCAGTATTCATTATGGACTGGAGAGGGGACAGTCTTTGGAGGGGAAGGCCAATTAATAGGGAGTTACAGTAGTCCAGGCGAGATATTATAAGAGAGTGAATAAGAATTTTGGCAGCATCTTGGGTGATAAATGATCGGATTTTGGAGATATTTCTTAGGTGAAAGTGACATGATTTGATAAGTGATTGGATATGAGGGGTGAAGGACAGGGCAGAATCAAGGATAACCCCGAGGCACCGGGCCTGGGAAGATGGGGTGATGGTAGAATTGTTAACCGTTATAGATACCTCGGGAACAATGTGGGCGTTGGATGGGGGAAAGAGAACCAGTTCAGTTTTAGAGAGGTTTAATTTCAGGTAACGTTGGGACATCCAAGTGGAGATAGCGGACAGGCAGGAAGAGACGCGAGTTAGAAGCTCTGGGTTGAGATCAGGAGAGGAAAGATAGATCTGAGTATCATCAGCATAGAGGTGGTACTGAAAGCCAAAAGAACTGATTAGTTTGCCAAGTGAGGAGGTATAGAGAGAAAATAGTAAGGGGCCCAGGACAGAGCCTTGAGGAACCCCAACAGAAAGAGGCAGGGGAGAAGATGATTCCCCATTGTAAGAGACACTGAAGGATCGATCTGAGAGATAAGATGAAAACCAGGATAAGGCAGTGTCACGAAGGCCAAGAGAGCGGAGAGTCTGGAGGAGAAGAGGGTGATCCACAGTGTCAAAAGCAGCAGAGAGATCGAGAAGTATTAGTAGCGAGTAGTGTTTTTAGGCTTTAGCCGAAAGGAGGTCATTTGTTAGTCGGGTTAGAGCAGTTTCTGTGGAGTGTTGTTGTCTAAAACCAGATTGTAGGGGATCCAGGAGGTTATTGTACCAGCCCAAGGCAGCCACGGTCCTTTAACAGGGAAGATCTGCACCCCCAAAGATGCTTCTTTTATGCTGATTCCCAGCACATGCTCTGGGCCACTGTCACTTACCTGAGCTTAGGGACCAATGCACATATATTCTATATACAGTATATATAGAAGATAAATGTAACAGTATAAGGCTGATTCTAATGAACTGGAGCCCAAAACTGCCCCCCATACTCAAGATAAGGCCTTACCAGAGACCTATAGAGGCAAAATTATGTTTTCATCCCTTGAGTCAATGCCCTTTCTATACATGACAGCACTTTAGTTGCTTTAGTAGCCACAGAATGACACTGCCTAGAGTTGCACAGCTTGTTATCTACAAAAATCCCCAATGTTCCTAATGGGTAACTGGTAACCTTGCACCATTGGGCATTGCTAGTACGAGAAGCAACGGTTTGTTTCTGTTGACTGTGCCGATGTGTCGGCTGCTTGTGGAGACTCATTTGCTTGAGAGCTGAGAGCTAAGCTGTTCCTCACACCATTGCTTTGTTTACAGAAATATAGAGCGAGAATGTTGTGTTGAGCTCAGACGACACAATAAAAAGATGGAAGATAAGCGATTAAACACAACAACTCTTGACACTTGCAATGAGTCCATAATTAACTTCTAAATTGGACATGGGGCAACGCCGCGTGGAATTGGGACGTTCTTCAATGCAAAGGAATTCGGGGGTGTTTGGCAAGTTTCCACAGTCGACCAAATGGGCCAATGCCCCAAAAAAGGAACAATTTGAGTTCAATCCATGGAATACAACAATGAAAACTGAGACGTGACAGATACAAAGAGGAGCAAAGAAGGATAAAAACTGAAGTCGGCTTTTGAGCTTGACACTTTGAAGTCCTCTGTCCTGTAGCTAAAACCTGACAGAAGCTATGGGGACCCTAAAATCTCCTGAGTCAATTGTGAACACTTCTTAATTAGCTCTGTTCCGTGCTGCTAATGGGTTTTTATGAGGCGGCCATTGCTTTGGCAACAGAGGACAAAGAGTAGGACACGAAAATCATGTGTCGTAAGGAAAGGGGAATGAATAGTAATAACACTTGTCCGTGATACAATGTGAGAGTCGGGCTGATGGTTCTGATAATTATATAGTAATAATAAGTAAAAAGGATTCAGACTCAGCACTAGGAAGGATCTCCAGGATCTACTAAGGATTAGTCCAAAGGGTGAGGAGCTGAGAGTCCTTTTATTTAGGGCTACTCTACATTGCCAGAATTGATGTGATAATTGTGGTAGATCATATTGGGTAGGAATCCTATGAGAGTAAAGGTTATGTCAACAGGTAATTCCTTATTGACTGAAGTGAACTGGTCTTATAAACGGGGAGTCCCCAAATGTTTTGTCTCATTGGACCCAACTTTCTGATGGGCAGTGGTCAGAGCTGGAGAACCTGAGATAGGAGGCTTCAGAAGTGGTAGGTAGTGTCAGGGTAGGTTCTGTTACAGGTCACTCTAGGAGTGAGGTTTAGGTGAATTAGGTTAATTTAGGGTCATTTGCAAAGCCGAAAGTGTTAGTAGCCTTGGTGTCCCCCGCCATCATAGTGATTAGGCTTAGGAACAAAAAAAAATCCTGGAGGACTTCCCCCATGAGAAACCCTTTAACACTGGAGACTAGTTCATCTGATTAGGCCAAGTATGAGGAGCTGAGAATCCATTCAACTAGGGCTACTCTACATTGCCAGAATTGATATGATAATTGTGGTAGATCATGTAGGGTAGGAATCCTATGAGAGTAAAGGTTTTCTCCCCCTAAGGGTTAATTCTAACTAGGGTTGCTTTCCTTTCAAGGTTAAAGGTCCCTCTGGTAATTCCTTATTGACCAAAGTCAACTTGTCTTTTAAAAGGGAAGTCACCACGTGATTTGTCTGTTTTGATCCAACTTTCTGATGAGAGGTTGTCTGGAGAACCTGAGATAGGAGGCTTCAGAAGTGGTAGGTAGTGTCAGGGTAGGTTCTGTTACAGTTCACTGTAGGAGTGTGAGGTTTGGGTGAATTAGGTTAATTTAGGGTCATTTGCAAAGCAGAGAGTGTTAGTAGCCTTGGTGTCCCCCGCCATCATAGTGATTAGGCTTAGGAACAAAAATAAGTCCTGTAGGACTTCCCCCATTAGAAACCCTTCAACACTGGAGACTAGTTCACCTGTTAGTAAGTACTGGTTGTACTAGATGTAACTAATACCCTTCCTGTACCTAATACCGCCAGGGAATGAACTATTTGAATGGATGGACTGTACCATTTTGAAGTACAGTGAGGAGCACCTGAGAGAGAAAGTCCTATGTAACGTATGCTCTACTAGGAGTTGCAGGGACTCCCTAGGTTTATTCTGGGTCAAAGTCTTCTTCTCTGTTGGTTTCATGTAGGCGATGTTGCCTTTTTGTCATGGCGGCTAATGATCTTTGATCTGCTTTTTCTGTTTCCTTTTTACCCAGTTTGTAATGTCACCTGATGACCCAGCTGCCATGCCGGTAATTGTCAGAATTGACTTTGAGTTTGACCCCCAAATGACAGTTAGGCACTACCATTGTAACTACTAGTGATGAGCGAATCTGTCCCATTTCGTTTCGCCGGAAAATTTGCGAATCTTCCAAAAGATTCGCGACACGGCGAAAAATTCACGAAACGGCGAAAATGTCGCGTGTCAAAAAAATTGGCGCCCGCGGCTATTATTTCGTTGCCCGCAGCTACTGTTTCGCCACACGGCTATTATTTCGTCGCCCGCGGTTATTATTTCGTTGCACGGCTATTATTTCGCCGCTTGCGGCTATTATTTTGTTGTAGGGCTATTATTTCGTCGCCTGCGGCTACTGTTTCGCCACACGGCTATTATTTAGTCGCCCGCAGTTATTATTTTGTCGCACGGCTATTATTTCGTCGCCTGCGGTTATTATTTCGTTGCACGGCTATTATTTCGTCGCCCGTGGCTATTGTTTCATCGCGCGGCTATTATTTCGTCGCCCGTGGCTATTATTTTGTCGCGCAGCTATTATTTCATCGCCCGCGGTTATTATTTTGTTGCACGGCTATTATTTCGTCGCCCGCGGTTATTATTTTGTCGCACGGCTATTATTTCGTCGCCTGCGGTTATTATTTTCTCGCACGACTATTATTTTGTCGCCCGTGGCTATTATTTTGTCGCGCAGCTATTATTTCATCGCCCGCGGTTATTATTTTGTCGCACGGCTATTATTTCGTCGCCCGTGGCTATTATTTTGTCGCGCAGCTATTATTTCATCGCCGCGAGAATTATTGGACGCACGCCAAATTTTTCCGCGAATCCATGCCTGGCGAAACATTTCGCCCATCACTAGTAACAACCTACCTTCTCAGTTCTGCAGTGAATATGTTCATAGGTGCGACTTTAAAATAAATTATTGATAACCTTTCCTTGATAAGGTCCCGTTTCCTATTTAGTAAATATTTTTCCACCCACATTCAGTATTTATAAACTGTAGACAATCAATGGGCTGATTTATTTTCTTCTAAAGGTTAAATTTCTTGTTCATTTAAATCTGACAGTCGGACTGCCCCTGACGCGGTACTTTCCCTTGCCTTTTCCCTCATTGGGTGGCATTTGATCAATTACCTGGACATGTAACTGTAAAATCTTATGCTTTGTCCCAATATAATTGAATGCCAAGGGTCAGGGGGGGGGGGGGGGGTCATGGTAACTCTCAGTATCAATTCAGATATGAAAATATAAAAACTTCCAAAGCATCACTTCATGTTCTATTAACTTTCAAACTTGTATCAGTACCTACCATATACATGTATTAATATACCCAAGATATAATTATACAGGTATGGAACCTGTTATCCAGAATGCTCGGGAAACACTATGGCACCTCCTACCCATATGTATAAATACAAATATACAGAGAAGGAATGTTCTGGGCACACAATAAGCTGTACCCCCATACTGTACTGTCTAAGGGAAACACTATGGCACCCCCTACCCATATGTATAAATACAAATATACAGAGAAAGAATGTTCTGGGCACACAATAAGCTGTACCCCCATACTGTACTGTCTAAGGGAAACACTATGGCACCTCCTACCCATATGTATAAATACAAATATACAGAGAAGGAATGTTCTGGGCACACAATAAGCTGTACCCCCATACTGTACTGTCTAAGGGAAACACTATGGCACCTCCTACCCATATGTATAAATACAAATATACAGAGAAGGAATGTTCTGGGCACACAATAAGCTGTACCCCCATACTGTACTGTCTAAGGGAAACACTATGGCACCTCCTACCCATATGTATAAATACAAATATACAGAGAAGGAATGTTCTGGGCACACAATAAGTTGTACCCCCATACTGTACTGTCTAAGGGAAACACTATGGCACCTCCTACCCATACCGGTATGTATAAATACAAATATACAGAGAAGGAATGTTCTGGGCACGCAGTAAGCTGTACCCCCATACTGTACTGTCTAAGGGAAACACTATGGCACCGCCTACCCATATGTATAAATACAAATATACAGAGAGGGAATGTTCTGGGCACGCAATAAGCTGTACCCCCATACTGTACTGTCTAAGGGAAACACTATGGCACCCCCTACCCATATGTATAAATACAAATATACAGAGAAGGAATGTTCTGGGCACACAATAAGCTGTACCCCCATACTGTACTGTCTAAGGGAAACACTATGGCACCCCCTACCCATATGTATAAATACAAATATACAGAGAGGGAATGTTCTGGGCACGCAATAAGCTGTACCCCCATACTGTACTGTCTAAGGGAAACACTATGGCACCCCCTACCCATATGTATAAATACAAATATACAGAGAAGGAATGTTCTGGGCACACAATAAGCTGTACCCCATACTGTACTGTCTAAGGGAAACACTATGGCACCCCCTACCCATATGTATAAATACAAATATACAGAGAAGGAATGTTCTGGGCACACAATAAGCTGTACCCCCATACTGTACTGTCTAAGGGAAACACTATGGCACCCCCTACCCATATGTATAAATACAAATATACAGAGAAGGAATGTTCTGGGCACACAATAAGCTGTACCCCCATACTGTACTGTCTAAGGGAAACACTATGGCACCTCCTACCCATATGTATAAATACAAATATACAGAGAAGGAATCTTCTGGGCACACAATAAGCTGTACCCCCATACTGTACTGTCTAAGGGAAACACTATGGCACCCCCTACCCATATGTATAAATACAAATATACAGAGAAGGAATGTTCTGGGCACACAATAAGCTGTACCCCCATACTGTACTGTCTAAGGGAAACACTATGGCACCTCCTACCCATATGTATAAATACAAATATACAGAGAAGGAATGTTCTGGGCACACAATAAGCTGTACCCCCATACTGTACTGTCTAAGGGAAACACTATGGCACCTCCTACCCATATGTATAAATACAAATATACAGAGAAGGAATCTTCTGGGCACACAATAAGCTGTACCCCCATACTGTACTGTCTAAGGGAAACACTATGGCACCCCCTACCCATATGTATAAATACAAATATACAGAGAGGGAATGTTCTGGGCACACAATAAGCTGTACCCCCATACTGTACTGTCTAAGGGAAACACTATGGCACCTCCTACCCATATGTATAAATACAAATATACAGAGAGGGAATGTTCTGGGCACACAATAAGCTGTACCCCCATACTGTACTGTCTAAGGGAAACACTATGGCACCCCCTACCCATATGTATAAATACAAATATACAGAGAGGGAATGTTCTGGGCACACAATAAGCTGTACCCCCATACTGTACTGTCTAAGGGAAACACTATGGCACCTCCTACCCATATGTATAAATACAAATATACAGAGAGGGAATGTTCTGGGCACACAATAAGCTGTACCCCCATACTGTACTGTCTAAGGGAAACACTATGGCACCTCCTACCCATATGTATAAATACAAATATACAGAGAGGGAATGTTCTGGGCACACAATAAGCTGTACCCCCATACTGTACTGTCTAAGGGAAACACTATGGCACCCCCTACCCATATGTATAAATACAAATATACAGAGAGGGAATGTTCTGGGCACACAATAAGCTGTACCCCCATACTGTACTGTCTAAGGGAAACACTATGGCACCCCCTACCCATATGTATAAATACAAATAGCCGAGTCCTGGGCAGGCCTGTGCCGCCCCTAATTGCCTCCCTATTAGCGCTGAACCCATTAATGAGTTGCACACAGCGCCTGCATGCTAATTAGGAGTCTGTCTCTGAGGATATTAATTAGGGGTGACACTTCAGGGCAAGTCCTCGTTTTCTTCTCCTCGTTGGCTAATCTGAAGGTGCCATTAGATGTGAGGAACATACAAACACAGAGCGGGGTGCAGCCGGGGAGCCCAACAAATACACAAACATCTCTGCCTCCCTGTTTACAATTACTGTTCTGCATCTCATTAAAACTGAAATACCAGAACTCGGCCTGTAACGAGGAAAATCTTAGTTAATAAAAATTCAAACCTGCCAAGGAAATGGGACTTCAAAGAGGCTTTTATGTAAATACATGTTTCATGATGGCTGCCATAGTTTTATGGTATCTCTCTGTACAGGCTATGAGCAAACTTAGGGGGCTGTTCCTGCTGAATTGTGCTTAGTACAGGGGAATCCCTATGTGCCATAGTTTTATGGTATCTCTCTGTACAGGCTATGAGCAAACTTAGGGGGCTGTTCCTGCTGAAGTGTGCTTAGTACAGGGGAATCCCTATGTGCCATAGTTTTATGGTATCTCTCTGCACAGGCTATGAGCAAACTTAGGGGGCTGTTCCTGCTGAATTGTGCTTAGTACAGGGGAATCCTATGTGCCATAGTTTTATGGTATCTCTCTGTACAGGCTATGAGCAAACTTAGGGGGCTGTTCCTGCTGAAGTGTGCTTAGTACAGGGGAATCCCTATGTGCCATAGTTTTATGGTATCTCTCTGCACAGGCTATGAGCAAACTTAGGGGGCTGTTCCTGCTGAAGTGTGCTTAGTACAGGGGAATCCCTATGTGCCATAGTTTTATGGTATCTCTCTGCACAGGCTATGAGCAAACTTAGGGGGCTGTTCCTGCTGAATTGTGCTTAGTACAGGGGAATCCCTATGTGCCATAGTTTTATGGTATCTCTCTGCACAGGCTATGAGCAAACTTAGGGGGCTGTTCCTGCTGAATTGTGCTTAGTACAGGGGAATCCCTATGTGCCATAGTTTTATGGTATCTCTCTGCACAGGCTATGAGCAAACTTAGGGGGCTGTTCCTGCTGAATTGTGCTTAGTACAGGGCAATCCCTATGTGCCATAGTTTTATGGTATCTCTCTGCACAGGCTATGAGCAAACTTAGGGGGCTGTTCCTGCTGAATTGTGCTTAGTACAGGGGAATCCCTATGTGCCATAGTTTTATGGTATCTCTCTGCACAGGCTATGAGCAAACTTAGGGGGCTGTTCCTGCTGAATTGTGCTTAGTACAGGGGAATCCCTATGTGCCATAGTTTTATGGTATCTCTCTGTACAGGCTATGAGCAAACTTAGGGGGCTGTTCCTGCTGAATTGTGCTTAGTACTGGGGAATCCCTATGTGCCATAGTTTTATGGTATCTCTCTGTACAGGCTATGAGCAAACTTAGGGGGCTGTTCCTGCTGAATTGTGCTTAGTACAGGGGAATCCCTATGTGCCATAGTTTTATGGTATCTCTCTGTACAGGCTATGAGCAAACTTAGGGGGCTGTTCCTGCTGAATTGTGCTTAGTACAGGGGAATCCCTATGTGCCATAGTTTTATGGTATCTCTCTGTACAGACTAGGACAAGTAGGACAAGATGGAGACAGTAGGACAAGATGGAGACAGTAGGACAAGATGGAGACAGTAGGGCAAGATGGAGACAGTAGGGCAAGATGGAGACAGTAGGGCAAGATGGAGACAGTAGGGCAAGATGGAGACAGTAGGACAAGATGGAGACAGTAGTGCAAGATGGAGACAGTAGAACAAGATGGAGACAGTAGGACAAGATAGAGACAGTAGGGCAAGATGGAGACAGTAGGATAAGATGGAGACAGTAGGACAAGATGGAGACAGTAGGGCAAGATGGAGACAGTAGGATAAGATGGAGACAGTAGGGCAAGATGGAGACAGTAGGGCAAGATGGAGACAGTAGTGCAAGATGGAGACAGTAGGATAAGATGGAGACAGTAGGACAAGATGGAGACAGTAGGGCAAGATGGAGACAGTAGTGCAAGATGGAGACAGTAGGGCAAGAAGTTATCAGAAGAGCAAGGTGACAGAGCAAGATAGCAACAGAATTGCCAGAGGGTGAAACTAAAGCAAGTTGGCAACAATAGGCGAGAGGCTGACAGAAGAATAAGATGGAAGCCATAAGGCAAGAGGGTGACAGTAAGATGACAGAAGTAAGCAAAATGGGCAAAAAGCAATGTGACAAGAGAACAAGATGGGAACAGTAGGGTTAAAGGGTAACTATAGGGTGAGATGGTTGAAGTACCTCTTTACCTGTGGCCATCAGGATGGTATAATCATTGGGTCCCTCTCTATATATATATATACAGTGTCTCTGTTTACTTCTCAAATGAACTGAACATAAAGGAAACATACGGCTTATTGCTCTCACCTTATGGTACCTTAATAAAAGGCGCGTTGGGTGATTTACTGCCCTGAGATATTCCCCCCCCCCCCCGTTATCCCATCTGGGACTGGTGGATATATTTTCCTTTAATCTCGGTGTGATGTGGTGTCTAAGCGGCTGAGAGACTGCTTGTGGGGTTGGGGGAGAAATGCGAGAGATAGACAGTGGCGCCTCCCCCGACAGACTGTTATGAAATGGTTTGTTAGGCTCCAAACGCCATAAACCCGGCGCCGCGGAGAAAGGTAGTAAAGGAAGATCTAAGTGCTCTCACGGTTAATGGGCCCCTTCCTATAGTTGGGCTCGTTGTACATAACGGTGACAAACGGGGAATATTAATTCGGTTTATTTTCAGATGAACAAAGACTCGACTTTATTCCCCCCTTGTGAGACCTCCTCGCTCTCCATATCACAGGAGCCTGGGACTCTCTCTGATCTTAATGAGATGGATGGATGTGCCGAATGTGTAACCAAGGGGGGCCACTGATTAGCCGGATATCAGGAGTAAGGGCCTAACTGTCAGTCATTGGGTTGCCCCTCCATATGCCCCCTGGCAACCTGGGAACTGGAGGTCATCACCGGCTGATAGACACGGAGGCTGAAGATAAAAGTCCATTACGTTCAACTTGTTTGATGTTGATTAAAGAGGCGCCTAGTCCTCTGGTGGAACAGCTCAAAGGGGGCTTTGTTCTACACATGTTATTGCCCCAATGCCCTGCCCTCTTGTCACATTTACATCTCGGGTTTGATTCTGCCAACTGAAGTTTGGATTCTTTTTTTCTTTTCAAGCAAATACGACCTAGGAAATATCAAAGCCCCTCCGTTGGTATGAAGCCATTGCACTGGGAGTTATACAAAGCCCCTAACACACGGGGAGAGGGCAATGTGTGGCAGGAGGGGTATCGGCACCACTATATGTACTGGGAAACCTTGGCATAAAGCCCTATTGGGTTTATTTAATGGTTAAATGATTCCCTTTTCTCTGTAATAATAAAACAGTACCTGTACTTGATCCCAACTAAGATATAATTACCCCTTATTGGGGCAGAACAGCCCTATTGGGTTTATTTCATGGTTAAATGATTCCCTTTTCTCTGTAATAATAAAACAGTACCTGTACTTGATCCCAACTAAGATATAATTACCCCTTATTGGGGCAGAACAGCCCTATTGGGTTTATTTAATGGTTAAATGATTCCCTTTTCTCTGTAATAATAAAACAGTACCTGTACTTGATCCCAACTAAGATATAATTACCCCTTATTGGGGCAGAACAGCCCTATTGGGTTTATTTAATGGTTAAATGATTCCCTTTTCTCTGTAATAATAAAACAGTACCTGTACTTGATCCCAACTAAGATATAATTACCCCTTATTGGGGCAGAACAGCCCTATTGGGTTTATTTAATGGTTAAATGATTCCCTTTTCTCTGTAATAATAAAACAGTACCTGTACTTGATCCCAACTAAGATATAATTACCCCTTATTGGGGCAGAACAGCCCTATTGGGTTTATTTCATGGTTAAATGATTCCCTTTTCTCTGTAATAATAAAACGGTACCTGTACCTTGAGACTCCTCCAGTTACATGGGAGTAGGAGAAACAATAGGTTAGCTGAAAGCAGTTCTAATGTGTAGCGCTGGCTGAAAGCTCAGACTCAGGCACACTTTACTGCTGCGCTGCAAGTTGGAGTGATATCCCCCCCCCCCAGCAGCCAATCAGCAGAACAATGGGAAGGGAGCAAGATAGCAGCTCCCAGTAGGTATCAGAATAGCACTCAATAGTAAGAAATCCAAGTCCGGCTTGGGACTCCTCCAGTTACATGGGAGTAGGAGAAACAGTAGGTTAGCTGAAAGCAGTTCTAATGTGTAGCGCTGGCTGAAAGCTCAGACTCAGGCACACTTTACTGCTGCGCTGCAAGTTGGAGTGATATCCCCCCCCACCCCCAGCAGCCAATCAGCAGAACAATGGGAAGGGAGCAAGATAGCAGCTCCCAGTAGGTATCAGAATAGCACTCAATAGTAAGAAATCCAAGTCCGGCTTGGGACTCCTCCAGTTACATGGGAGTAGGAGAAACAATAGGTTAGCTGAAAGCAGTTCTAATGTGTAGCACAATGAGAAAAAGTTCGTTATAAGTAGAAGTTTATACGGCGAGAGCCAAACCCATCAGTTTTATAGCAAGAAAGAGCTTCCAGCACGGAAATGTCAGGCCGCCTCATGTTCATCTTAATGCCGCGTATCTGCTGATTTATATCCCGGCTCGGCTGCACGGGCTCAGACTATTTCTGCTGCTTACTGACATTTCATTAGTGTACCTGATAATTAAAGTTTGCTTATTTGTTCTAAATTATTCAGCAGTGCCGTACACACATATATTCCGCCTTTGGAGCGGTGACAAGACACGCGGCTGGGGGAACAAATCAAAGGAAAATATTAAACAAACACAAACGCTTTGTCACTGTCTTCCCAGCGCAGAAATGCATTATGGGGCCGGCGGCGCATCGAGGGGGGGGGGCGGTACAGTATCCGGGGCAGATAATCAGGCTCTTGGGACCCTACAAAATCAGTTTGCTGTAACGTTGCATGGAATTCAATTTCCTTTTTATAGGTGAATGTTATAGTTGGGTTAACTTCCCCTTTAAAATTTAAAAAATTTAAAAAATGACTTGTAATGACTTGATGTAGGAGATGGTTGGAATGGGAAATGGAAACTTTGGTAATTCACCAGTGTAGGGTGTTTACTCTTGGATAATTGGGGTTCCCTTCCTGGGCCAATAAGGAGGAGCCCCCTGTAGAAGGCTCCTCCTAATTTTTTAGAAAATCGGGCTCTATGGACCCTACAAACTCAGTTTGCTGGAACGTTGCATGGAATTTAATTTCCTTTTTTTTTAGGCGAATGTTATAGTTGGGTTAACTTCCCCTTTAAAGTATATAAAAAAAAAAGTAATGACTTGATGTAGGAGATGTTTGGAATGGGGAATGTAAACTTTGGTAATTCACCAATGTAGGTACCCAAGTGTTTTCTCTGGGATAATTGGGGTTCCCTTTCTAGGCCAATAAGAAGAAGCCCTGCAGAAGGCCCCTCCTTCTTTTTCAGAAAATTGGGCTCTATGGACCTTTGTGCCTGAGTCTGAGCTTTCAGCCAGCGCTACACATTAGAACTGCTTTCAGCTAACCTATTGTTTCTCCTACTCCCATGTAACTGGAGGAGTCCCAAGCCGGACTTGGATTTCTTACTATTGAGTGCTATTCTGATACCTACTGGGAGCTGCTATCTTGCTCTCTTCCCATTGTTCTGCTGATCGGCTGCTGGGGGTGAGGGGGGTGGGATATCACTCCAACTTGCAGCGCAGCAGTAAAGTGTGCCTGAGTCTGAGCTTTCAGCCAGCGCTACACATTAGAACTGCTTTCAGCTAACCTATTGTTTCTCCTACTCCCATGTAACTGGAGGAGTCCCAAGCCGGACTTGGATTTCTTACTATTGAGTGCTATTCTGATACCTACTGGGAGCTGCTATCTTGCTCCCTTCCCATTGTTCTGCTGATCGGCTGCTGGGGGTGAGGGGGGGATATCACTCCAACTTGCAGCGCAGCAGTAAAGTGTGAGTGAAGTTTATCAGAGCACAGGTCACATGGCTGTGGCACCCTGGGAAATGAAGAATATGGCTAGCCCCATGGGAAAAACAGATTACAATGCAGGATTCTGCTGGAGAAGCTCTATTAACTTATGGGGTTTGAAAAAAAAATGCTATGTTATCTATCATTTATTGATTAATATTGATCTCAAGTGGGAGGAGGGGGTGATTTAGTGCAGGAGTCTCTTGCTGTATGTAGGAAACACTGGATTTACTCTAAAGGGCAATGTCCCTGCTCTGATCATGGGGCTAATCAGCCCGGGGCTGGGGGTAAAGCAGAAAAACATGGCAGAAGCCCCCCCCCCCCACTGCCTTTTCAGCTCCTACTGTATATTGGGCAGCAGCGCCATTACGGGGTGTCTATGCCATTGGGGAGAGGGATGGGCCCTATAAGCAAAGGATTTACTTCTCCTTTAATGCTCAGCGCATTCATTGCACGTAATGTATCTTTCCTGCATCACTGCAGATCTGCAACTGTCAGTCTGAGAATATGGGTATTCAGTAACTGCATCCGGCCACTAGATGGCGTATTGCTACAAATGATAAAAATATGATGAAAAACAATAATGCCAAAACCACTGAGCCTGAAATTGTCACTGTCCCTAAAACACACTTATACATACAGTCACATCTAGGCAGGCACGTAACCTGCCCAAATACCCTGGCCACTTTTTTAAAGGGAAACTATCCCCCCAGAATGAATACGTAACCAACAGACAGTTTATTTTATATTAAGTGACCGATTAAAGAATCTCCCCAAACTGGAATATATATATCAGTAAATATTGCCCTTTTACATCCTTTCCCTTGAGCCGCCATTTAGTGATGGGCTGTGTGCTCCCTCAGAGATCAGCTGACAGGAAGTGATGCGGCTCTAACTGTAACAGGAAGTAGTGTGGGAGCAAAAATTCATTGGCTGATGTAGGACACACGTACAATGAGAGCACAAGATACTGTTTAGGCTCCTCCTCTAGGTGAACAAACAATACATTGCTCCGCCTTTGGGTGCCAGTTCTGCACCAATCAAGGGACAAATGTGACATCACCAGGTGGGAGACTGGGCGCCTACCCCTGGGATATGCTGGGTGCCTACAGATAAACGTTAGGGAATCTACATTATATTCAGTAATACAAATCAAGTCTACCAGGGTCTTTAGTTGCCCTTTAAATTTCATAAGAGGGGGGTGGTGCTCCCATTTGCTATCAGTAACTTAGTGTTGCCATAGGGGGTTAAGGTAAAAACCGTGTACTCCAGTTCTAGTAACCCATAGCAACCACATATTTGCTGTTACAAGGCAACTAAATGCTTCCTGCTGATTGGTTGCTATGAAACTTTAGGGCTAAAGCAACAATAAAGGCTAAAATTGTTCTTTAATGAATGTTAACAGATAAGTTCCAGTTATTCAGTGTAAAATACATTGTGTTTGGCGCCATCTGCTGGTTTCCTGATGAACTGATCCTTGGGAATTGCTCAACTGTACAACTATACAGCTATACTGTACTATGTCTGTGCCTTATGATGATAATAATAATTATTATTATTATTATTATTATTATTATTATTATATCAATACAATATAAAATAATACAATATAAACACACAGTAAAAGAGGTTTAAATAGATTACTAGGGGAATTTAGATCAAGTTTAAGGCCATTTAATAAATGAACACAATAATATTTTACCAGGGGAATTATCAGACCAACAACTTGCAGTGAAGCAACTTAGGGCCGATCCTGCCCTGTGGCCCCGGTGCCTGGAAATTGTAGGTCATTTTAGGTCATAATAATGATTTTGGCTCAAATGGCAAATTTCTAACTGCCATACTCTTAATCTGGTAACTACACCTGAGTACCTACCCGGGGGCCTGTGCCAAGGGGGGCAAATTAAGGGCAAAAGGAGGTGAGGGGGGGTGGAGGCCTGTTGCTTGGGGCAAAAAGATGGGCGGGTACTTATGAGCAGAAAACCCTGGACACACCCCCTTACACCAAGACCACACCCACATGATTGCAAAGTTGGGGCTATAAATATAGGAGGCTACTTAGAAATACAAAAAGGATGGCAGATCACATTAAAAAAAAGGAAAAAGCTATAAGGTTAAAGGGTAAGTTTGCTTTGAAATGGAAACTTCCAAATCTCCAGCTCATATTGGAATCAGTTTATAATTAGTTCTACCCCTGAAAATGAACTGTTTTTTGTTTTATTTTTTCAACCAGAAGGACTACGTGACTATATCAGCGCTATCAGTTGCTATCCTGCCTACATAATAAAAAAATATATATTTATATTTGCCTACTAGTGTCTGTAAGTTACCCTCCCATCTAGATTGTAAGCTCTACGGGGCAGGGGCCTCCATCCTCTTGTGTCTTTGACTCTTATTGCAACTGTATCTTGTATCTATCTGTATTTATTGTTATACTGTGTATTTATCTATTATTATCTTAATAACCCCCTGTTTGTATTAATGTATTCTACTGTACAGCGCTGGGTACATAAGTAGCACTTTATAAATACAGATATACATACATATAAACTATACAAAAGACAGAGGGTGACTGAATTGCTGGAAGCAGATCACTAATGGATATATATAAACTGTATATTCTGGCTGCAAATTGCTGATAATCTACAAAATGGCCAGAAGATGGCAGCACAATATCACAGATTTAGGATATATTCTGTTTGTATGTGTGCAATACATGTAATTTTTTTTATGCTGCATCTGCTGAGGCTGGAGAGATAGAGACAGACAGAGAGAGACTGTGTGTGGGGTTAAAACACTTTGTGGATCATATTTCTTTCATTGTCCAATAGTTGGTCAACCTTCGCCTTTACGTTAGGTGCTGCTGTGGGTTCTGGGGTATTATATATGGAATTGGCACTGTATTTATCTGCTGTGTGTTCTGGGGTATTATACATGGAATTGGTACTGTATTTATCTGCTGTGGGTTCTGGGGTATTATACATGGAATTGGCACTGTATTTATCTGCTGTGGGTTCTGGGGTATTATACATGGAATTGGCACTGTATTTATCCTGCTGTGTGTTCTGGGGTATTATACATGGAATTGGCACTGTATTTATCCTGCTGTGGGTTCTGGGGTATTATACATGGAATTGGCACTGTATTTATCTGCTGTGGGTTCTGGGGTATTATACATGGAATTGGCACTGTATTTATCTGCTGTGTGTTCTGGGGTATTATACATGGAATTGGCACTGTATTTATCTGCTGTGGGTTCTGGGGTATTATACATGGAATTGGCACTGTATTTATCTGCTGTGGGTTCTGGGGTATTATACATGGAATTGGCACTGTATTTATCCTGCTGTGTGTTCTGGGGTATTATACATGGAATTGGCACTGTATTTATCCTGCTGTGGGTTCTGGGGTATTATACATGGAATTGGCACTGTATTTATCTGCTGTGGGTTCTGGGGTATTATACATGGAATTGGCACTGTATTTATCTGCTGTGGGTTCTGGGGTATTATACATGGAATTGGCACTGAATTTATCCCGCTGTGGGTTCTGGGGTATTATACATGGAATTGGCGCTGTATTTATCTGCTGTGGGTTCTGGGGTATTATACATGGAATTGGCACTGTATTTATCCCGCTGTGGGTTCTGGGGTATTATACATGGAATTGGCGCTGTATTTATCTGCTGTGTGTTCTGGGGGTATTATACATGGAATTGGCACTGTATTTATCCCGCTGTGGGTTCTGGGGTATTATACATGGAATTGGCACTGTATTTATCCCGCTGTGGGTTCTGGGGTATTATACATGGAATTGGCACTATATTTATCCTGCTGTGGGTTCTGGGGTATTATACATGGAATTGGCACTGTATTTATCCTGCCCTGGGTTCTGGGGTATTATACATGGAATTGGCACTGTATTTATCCCGCTGTGGGTTCTGGGGTATTATACATGGAATTGGCACTGTATTTATCCCGCTGTGGGTTCTGGGGTATTATACATGGAATTGGCGCTGTATTTATCCCGCTGTGGGTTCTGGGGTATTATACATGGAATTGGCACTGTATTTATCCTGCTGTGGGTTCTGGGGTATTATACATGGAATTGGCACTGTATTTATCTTGCTGTGGGTTCTGGGGTATTATACATGGAATTGGCACTGTATTTATCCTGCTGTGGGTTCTGGGGTATTATACATGGAATTGGCACTGTATTTATCTTGCTGTGGGTTCTGGGGTATTATACATGGAATTGGCACTGTATTTATCCTGCCGTGGGTTCTGGGGTATTATACATGGAATTGGCACTGTATTTATCTGCTGTGGTTCTGGGTATTATACATGGAATTGGCACTGTATTTATTCTGCTGTGGGTTCTGGGGTATTATACATGGAATTGGCACTGTATTTATCCCGCTGTGGGTTCTGGGGTATTATACATGGAATTGGCACTGTATTTATCCCGCTGTGGGTTCTGGGGTATTATACATGGAATTGGCACTGTATTTATCCCGCTGTGGGTTCTGGGGTATTATACATGGAATTGGCTCTGTATTTATCCTGCTGTGGGTTCTGGGGTATTATACATGGAATTGGCACTGTATTTATCCTGTGTAGGTTCTGGGGTATTATACATGGAATTGGCGCTGTATTTATCCTGCTGTGGGTTCTGGGGTATTATACATGGAATTGGCACTGTATTTATCCTGCTGTGGGTTCTGGGGTATTATACATGGAATTGGCACTGTATTTATCCCGCTGTGGGTTCTGGGGTATTATACATGGAATTGGCACTGTATTTATCCTGTGTAGGTTCTGGGGTATTATACATGGAATTGGCGCTGTATTTATCCTGCTGTGGGTTCTGGGGTATTATACATGGAATTGGCACTGTATTTATCCTGCTGTGGGTTCTGGGGTATTATACATGGAATTGGCACTGTATTTATCCTGCTGTGGGTTCTGGGGTATTATACATGGAATTGGCACTGTATTTATCCTGCTGTGGGTTCTGGGGTATTATACATGGAATTGGCACTGTATTTATCCTGCTGTGGGTTCTGGGGTATTATACATGGAATTGGCACTGTATTTATCCTGCTGTGGGTTCTGGGGTATTATACATGGAATTGGCACTGTATTTATCCTGCTGTGGGTTCTGGGGTATAATACATGGAATTGGCACTGTATTTATCCTGCTGTGGGTTCTGGGGTATTATACATGGAATTGGCACTGTATTTATCCCGCTGTGTGTTCTGGGTATTATACATGGAATTGGCACTGTATTTATCCTGCTGTGGGTTCTGGGGTATTATACATGGAATTGGCACTGTATTTATCCTGCCGTGGGTTCTGGGGTATTATACATGGAATTGGCACTGTATTTATCCCGCTGTGGGTTCTGGGGTATTATACATGGAATTGGCACTGTATTTATCCCGCTGTGTGTTCTGGGGTATTAAACATGGAATTGGCACTGTATTTATCCCGCTGTGGGTTCTGGGGTATTATACATGGAATTGGCACTGTATTTATCCCGCTGTGGGTTCTGGGGTATTATACATGGAATTGGGCACTGTATTTATCCTGTGTGGGTTCTGGGTATTATACATGGAATTGGCACTGTATTTATCCTGTGTAGGTTCTGGGGTATTATACATGGAATTGGCGCTGTATTTATCCTGTGTAGGTTCTGGGGTATTAATACATGGAATTGGCGCTGTATTTATCCTGCTGTGGGTTCTGGGGTATTATACATGGAATTGGCACTGTATTATCCTGCTGTGGTTCTGGGGTATTATACATGGAATTGGCCTGTATTTATCCTGCTGTGGGTTCTGGGGTATTATACATGGAATTGGCGCTGTATTTATCCTGCTGTGGGTTCTGGGGTATTATACATGGAATTGGCCCTGTATTTATCCTGCTGTGGTTCTGGGGTATTATACATGGAATTGGCACTGTATTTATCCTGCTGTGGGTTCTGGGGTAATTATACATGGAATTGGCCCTGTATTTTATCCCTGCTGTGGGTTCTGGGGTATATACATGGAATTGGCCCTGTATTTATCCTGCTGTGGGTTCTGGGGTATTATACATGGAATTGGGTATTTATCCTGCTGTTCTGGGTATTTATACATGGAATTGGCACTGTATTTATCCTGCTGTGGGTTCTGGGGTATTATACATGGAATTGGCACTGTATTTATCCTGCTGTGGTTCTGGGGTATTATACATGGAATTGTATTTATCCTGCTGTGGGTTCTGGGGTATTATACATGGAATTGGCACTGTATTTATCTGCGGGTTCTGGGGTATTATACATGGAATTGCACTGTATTTATCTGCTGTGGGTTCTGGGTATTATACATGGAATTGGCACTGTATTTATTCTGCTGTGGGTTCTGGGGTATTATACATGGAATTGGCACTGTATTTATCCTGCTGTGGGTTCTGGGGTATTATACATGGAATTGGCACTGTATTTATCTGCTGTGGGTTCTGGGGTATTATACATGGAATTGGCACTGTATTTATCCCGCTGTGGGTTCTGGGGTATTATACATGGAATTGGCACTGTATTTATCTGCTGTGGTTCTGGGGTATTATACATGGAATTGGCACTGTATTTATCCCGCTGTGGGTTCTGGGGTATTATACATGGAATTGGCACTGTATTTATCCTGCTGTGGGTTCTGGGGTATTATACATGGAATTGCACTGTATTTATCCTGCTGTGGGTTCTGGGGTATTATACATGGAATTGGCACTGTATTATCCTGCTGTGGGTTCTGGGGTATTATACATGGAATTGGCACTGTATTTATACTGCTGTGGGTTCTGGGGTATTATACATGGAATTGGCACTGTATTTATCCTGCTGTGGGTTCTGGGGTATTATACATGGAATTGGCACTGTATTTATCCTGCTGTGGGTTCTGGGGTATTATACATGGAATTGGCACTGTATTTATCCTGCTGTGGGTTCTGGGGTATTATACATGGAATTGGCACTGTATTTATCCTGCTGTGGGTTCTGGGGTATTATACATGGAATTGGCACTGTATTTATCCTGCTGTGGGTTTCTGGGGTATTATACATGGAATTGGCACTGTATTTATCCCGCTGTGGGTTCTGGGGTATTATACATGGAATTGGCACTGTATTTATCCCGCTGTGTGTTCTGGGGTATTATACATGGAATTGGCACTGTATTTATCCTGTGTAGGTTCTGGGGTATTATACATGGAATTGGCACTGTATTTATCCTGCTGTGGGTTCTGGGGTATTATACATGGAATTGGCACTGTATTTATCCCGCTGTGGGTTCTGGGGTATTATACATGGAATTGGCAGCTGTATTATCCTGCTGTGTGTTCTGGGGTATTATACATGGAATTGGCACCTGTATTTATCCTGCTGTGGGTTCTGGGGTATTATACATGGAATTGGCACTGTATTTATTCCTGCTGTGGGTTCTGGGGTATTATACATGGAATTGGCACTGTATTTATCTGCTGTGGGTTCTGGGGTATTATACATGGAATTGGCACTGAATTTATCCCGCTGTGGGTTCTGGGGTATTATACATGGAATTGGCCACTGTATTTATCCCGCTGTGGGTTCTGGGGTATTATACATGGAATTGGCACTGTATTTATCCTGCTGGTTCTGGGGTATTATACATGGAATTGGCACTGTATTTATCCTGCTGTGGGTTCTGGGGTATTATACATGGAATTGGCACTGTATTTATCCGCTGTGTTCTGGGGTATTATACATGAATTGTATTTATCCTGCTGTGGGTTCTGGGGTATTATACATGGAATTGGCACTGTATTTATCCTGCTGTGGGTTCTGGGGTATTATACATGGAATTGGCACTGTATTTATCCTGTGGGTTCTGGGGTATTATACATGGAATCTGTATTATCCTGCTGTGGGTTCTGGTAATACGCTGTGGGTGGGTATTATACATGGAATTGGCACTGTATTTATCCTGCTGTGGGTTATTATACATGGAATTGGCACTGTATTTATCCTGCTGTGGGTTCTGGGGTTTTATACATGGAATTGGCACTGTATTTATCCTGCTGTGGGTTCTGGGGTATTATACATGGAATTGGCACTGTATTTATCCTGCTGTGGGTTCTGGGTATTATACATGGAATTGGCACTGTATTTATCCTGCTGTGGGTTCTGGGGTATTATACATGGATTGGCACTGTATTTATCCTGCTGTGGGTTCTGGGGTATTATACATGGAATTGGCACTGTATTTATCCTGCTGTGGGTTCTGGGGTATTATACATGGAATTGGCACTGTATTTATCCTGCTGTGGGTTCTGGGGTATTATACATGGAATTGGCACTGTATTTATCCCGCTGTGGGTTCTGGGGTATTATACATGGAATTGGCACTGTATTTATCCCGCTGTGGGTTCTGGGGTATTATACATGGAATTGGCACTGTATTTATCCCGCTGTGGGTTCTGGGGTATTATACATGGAATTGGCACTGTATTTATCCTGCTGTGGGTTCTGGGGTATTATACATGGAATTGGCCCTGAAATAATGCAAAGGATTCCATGTAGAAAATGTGCCTTATTTGCCTCCCCGAGCACAAAAATCACCCCCAACCATACCCGCCAAGAACTTTCGCTGAAATAAACACGTCCTTGCAGCCCAGTTTGTTTAAGAATAATATTTATTTATAGTACAGAACTGAAAACAGGAAAGTCCAGGAAATACTTTTCTGTTAGTAGATAGATTTTTTTGTTTTTGTTTTTTACAAAATGTACAAAATAATTGTATAATCTTCCGAGGTGCCGCCATGCTCTCTACGTGATAATACTCCCTGATTGAAAGGTTTCATGCTTGTACCGTAAGTAGAACCGCGGCGTCCCATTACCAGATGGGAACACACCGACACGACTTTGTTACACGCCGAGAGAGGACCTTGACATGGGGAAATATGACATCGGGGGGGAGGGGGTGCTAGACAGCGGACCACCCAGCCTTTCAATACCATGAACATCGGGATCATCCTACTATGTCCCCACAAATATTTCAACACGGATGTCGGAATTAAGTACAATACGATCATATGGGAATCCAGTAGGTTTATCCGAGGTCTAGTAACCCATAGCAACCAACCAGCCGCATTTATTGGTCAACTATTTGAAAGCAACTATCTCATTGGTTGCCATGGGTTACTAGACCCTTCCTAACACTATTACATCACCCTTCATTAAACCTGATCCAAGAACGATTCATGAAATAGGCGGCCCCTTCAGTTTTTCATTAGTAATGATTGACATTCGTACCGAGGGAGAGGTTGGCTAAATAAATTAAAGGCATATTTTCACTGTTTATATGTAATAAACATAAAACTGAGACCTTAATAATAAATCTTATCTCTTAACCATTTCAAGATGTAAAGTATTTTAGGCCCAGCCCTTAATCCATCCTGGCCACACCCATTTACAACGCCAACTTATCTCCTAGACCTGAAGGGTCGTATACGGACGCAGTGCAATTTTTGAATGCAAATGATCATGTTTTTTTCCCACAATGCAGTGTTTTGCCCCCCCAAAATTTCCATTTCTTCAGAATCAGGTGAAACCCTGAGCTTATCTTGTATATAACAGCCCTGAATTTCCCCCGCAAATGGTTTATCCCAGTGCTGTCCAACTATTCACAGGTAGGGGGACAATTATTTCTCATTCGTCATACAGTGAAGTCTATGGAGCCTTTGAGCAGACTGGGGGCCATAGAAATGACTTTGGAGGGCCACATCTGCCCCGCGGGCCTCCAGTTGGACAGCCCTGGTTTATCCTATGCTTATTATATGGGTATAAAGCTTTTAATTGCCCCCCTTAGTGTTTATGCGGTCAAAATAAAAGAATCCGTCCTGCAACATTTTAAGGCAAACGTTTGAAAGTGGCTAAATTACTATATCTATATCTGTATTACTGGCCTCCAACTGTGGTTTCTGTGTAGGTTAATCTGCACCAAATGTCTCGGTAATTGGTCAAGTGGTATAGTAATCTCTGGATTTATCTGTTTTTGTTGCACTGATTTTGTGGACTCTACATTTACACTCACCCCAAATCCCCCCCTAATTGGCCTTCAGGCTGGGCCCCCTTAGCCCATAACAAGGTTACAGATATATAGAAACATTGGGGTAACAGTCACCCTGCTATAGTTCCAGGGGTACCCAGGGCACAAATAAGCACTCACCCCAAATCCCCCCCTAACTGGCCTTCAGGCTGGGCCCCCTTAGCCCATAACAAGGTTACAGATATATAGAAACATTGGGGTAACAGTCACCCCGCTATAGTTCCAGGGGTACCCAGGGCACAAATAAGCACTCACCCCAAATCCCCCCCTAACTGGCCTTCAGGCTGGGCCCCCTTAGCCCATAACAAGGTTACAGATATATAGAAACATTGGGGTAACAGTCACCCCGCTATAGTTCCAGGGGTACCCAGGGCACAAATAAGCACTCACCCTAAATCCCCCCCTAACTGGCCTTCAGGCTGGGCCCCCTTAGCCCATAACAAGGTTACAGATATATAGAAACATTGGGGTAACAGTCACCCCATATAGTTCCAGGGGTACCCAGGGCACAAATAAGCACTCACCCCAAATCCCCCCCTAACTGGCCTTCAGGCTGGGCCCCCTTAGCCCATAACAAGGTTACAGATATATAGAAACATTGGGGTAACAGTCACCCCGCTATAGTTCCAGGGGTACCCAGGGCACAAATAAGCACTCACCCCAAATCCCCCCCTAACTGGCCTTCAGGCTGGGCCCCCTTAGCCCATAACAAGGTTACAGATATATAGAAACATTGGGGTAACAGTCACCCTGCTATAGTTCCAGGGGTACCCAGGGCACAAATAAGCACTCACCCCAAATCCCCCCTAACTGGCCTTCAGGCTGGGCCCCCTTAGCCCATAACAAGGTTACAGATATATAGAAACATTGGGGTAACGGTCACCCTGCTAAATAAACAACATTCAGGTCAAGGTATTCCATTGGCAGTTTCTTTTGTGTCAATGCCACAGCCATATTTCAGGGTTAACCCTTAAAAACCAACAATCTTTAAATAAACACCCAGACCCTGGCTATGTGCTAGTTTAGCTGAGAGGGAAATGTAATCAATGAGAAAGTACCCCCGGGCCCAGGACTTTTTTCTAATCATGTACTGAGAAAATACCTTGCCATTATTATGTATTATTCTGTAGCAATCAGCCTGAAAGCTTGTTTGATAGAAGGAATGAGATCTGCAGCCTATTGGTTATTCAAACCCCCTTCCTCCCATGTGTGGTCCAATTATCATTATACCAGTCACCCTGCAACAGTGTTCCAAAGAGATCCAATTGGTATGTATCCTAAATATTATTCTGTGTGGCCTTCAGACAAGCAAACCCATCTTCTGCTTGAGGAGCCCAACTGTTGCCCACTGTTCTCCCACAGGTTCCCAAACTTTTGGCAGGACCTTTCTTGGGTGGCCTCATTGGTATTCTGTGTGGCCTTCAGACGAGGAAACCCATCTACTGTTCTCCCACAGGTTCCCAAACTTTTGGCATGACCCATCTTGAGCGGCCTCAAGCAGTAGATGGGTTTCCTCGTCTGAAGGCCACACAGAATACCAATGAGGCCACCCAAGAAAGGTCCTGCCAAAAGTTTGAGAACCTGTGGGAGAACAGTAAATGGGTTTCCTCGTCTGAAGGCCACACAGAATACCAATGAGGCCACCCAAGAAAGATCCTGCCAAAAGTTTGGGAACCTGTGGGAGAACAGTTGGGCTCCTCAAGCAGTAGATGGGTTTCCTCACCTGAAGGCCACACAGAATACCATTGAGACCGCCCAAGAAGGGTCATGACAAAAGTTTGGGAACCTGTGAGAGAACAGTGGGCCACCTTAAGGAATCATGTATATTTCAGTTCCTCTGAGAGCTGGGTAAGCTAAAGGAATTCTGGGAATGAATTCCAAAGAGCTCCAAGAAAATCCCGTTTACATGGGTTTATCCTATAGGCTTAAATTCCTGACTACGGACCGGTTTCACCCCTCTTGGGGCTCATCAGTGTAGTGCAGGGTTTTCTGGTCAGCTTAGGTATAGCCAAGAGTGTGGCAGTCTCCTAAACCCTAAGGATTTGTTTGTGAATCCACACGGTGACTCTCCCTAAGCTGATCAGAAAACCCTACGCTACACTGATGAATCCCAAGAAGGACATAACCGGTCTGTAGTTGGGAATCTGATCAGCTATTATCCCGGCTTCTGCTTTAAAAAACCAGTGGGTGAGCTTTAGCCTATAGGATAAACCCATGTTTTGGGGTTTTCTTGGAGCTCTTTGGAATTCATTCCCAGAATTCCTTTTGTTTATTTGTATCTGTATGAGGTGTTCTCCTCAACCTTAATGATTTGAGAGCTGAGCAAATCCCTGAAACTCTCAAGTCGGAGCTAAGGAGACATAATGTGGAGGAGAATTTGGCCTAGGTTAGGTGATCAGCCTTTGATGTGGGATCTCATGTTAGAGACCCTGGTTTAATTCTCTAGGGCAACTCTTTCTGTCCCTGGACAAGTCACTTAATCTCCTGGTGTCCCAGCCTACTTAGTGAGCCTGTCATGGAGAAGAGTGTTATATACATGAAAATCAAATGATTGCTTTAAAGTAGCCCTACAGAGCAGAAGTTGTTGGTAGGATGGCTGATGTATAACAGAGCAAGACTGCAACAGAAGGGCAAGATAGAAAAAGTTAAGGCAAGTTGGCGACAGCAGTACAAGAAAGAGTAGGGCAAAACTGAGATGGCCAGGCAGAATGGCAACAGTTGGACAAGAGCTGAGGACCACGTGGGAACAGTAAGACTAGTAACACATTGTAGTTTTACCCAACCACTGGCCCAATAGCTGTTGGGAGTGCTTTTATTGCTGGTGGGCCCAGAACTGGTGAAACCTACTTTACAAAGATAGCAGCCCCCAACAAACCCTGTTTAGCCTGAGGCCCCCCCCAGAACTATAGTCAACTCCATCTCAACTGCTTGAACAGCAAATGATCTTAGAGTCAATACATGGTCATCTCTGTGTCCTACAAGAGACATCAGTGCAACAAATCCAGCTGAGGGACCTCAAATATCATAAGTACACGAAATAAGTCTAAACCCAGTTCCCCATAACAATAGTTTGTATCCATTCATTTAATAGTATGCTACCATGCAAAGTCATATCCGCGGAAGCGCTTCCACCTCTTCGGGTGGCTTTATATTTTTAACTGTGAATGCTGGCGAAAGCCTTGCTGCAAAGAATTAGCTTCGGTATTCAAGTCATTACAAGAGTAATATGCACCTCTGGTATTAATCAGACATTCTTCTACATAACCAAAATGCATATTTTCTAGGGTGAAGGCAAAATGCAAGATAGGGGGGTTGCTACAGTTTCTCAATACACTTTTGTTCATTGCCAATTAATAATGCATTGCTTTTTTTGCCACGATGTTCTGAAAACAGCTCCACCTACAGGCTGAAGCATCTGGCACCAAATGCATCAATGTAGCCAGATCCATCAGGTTCTTTAATTTATAAAGAAGTCATTTTGAGATCCATCTATAAAGCAATTAGGACCATTAGCTTAAAATTTCTCCTTCCATGATCTACTAAGAGTCTAGCTAGCCAGAAGTATTCAGTGGTCAATTAATATGTTCTATCTCTGTGTTGAAAAGCACAGATATCCATAACCCTGAGTGCACAAGTGGACTTAGGTAACGTAGGTTAGAAAAAAAGTCTAGCAGCGTTGGGCTCTGAGGTTCTTTTACCGATCCACTGACGGGACGTTGTGTTGGGAAGATGTAGCAAGTTGCTTGTTGGGTATGGAGACAAAAAACCTATTTTTGAGTATTAAAAATACTTGTTCGAAGTCCAAATCCAGGCTACAAGACTGGCCTTCATAAGATATTGCTGACTTGCCTATACTTACATTAAGGCAGGGGTCTTCAGACCTTTTGGGTTCAAGCATCCCTTTAGTGTCCAAACCCACTAAGTTTCCAACTATCCTAGGTTTGCTATAGTTCAAGTATTATTCAGGCCAATAAGCACTGACCTTCAAATTTCAATATAAAGCATGAGCCCAGTCACTGTTTGAGCCCTTTAGCCTTAGCTAAAGGGCTGAGGCTAAAAATAAGGGATGTTTGAGCCCCACGGCCTTGAAAGTTGAAAAAATGCTGCCTTAATTGAGTATTATGCCTCAAAAAGTAACATGATTTGAAAAAAAAAAAATCTCCATCGTCCCATTTGTTTTGGAGGAACATCAACTTGAACTTCCAGGCTTGACGCCCTTCTTCAGTATCTAAAGAAGAGCCATCACTGAAAGTACAGTGGTTTGACCATGCCTCAATTTTGTTGATACTTAAGTGGAAATTCCCTGGAAATTAGGTTCAGGGATGACATGGAGATGATTTTTTTTAAATCCTCTTTAAGGTCTTGAGTCCTTGAGGTTGACAGTCAGTGTGTAATAGAACCACAGTTCTTCTAATATAGAGCAACTGATCAAGAGCTACTATACAGTTTGTCTATATAATAATGACATTTGTTCAGCTCTGTACCAATGTTACAACATCATCAAACCATTTCTAAGGGAAACTGGTTCAAGAATGTTTGGTAAAATGACCGAAGGAATGTTGACAGTCCCTCAAGTTCATCAGAACATTGATCGTCTTCATCCAAAGAGCTCAGTCTTCACAAATGGAAATTCAATGGAGCTAGACATGGAGATTGACCTGCCAGCAATCCTGTTAGTATGGCTTTTTTTTTCTAGAAAGGAAATGCATAGTCCTTCTGAGTGTTTACCAATAGAAAATATTCTTTTGTTTTAGCTTGAGCAAGTTCCCCTTGAAAATAAATTTTACTCAATGAATGATTTATTGCATCACCAAACTGGTTGGGGAACTGAACAATTCACCAAGGCCACATCGCTTGGAAATAGGAGTTTCCAGTGTTTGATTTCATGATGGGAAGGATAAGGGGGAATCAAGGCATTTAAGTTGAAGATTCAAGCTAGCTCCGTCATCCTCAACTGGGACACCAATGGGCTAAAGACAACACTGTAACGAAAACACATTGGGGGGTGGGGCACATTTATCAAAGAAAAACGGAGGGTTCTCAAAAACTACTCCAAAGTTTGAATTTTGAAGGCCAGTTTTTACATGAACTGCCTCTACCTTATTTGATAAGTGCGCCCCGTGTTGAAATGACGTAGAAACCAATACAAGTTGATGAATAAGGAGGTGGGTCTATAGTTGGATTGTAGAATTCCTGACAGTTACAGATTGCCACTTGATAAATCAAAGACTACAGGAAAAAGTGCACTACGGAGTTTCACTGCACATCCTTTCTGCCATCGTAAAATGCGTTGGTTTCCGGAGAGAGGTCTCCAAAGCCTCGAGACCCCCCCAACTCCGGCTCCCAAGGGGTTTGGACATTCTCTAAAGCGTATTCTCTAAAGCGTATACATCACTGAAAAGTGTTGTCGTTTCTAATTACTTTCCGTTCTGGCCGCAGTCCGCAAACTCTTTAGGAAGAGGTACCTGCCTGGCTATGGTTATCTCCAATGGACGTCTGCTGACTGGTGCTCTAGATGGATCTTACTAAAGTGCTGGAGTGAGAAAAGGGGGCTGACCTTCTCCTAATGGAACAACATTGAGATAATGCTAGCTGGTGTTCAGTGGGGACTCCATAGCACCGTCGTTATCTACCAAGAAGACAAGTATATTTCTACTCAAGGCAGGTGGTACAAAAGTAAAGCCGGTAATGAGTCCGTGTGTGTTGGGAAGGAGCAAGGGAGGCACATAAGCTATTCTGCGCTGGAAGCCCTTACGGCTGTGCTTGGCACTGCAAGGATGAATTCTAATCTCTGCAAAACGGTCCACATTCCCCTGGTTATATCCATGTCCCAGGGTGGGGGGGGGTTTGTCATCTCTCTCTGGTGAGCAAAAGACTGGTCCGTCCCAGCACTTTCTTTTTAACTAACCACCCGGATGAAAAGACAGAAGAGCAAGGATGGTTTCTAACATCCCACATGCTAACCATGCTCTCTTCATCTCTAGAGAATGTTGCACGCCCTCCTATACCAAGGAACCGGCTCTGCTTTGTGCCGGGACCATTACTGGCACGGCACCTATTCTCTCCAGGGTGGCCTGGCTCACTGCGTAAGACCTAGTTTGGGATGGCTTGGCTTTTCTGCCTACTGTGCCGTTGCTCCTAGATCCAGTCTTGGGGGAAGGGGCGGTGTTTGCCGTCACCACCAATGTCTTTGGAGGACCAGGGGGTGGCTGCCCGCCGTTAGCGTACGCTAACCGAATAGGGCCAGTGACTGAGCGAGAAGTTGACTGACGGCAGCCATTGCAGTTGTAGTGTACGTATGAGCCAGTAGAGTAATTGGACTTAGTACTGTTCCAGTAGTTCCCGTTGTACGTATTGGTAGAGGTGAGGGTGTCCTGCTCGGAAAAGGAGGCATCAGGGTGAAAGACTTTGGTAGTTGATGAGCACTTTGGAGGAAGGTCGTCCTCTCTGGAAACGGAACAGAAGAAGGTATAAAGGGCAACATCAAATATACATGGTGGAAGATGGAATATTTGGGTCTCTCTCTATTGGAATATGTAGAAAATGGGCGGTTACCTAATTTCATTGGGTATCTCTTCCTCTTCCTCCTTGTGCTTGTTCCTCCAGTAGAATAAGCCCACAGCCACGATGACTATACAGAGGATTAGAACCAGCACTCCTGCAGCTATTGCCCCCACAATGAGGCTCACACTTTGGTGCTTAGCTGTGGAAACAAAAGAATATCTATATTACAAATTATTTTATCATCAGATATAGATGTGGCCATGCCATTGGCTAGAGTGAGAAGGTTGGGGCACACAGGCTGAGCTTGGTAAAGAAACTCTAGAAACCTCTCTTCTTGAGCCCCTTCTGCATGCCTTCATACTTTCCATTCTGCCTTGAAAATCCTAGAACGTATTGGCTCCTCCAACCGGATGAACCAATGGCTCCTCAAACGGAACCTAACAAAAACTCAACTGATCATCTTTCATCCCAAGCCTGGTCCTACTCCCCCCTTTACCATATTATCCCGACTAGACTACTGTAACCTGCTACTAAGTGGCCTCCCAAACTCCCATCTCTCCCTCCACAATCTGTATTAGACACCAGGCTCCTCCTCCTCCCATCCTAGAGAGTTCAGGCCCCTCCCCTGCTGAAGGCCTTATCATGGCTTCTCATTAAACAAAGGATAACTTACAAACTCCTTCTTACAACCTTCCCTTCATTCCTCTGCTCCTCACTCTATCCCTTCTCTTGTGTCTCCATATGTTCTTGGCTGACTCCTCACAGAGTAACCACTTGGTCACATCCCTCAATACTACTGCCGTGTCCCACCTTACACCTTTCTGTGTTGCTGTTCCTTACATTGGGAATGTCATCCATGAAGTCCTCCAAAGAGAACTAAACTCTTCAGAACTAAACTCAAAGACTCCTCCCTACTTTCAACGAACACGTGTTTTCTAACTAATGTCACTAGGGTTGGAAAATGAATATGATCCACTCTTATCAAGCCTTGAGTAGTAACTTAATATCTGTCATAGGAATCCAGAGTAAGACTTTGTAGCTTGCGCAGAACTTACGGGCCACTATCTGCAGGTCAATGAGACAGGTACTCGCCCCCATCAGGTTGGACGAGACACATTGGTAGCGCCCGGAGGATGCAGTGCTTATGTTTTTCAGCAAAACCATCCCTTGGAATTGGTCTGTGAAGGATAAAACACAAAAGAACAATGATTAGTAAAAAGGTGGGGATCATCAGAGTTGGACCGGCCCACTGGGATACCATGAAAAATCCTGACCCTGCTGGACCAGTGCCAACTTTGTAAAGAGTCAAAAGAAGCCCGTGCGCTCCATCTTTAATTGTTTCCCTTGGCATTGGGGCCTGACATTGTAAGTAAGTAGAGGAGCTGGAGCAGGGCCGGGCCATTGGTCTGGGGAAGTGATCCCCATCCAGTGACTTGGGGGCAACATGTTGTTGGTCACCAACCCATTGGATGTTGCTCTCAGTGCCCCCAAACCAGGGAGTTATTTTTGAATTCCTGGCTTGGAGCAAAGTTTTGGTTGAATAAAAACAAGATTTACTATCAAACAAAGCCCCCTGTAAGCTGATAGGGTGCATAGAGGCTGCCTAATAGCCAATCACAGCCCTTATTTGGCTTCTCCAGGAAATTTTACGATGCTTGTGTTGCTCCCCAAGTCTTTTTACATTTGACTGTGGCTCATGACTGAGAAAGGTTTGAGGCCCCTGGTCTGGGGGTAGGTAGTGGGGCTGGGCAGGGTGGAGGGCCCTTGACCCCTGGTCTGGGGGTAGGTAGCGGGGCTGGGCAGGGTGGAGGGCCCTTGACCCCTGGTCTGGGGGTAGGTAGCGGGGCTGGGCAGGGTGGTGGGCCCTGGACCCCTGGTCTGGGGCTAGGTAGCGGGGCTGGGCAGGGTGGTGGGCCCTGGACCCCTGGTCGGGGGTAGGTAGTGGGGCTGGGCAGCGTGGTGGGCCCTTAACCTGGGCCCTACTGGGTACTCCAGTCCTTCTCTGGGCATCACCTATGCATCACTTAATTTCAAGCAAAATTTCAGACAACTGAAACGCCTGGGCCTATCCACTGGCCATTCCCTTTATTGGCGGAAAGGCTTTTCAGTGAGACTAGTTGCCCGCGGTAGCAGAGATTTATCCCTAATTTCCCCATAGGACATTCGGAAATATTTCCATTCACAAATTTACCGGTGACTACCCTGTAATACCGGCCCTGGTTCTAGCTGGTAATTTACCCACCAGGCCAGTCCAATCGCTAACATTAGTGTCAGTATGTTATATATTTATGTTCTGGGAACTCATAATATGGGCCTTTCAGCGGGATTGTATGACAAACTGGGCGAGTGCAATTCCCTATACGAGTGCCAGGCTGCGGATACGGAGATCGAACACAGAAAGGCTCTCGCTCCGGCGCAGAAATGAATTCTCCCCCCCCCCAAATAAAAGCGCGAAAAACCCATCAAGCCGGAGACGTTAGACAGTACCCCGAGGCTCTCATGTCATTAAATTACATGTTGGAGATGTCATACAAGGGAAAATAAACATTTGTTCACTCTGAGAACAGCTGCAGTCAGTAACCCTATCAATGGGACTTATGGGAAATGCACTGTGCAGGGCTGTGCTGAGATCTCTGCCCCCCACATTCCCCTTTATATAGGGGCTTATGGGAAATGTACTGGGCAGGGCTGTGCTGAGATCTCTGCCCCCCACATTAGGTGTATCCCCCCAACATTCCCCTTTATATAGGGGCTTATGGGAAATGTACTGGGCAGGGCTGTGCTGAGATCTCTGCCCCCCACATTAGGTGTATCCCCCCAACATTCCCCTTTATACAGGGGCTTATGGGAAATGTACTGGGCAGGGCTGTGCTGAGATCTCTGCCCCCCACATTAGGTGTATCCCCCCAACATTCCCCTTTATATAGGGGCTTATGGGAAATGTACTGGGCAAGGCTGTGCTGAGATCTCTGCCCCCCACATTAGGTGTATCCCCCCAACATTCCCCTTTATATAGGGGCTTATGGGAAATGTACTGGGCAGGGCTGTGCTGAGATCTCTGCCCCCACATTAGGTGTATCCCCCAAACATTCCCCTTTATATAGGGGCTTATGGGAAATGTACTGGGCAGGGCTGCGCTGAGATCTCTGCCCCCCACATTAGGTGTATCCCCCCAACATTCCCCTTTATATAGGGGCTTATGGGAAATATACTGGGCAGGGCTGTGCTGAGATCTCTGCCCCCACATTAGGTGTATCCCCCAAACATTCCCCTTTATATAGGGGCTTATGGGAAATGTACTGGGCAGGGCTGTGCTGAGATCTCTGCCCCCCACATTAGGTGTATCCCCCCAACATTCCCCTTTATATAGGGGCTTATGGGAAATGTACTGGGCAGGGCTGTGCTGAGATCTCTGCCCCCCACATTAGGTGTATCCCCCCAACATTCCCCTTTATATAGGGGCTTATGGGAAATGTACTGGGCAGGGCTGCGCTGAGATCTCTGCCCCCCACATTAGGTGTATCCCCCCAACATTCCCCTTTATATAGGGGCTTATGGGAAATGCACTGGGCAGGGCTGTGCTGAGATCTCTGCCCCCCACATTAGGTGTATCCCCCCAACATTCCCCTTTATATAGGGGCTTATGGGAAATGCACTGGGCAGGGCTGTGCTGAGATCTCTGCCCCCCACATTAGGTGTATCCCCCCAACATTCCCCTTTATATAGGGGCTTATGGGAAATGTACTGGGCAGGGCTGTGCTGAGATCTCTGCCCCCCACATTAGGTGTATCCCCCCAACATTCCCCTTTATATAGGGGCTTATGGGAAATGCACTGGGCAGGGCTGTGCTGAGATCTCTGCCCCCCACATTAGGTGTATCCCCCCAACATTCCCCTTTATATAGGGGCTTATGGGAAATGTACTGGGCAGGGCTGTGCTGAGATCTCTGCCCCCCACATTAGGTGTATCCCCCCAACATTCCCCTTTATATAGGGGCTTATGGGAAATGTACTGGGCAGGGCTGTGCTGGAATCTCTGCCCCCCACATTAGGTGTATCCCCCCAACATTCCCCTTTATATAGGGGCTTATGGGAAATGCACAGGGCAGGGCTGTGTTGAATTGTCTGGTTGGCAGCATTTCAAGGTCCTTGGTCGGAGCCATTGTGCCTTTAATAAAATTGACTGCTATTAATAAGCTGATGTAGATTTAATAAATACACCATGTAATGTGTCAGGTACCTATTAGAAGGTAAGTGTTCATGTTCAGGGCCTGTACCATGTGACTATCGGCGCATATTGTCAGGATTTAGACCGTGACCCTCTCCACTGTTTGGCAGATCTAAATTCCCATGATGCCGAGCGCAGTACAAAAGAAGATATTTCATATCCCCCTGTCTTCCTCTAACGGGATTTCTCTCATAGTGAATCATTACAATCTATAACATTAGTATGATTTATTATACGCTCAGAGTCGTTAATTTTACGCTCCGCGAGTTACATCTCCGTCAGCAGCTTCCACACGCGAAGGCTCGGGTCGGCGTATTTGAAGAATCGCGGCGACGAATAAAACAATTGTTTGGCACTGACAATGGCAGAAAAAAGCGGCATAAAACAGCCCCCTGGGGGGAGGGGCAAATGAGCAGCCATAGGGGCCACGCCCAAGGGGTGAAAGAGTTTTAATAATTAGCTCAGGTTCCCCTTCAATGTCCAAATTTTATCAAACCTCCAACAATGCTTTCAGAGTGTTAGAATATCCATTTTCCATTAAAAAAAAAAGTAAAAATCAGTTAAAAAGTTAAATTAGTCCTTCTGTCTCTCTAATCAGTTTTCTAAAGGGATGGAAAGGGCCTATTTTGAACCTGACCAGGGTTGCCGGGTTTATTTTAGCCTCTGTCTCTACTGTTCAATTGCATTCTGGGTATTGTAGTTTGATATTAATCCTAGCTGTGGGCTAATTGTTAGGTACAAACTACATTACCCAGCATGCAGTGGGACAGGGGGAAAAAACTTAAGCTAGTTTCCAAACTACAAACCCGCCAAGGCTCCAAAAAACAGCCCAAAACTGTACCTTGGCGGGTTTGTACTTTGGAAGCCCGCCTGAGTTTTAAATTAGTAGCCCAATTTGGCGGGAAATCTGGTAACCCTGAACCTGACACACTAAGGACTTCCTGTATGCTGACATCATCACTGCCAGGCTTTGCCCTTCCTTGTTTCCTATTGGACCAATTCATTGGTTGCCTGTGCACTCTAACCAGTTGTATAAACTGAAAGGTTATTGGTTAATTTCTCTCCTCCAATGGCATAGGCAACCAGGCTCAGCATATTACTGGTCTGACATACTGTTATATTAGATTTGCAGCTTCCTGGCACAGGAAGCAGTGTCAGACTGACAGGAGACACAGCCAATAGGAGTTAAGCCTGCTGCCAGTGTGTGATATCATATAAGGAAGTAAATAAGCAACTGTAGTGTTTATAGGGGTAAATATGAGGTAAATATTCTGAAGTAAATATCTGAATAGTAAATATTTGCTAGACATGAATAAGGCAAGTTAGTACGCACCTTGCGCTACTAGAGATGAGAGCCCAGGGGGGCTGTCAAGTTTCTCCCAGAGGTACGTGGGCCTGGGGATTCCTTCCTCCGAGCTGCACGCCAAAGTGACGTCACTGCCGATATCCAGGGAACCCTGAATGCTGCAACGGGGGTCCGACGGAGGCACTGCCAAAGGAGAAACATACAGCCAATGGCGCTGATCTTTCCGTATCATATACATACCTCCCAACATTTTGAAAATGGAAAGAGGCCACACCCATTTTTGCGACAACACCCCCTAAATATCACTCCCATTTGACTAAATTTGGCAGGTTATATGTGTTATTACAGTTTTGCTGAAAAAGGTGAAATTGCCCTTTTAAACTGTGAGTCTCAGTTCCCCCAAGAGACCTGTTTAGCTTATTAGTTACAATCTCAGTGCAGGGGGGGATTTTTACCTTTCTGCCAAAAGCCCCCTTATTTAATTAAATGTGAGAAACACTGTATCTAAGTGCAGGTGATGCTCGTTAAGATTTCTGGGCTCTCTGCCAAAAGCGACTTTTAATTAAATTTGTATTTTTTTAGCATTCGGTGCAGGAGATCAAAGGGAAATGAGAGACTTTTCAGAAAGAACCCGGGACTTCGGGTTGAGCTGTCAAAAGAGGGACTGTCCCGCGGAAATCAGCACAGTTGGGAGGTAAGACATGTGACTCGTAGCTACAGTATTTATTCCCCGCTTCGGCCAATCAGGAAAGGGACAATTTAGCATAGTTGCAGTCCAGGTACAGAGACACAACATGTAACAATGTGACATTTTAACAATTAACATTTTTCACTGCTAATTAAAAATGGAAAAAGGGGTTTTCTCAATTTTGGATAATTATCTTTACAAAAGAATACAAAAGTTTCCAATCAAGCTGCACAGTTTCACATATAAATGGACCCATTACAGAGGTTAGTAGTGGTATCTCCCACCCAAGGGTGGTCCTTGTTGTGATTGGAGCATACCATTTTCCCCCCCCCATGTCTGTGCTAGTAAGCTCCTATCACTGACTCCATGCCCCCATTCTTCACTCACCTAAAACGGTAAATCCGACAACACCAATATTTCGTATTGCCCTGTCAGGAAGGTTGTTGACCATGCACTGGTAGGTTCCTGTGTCAGACAGCTGAGTGCTGTTGATGTAGATGGAGGCATTGGTGTTTGGCATGGTGTGCATAAACCCAACTCGCCCATGGAACTGGGCAGCGTTAGTAAATACTTGCCCACCCTGATAGATAATGATCTGGAAAGAAAGACACAAGAGGTTGTATTGACAGATTTGGTAGCATTATAGTATTGTTATTATATTTTACAGGGGGGGAGGCAGAGAGTCTGTAGACCAATCAGTGGGTTGGAATCCTTTATTGGCAGCTTACAGGGGGAGGAGCAGGGGTCTGTAACTCAAGCAGTGGGTGGGACTAGAGCACTCTGATGGAAGCTTACAGAAGGAGGGACAGGGAGTCTGTAACTCAAGCAGTAGGTGGGACTAGAACACTCTGATGGAAGCATACAGGGGGAGGGGCAAGGAGTCTGTAACTCAAGCAGTAGGTGGGACTAGAACACTGTGATGGAAGCTTACAGAAGGAGGGACAGGGAGTCTGTAACTCAAGCAGTGGGTGGGACTAGAACACTCTGATGGAAGCTTACAGAAGGAGGGACAGGGAGTCTGTAACTCAAGCAGTAGGTGGGCTAGAACACTCTGATGGAAGCTTACAGAAGGAGGGACAGGGAGTCTGTAACTCAAGCAGTAGGTGGGACTAGAACACTCTGATGGAAGCTTACAGAAGGAGGGACAGGGAGTCTGTAACTCAAGCAGTAGGTGGGCTAGAACACTCTGATGGAAGCTTACAGAAGGAGGGACAGGGAGTCTGTAACTCAAGCAGTGGGTGGGACTAGAACACTCTGATGGAAGCTTACAGAAGGAGGGGCAGGGAGTCTGTAACTCAAGCAGTAGGTGGGACTAGAACACTCGGATGGAAGCTTACAGAAGGAGGGACAGGGAGTCTGTAACTCAAGCAGTGGGTGGGACTAGAACACTCTGATGGAAGCTTACAGAAGGAGGGGCAGGGAGTCTGTTTCTCAAGCAGTAGGTGGGACTAGAACACTTTGATGGAAGCTTACAGAAGGAGGGACAGGGAGTCTGTAACTCAAGCAGTAGGTGGGACTAGAACACTCTGATGGAAGCTTACAGAAGGAGGGGCAGGGAGTCTGTAACTCAAGCAGTAGGTGGGACTAGAACACTCGGATGGAAGCTTACAGAAGGAGGGACAGGGAGTCTGTAACTCAAGCAGTGGGTGAGACTAGAACATTCTGATGGAAGCTTACAGTAATGGGTAAGACTAAGGGTCTAAGAGTTACTGATTTTTGACCCAAGTGGTAGGCTAGGCTGGTACCTTCAGGTTAAGATAGCTATGGGAGTTATGTTCACTGATATTCTACATGAATGTAATTTACACTATATTTCTAGTTGTTTTGTATTATACTCTATTGGGTGAGCTTCGTAGGTCCCGGGGTTCCTCCTACCTGCTCAGGCTGGTTGGCGTTGGAGAGCGGAGTCACCGTCCAGATGATGTTGAGGTTGGTGAGGGCTGCACTGGTGGTAAAGGAGCAGAAAAGAGCCGCCGACTGACCCCTCGCTACCTGAATGTTCTCTTTCTCCATGATCACCTGCAGCGCCATCACTAAACCTGCCAACCAGAAGGGAAAGCAGCATTTACTTTCAATCTTTTGTATGATGTACAGAGTAATAGTGTAAGACAATTTGCAATTGGTCTTCATTTGTTATTATTTGTTGTTTTTTTAAATATTTCATGTGTTGCTCGGCAGCTCTCCAGTTTGGAATTTCAGCAGCTATCTGGTTGCTAGTGTTGAAATTAGCTTAGCAACCAAGGGGTGGTTTGAATGAGAGACTGATATACTGTATGAATAGGAGAGGATCTGAATAGAAAAATAAGTAATAACAAGTAACAATAACAATAAAATTCTAGTCTTATAGAGCAATAGTATTTTGGCTGCCGGGGTCAGTGACCCCCTGTTTGAACAGAAAAATACTACAAATAATTTAAAAACTAAAAAAAATAAATAATGAAGACCAATTTAAAAGTGGCTTAGAATTGGCCATTCCATAACATACTACACACTAACTTAAAGGTGAACCACCCCGTTAATACACAACACATAGCACTTTAAACAGATACAAAACATCAATATCTAATTCTGGATAGGGTGCCCAGTGTCTTTGCAAACAATACACATCCCTTGTGTGCAGGGTCAGATTGGGGGGTGCAGGTGCCCCTACCGGCCGCGTTTCCCGTACCCCATAACCTCCCGCAGGGGCCCCAGCTGAGCCTCCCTAACCCCCTGCAGGGTCCCCCACCATCAGGGGAGGAACAGTCGGCCAGCACGGTTAGGTCTGGGCCACCGGGGCCCACAGGGTTTTTTCTCAGTGTCCCGGCAGCCCAGTCCGACCCTGCTTGTATGGTTAAATGTTTTTTTTTTTTCCTAAAAGTAATTTTGGGAGGAGCAGAGATGTTAATCTAGTAACGTATTAGACTACACCCTCTCCCCCTCCATAATGAACTCCTCCTTATCTGTAGGCCCGAGACACTGGTAGAAATTAGGAAAAGCGGGAGATTTATGATTCAGAATTTTTTAATGAAGTATTTTAATGAAGTAATTCTACAGCAGCCTTAAGGTCGCCAAGCAACCGGGTCTTCTCCCGATATCCACACCTACTGATGGGCAATATCGGGGGAATTTAGGCTAATTCGGTCATTTGGCCCTGGGGCCAAACGATTGAATTATAACGGCTGTTAAGGGCGCAGTCGGTTTGGGGACCGGTTTGGGGAGCCGATCCAGTCCCCGATCCAACTGAATTAAACCTGCCTGATCGATATCTGGCTGATTTTCGGCCAGATATTGGTCGGGCAGGCCAGTCGTTGCTGCCCCTAAACAGGCCGATAATCTGTTTGAGGGGCCGATATCGGCAGCTACAATTGGCCCGTGTATGGCCACCTTTAAACACTTGCTATTGGTAGACTTTAATTTACAGCGGCTTGCCTTTCCTTCTAGCCAAGAGGATTACTGCCGGCACTCAGCACATACGGGGTTAAATCTGTAGTTCTGCTCGTAGCTAGCAGTTTTTCAAGCCAAAGCTGACTTATACAGCCTGCCTGGCACTTCTGGAGGTGCCCATATGTAATGAGCGTGCAAAAAGCTAAACACACACAGATGGTAAACGGAGAGTTTATTTTTAATTAGATATAAACACTGATGAGTTAATACATGGAGATAACGATCGTCAGCACATTCCCTGAACTTGCCCTGACATGGAGGCAATGGAGAAAGCAAGATGGGGTTGGATAGTGGTTGTTCCCTGGGGCAGTTCTGGAAACCAACGAATGGAATTGGGACGGCGCAGGAGAGGGCCGAGCCCCGGCCAATTAGAATGCCCGTGCAGAGCGGCGGAAGAGCTGCACCTCCATAAAGCGACTCCTGTCAATGGAAGCTTTTACGGCCGAAGGAACAGCGGGGCGGAATGTTGCCTCTGAGCGCCAATAACCCTTCTATTATGTTTCCAGCCACAAAATGAATGCGGCTCCTTTCAAAGGGACTTTGGGCTTTGTAATCATCTCATTGTGCGGCACCGGACCCATCTGCCATTGCTGGAGGGAAAGTATTAAAAGGAAAGAGCGTAAGGATATCGGGCCTGGGGGCCACTCAGCACCCCATTTATATCCCCTAAATTAAATAACACGGCTAAGCTGGCTTTTACTCATCCACTTTCGGCCAATGGGCTGTTATAGTTCTGCTGCTCGCAGCACTAAAATCACATTAATTTCTACCAGTCTCCCGTTTTATTAGCTCCTCTGATAAGCAGGGGGTGTAAATGTATTTTCTCATGCTAAGTTCACCTTGAACTTTTCGCAAGTTATAGAATAAAACAATTCTAAGCAACTTTTCAATTGGTCTTTATTATTTATTTCTTATATGAATTATTTGCCTCTTTCCAGCTTTCAAATGGGGGTCACTGACCCCGGCAGCCAAAAACTATTGCTTTCATAACTTTTTTTCTATTCAGCCCCTTTCCTATTCATATATCAGTCTCTCATTCAAACCACTCCCTGGTTGCTAAGGTCATTTGGACCCTAGCAACTAGATAGCTGTATGTATGTATATCTTTATTTATAAAGTGCTACTTATGTACGCAGCGCTGTACAGTAGGATACATTAATACAAACAGGGGGTTATTAAGATAATAATAGATAAATACACAGTATAACAATAAATACAAATAAATACAAGATACAGTTGCAATAAGTTAAGAGTCAAAGACACAAGAGGATGGAGATCCCTGCCCCGTAGAGCTTACAATCTATATGTTATAACTCCAAACTGTTACTGAACAATTACTGAAATAATTAAAAAACTAAAAATAATTAAAAAAAAAAAGACCAACTGCAAAGTGTAATATTACTCTCTACATCCTACTAAACGTTAACTCAGTATGAACAGTCCATACTAATGATCAGTTAGTTATAACATTATTTGCACATATGTAATTGCAACTGAAAGCAGTATTGGCCTATCCCTTTCCAGCTCTGAGTTCTTATACAATGTTGCACAGAGAGGCCGGCCAATCAGCTGCTTCTGATAGTTTCCAAACTAACAGTCACCTAAAATGGCCACATAGACATTGAGTTCAGCAGCAATGACATTACTCCTAACTATAAAACCAGTGAAAGGGTATAATGAATGTATATTGGGAAGTTGCTTAGCATTACATGCTCTTTCATTTGTCAACTTTTTTACTTTTGGGTTTATATCCCCTTTAAACATCAGTTTAGAGTTAAGGGTGTGACATCTTATGGTTTCTCCAAATATATCTTCAGATGCATGGAACTTATCTTTCTAATGTGAGAGCAGGATGAGGAGCAGGCTTGAGTTATACATCAAAAAGTCTATAGAGTAGGGATGCTGATGTGTCCTGCTGTGTGTTCTGGGGTATTATACATGGAATTGGCACTGTATTTATCTACTGTGGGTTCTGGGGTATTATACATGGAATTGGCACTGTATTTATCCTGCTGTGGGTTCTGGGGTATTATACATGGAATTGGCACTGTATTTATCTACTGTGGGTTCTGGGGTATTATACATGGAATTGGCACTGTATTTATCTACTGTGGGTTCTGGGGTATTATACATGGAATTGGCACTGTATTTATCCTGCTGTGGGTTCTGGGGTATTATACATGGAATTGGCACTGTATTTATCCTGCTGTGGGTTCTGGGGTATTATACATGGAATTGGCACTGTATTTATCTACTGTGGGTTCTGGGGTATTATACATGGAATTGGCACTGTATTTATCCTGCTGTGGGTTCTGGGGTATTATACATGGAATTGGCACTGTATTTATCTGCTGTGGGTTCTGGGGTATTATACATGGAATTGGCACTGTATATATCCTGCTGTGGGTTCTGGGGTATTATACATGGAATTGGCACTGTATTTATCCTGCTGTGGGTTCTGGGGTATTATACATGGAATTGGCACTGTATTTATCCTGCTGTGGGTTCTGGAGTATTATACATGGAATTGACACTGTATTTATCTACTGTGGGTTCTGGGGTATTATACATGGAATTGACACTGTATTTATCTGCTGTGGGTTCTGGGGTATTATACATGGAATTGGCACTGTATTTATCCTGCTGTGTGTTCTAGGGTATTATACATGGAATTGGCACTGTATTTATCTACTGTGGGTTCTGGGGTATTATACATGGAATTGGCACTGTATATATCCTGCTGTGGGTTCTGGGGTATTATACATGGAATTGGCACTGTATTTATCCCGCTGTGGGTTCTGGGGTATTATATGTGGAATTGGCACTGTATTTATCCCGCTGTGGGTTCTGGGGTATTATATGTGGAATTGGCAATGTATTTATCCTGCTGTGGGTTCTGGGGTATTATACATGGAATTGGCACTGTATTTATCCTGCTGTGGGTTCTGGAGTATTATACATGGAATTGGCACTGTATTTATCCCGCTGTGGGTTCTGGGGTATTATACATGGAATTGGCACTGTATTTATCCCGCTGTGGGTTCTGGGGTATTATACATGGAATTGGCACTGTATGTATCCCGCTGTGGGTTCTGGGTATTATACATGGAATTGGCACTGTATTTATCCCGCTGTGGGTTCTGGGGTATTATACATGGATTTGGCACTGTATTTATCCCGCTGTGGGTTCTGGGGTATTATACATGGAATTGGCACTGTATTTATCCTGCTGTGGGTTCTGGGGTATTATACATGGAATTGGCACTGTATTTATCCCGCTGTGGGTTCTGGGGTATTATACATGGAATTGGCACTGTATTTATCCCGCTGTGGGTTCTGGGGTATTATACATGGAATTGGCACTGTATTTATCCCGCTGTGGGTTCTGGGGTATTATACATGGATTTGGCACTGTATTTATCCCGCTGTGGGTTCTGGGGTATTATACATGGAATTGGCACTGTATTTATCTCGCTGTGGGTTCTGGGGTATTATACATGGAATTGGCACTGTATTTATCCTGCTGTGGGTTCTGGGGTATTATACATGGAATTGGCGCTGTATATATCCTGCTGTGGGTTCTGGGGTATTATACATGGAATTGGCACTGTATTTATCCCGCTGTGGGTTCTGGGGTATTATACATGGAATTGGCACTGTATTTATCTCGCTGTGGGTTCTGGGGTATTATACATGGAATTGGCACTGTATTTATCCTGCTGTGGGTTCTGGGGTATTATACATGGAATTGGCACTGTATTTATCCTGCTGTGGGTTCTGGGGTATTATACATGGAATTGGCGCTGTATATATCCTGCTGTGGGTTCTGGGGTATTATACATGGAATTGGCGCTGTATTTATCCTGCTGTGGGTTCTGGGGTATTATACATGGAATTGGCACTGTATTTATCCTGCTGTGGGTTCTGGGGTATTATACATGGAATTGGCACTGTATTTATCCTGCTGTGGGTTCTGGGGTATTATACATGGAATTGGCACTTTATTTATCCCGCTGTGGGTTCTGGGGGTATTATACATGGAATTGGCACTGTATTTATCCCGCTGTGGGTTCTGGGGTATTATACATGGAATTGGCACTGTATTTATCTGCTGTGGGTTCTGGGGTATTATACATGGAATTGGCCCTGTATTTATCCTGCTGTGGGTTCTGGGGTATTATACATGGAATTGGCACTGTATTTATCCTGCTGTGGGTTCTGGGGTATTATACATGGAATTGGCACTGTATTTATCCTGCTGTGGGTTCTGGGGTATTATACATGGAATTGGCACTGTATTTATCCTGCTGTGGGTTCTGGGGTATTATACATGGAATTGGCACTGTATTTATCCTGCTGTGGGTTCTGGGGTATTATACATGGAATTGGCACTGTATTTATCCTGCCTGTGAAACTATGAAGATATCTGTGTACAAACTATGTTTAATTGGCCTCCCCAAGCACAAAATTCCCCCGGAGAAGTATGGTTTCAATGAAAGATCAATATAACATAAAACAGGGCATTTTTTCTTCATTATTACAGTTATATCTACAGGAAGAATTGCATAGTCTCCGAAATGTTTTCCCCCTATAGTGAAGAGACACGATTTATTATATGAGAGTTTATAGATTTTTTTCAAGTGTTTAAAAGGCTGAGAATGAAAACAAACTGCAGTACCAGTTCTGCTCTATTTAAAACTTTACTTTTCTCGTTACTCTTTGCCAAAAAGTCCCATTTGTCTTCCTTCTGATTGTCAAGCGCAGGAAGGTTCCTATCCATTAACCCGCGCCCAGGCAGCGCCATCCCTTCCAGCCTGCTCTGCTTAATGAACCGCGCCGTGATCTTAAAGGTTAAAAGATTTTATGGCTTCAGATTGCTTAGTAATAAACAGCCCGTGTGTCGCAAATGATCATCCCGCGCTTAATTCCCCGCTTGGGGCAGAACCTGTCACAGAGCCAAACGCCTGCACGGAATTTAGTGCCCTGACGCGTCATGTGATCATAAATAGCCCACGGTGGGCGCAGGCGAGATTGTAGTTTGAATTTACTAGATTCATTGCAAGGCATATGTTATGGTAAATGTAAGGAATAGTACTACTATAGGCACCATCTCTCCCTACTATACCTGCTATCCCACAGCCCCAGTCCCTTCCCAGAGGCTATTATCCCCCCACTGCTACTATAGGCACCATCTCTCCCTACTATACCTGCTATCCCACAGCCCCAGTCCCTTCCCAGAGGCTATTATCCCCCCACTGCTACTATAGGCACCATCTCTCCCTACTATACCTGCTATCCCACAGCCACAGTCCCTTCCCAGAGGCTATTATCCCCCACTGCTACTATAGGCACCATCTCTCCCTACTATACCTGCTATCCCACAGCCCCAGTCCCTTCCCAGAGGCTATTATCCCCCCACTGCTACTATAGGCACCATCTCTCCCTACTATACCTGCTATCCCACAGCCCCAGTCCCTTCCCAGAGGCTATTATCCCCCACTGCTACTATAGGCACCATCTCTCCCTACTATACCTGCTATCCCACAGCCCCAGTCCCTTCCCAGAGGCTATTATCCCACTGCTACTATAGGCACCATCTCTCCCTACTATACCTGCTATCCCACAGCCCCAGTCCCTTCCCAGAGGCTATTATCCCCCCACTGCTACTATAGGCACCATCTCTCCCTACTATACCTGCTATCCCACAGCCCCAGTCCCTTCCCAGAGGCTATTATCCCCCCACTGTTACTATAGGCACCATCTCTCCCTACAATACCTGCTATCCCACAGCCCCAGTCCCTTCCCAGAGGCTATTATCCCCCCACTGCTACTATAGGCACCATCTCTCCCTACTATACCTGCTATCCCACAGCCCCAGTCCCTTCCCAGAGGCTATTATCCCCCCACTGCTACTATAGGCACCATCTCTCCCTACTATACCTGCTATCCCACAGCCCCAGTCCCTTCCCAGAGGCTATTATCCCCCCACTGCTACTATAGGCACCATCTCTCCCTACTATACCTGCTATCCCACAGCCCCAGTCCCTTCCCAGAGGCTATTATCCCCCCACTGCTACTATAGGCACCATCTCTCCCTACTATACCTGCTATCCCACAGCCCCAGTCCCTTCCCAGAGGCTATTATCCCCCCACTGCTACTATAGGCACCATCTCTCCCTACTATACCTGCTATCCCACAGCCCCAGTCCCTTCCCAGAGGCTAGTAGCTCATATAGTATAAAAGCATGCCTACAGAGAATTATTAAGGATCACAGATTAAGCTCGTCTGGGCACCATGTCCAGTTTATCCATTCAGTATTTAAATATGGCAATGTACAGTGTTCCTAATTACAGAGAAGCTAATTGGATATCACTAACACAAGCACCTACTTTAAAGTCTTCTGGGAGTTTTTCCCTATTTCAACTTTGCAACCTCATTGGAGTGTTTACAAAACTCTGTAAGTAAAGGTAACAGGGTTATTTACCACCCTCTGTGCGCTGGTTATAATTAGGAAGCAGATGTCAGAGAAACGGTGCAGAATTAACACTTTTGTTGACACAAATTTGGGTTGGCAATATGCACCGTCTGCTTTATGCTTAAAATATGAGGACAAGACACATCAGAACAGTCTCCCCGAACACAGTTCCCCTGAATTTACTGCTTGTATAATGGATTAAAATGTTTGATATGGAGAGAAAGAAACACAGAAATAGGGGTTGGTAGCACTAGGTAGGTACCTAATATATAGGGGCAGAGACAGGGGAAAGTGTTGGAAGGGTTACTGCCTGCTCTGCTCTCATTTCCCTACAGAAATAGGGGTTGGTAGCACTAGGTAGGTACCTAATATATAGGGACAGAGACAGGGGAAAGTGTTGGAAGGGTTACTGCCTGCCCTGCTCTCATTTCCCTACAGAAATAGGGGTTGGTAGCACTAGGTAGGTACCTAATATATAGGGGCAGAGACAGGGGAAAGTGTTGGAAGGGTTACTGCCTGCCCTGCTCTCATTTCCCTACAGAAATAGGGGTTGGTAGCACTAGGTAGGTACCTAATATATAGGGACAGAGACAGGGGAAAGTGTTGGAAGGGTTACTGCCTGCCCTGCTCTCATTTCCCTACAGAAATAGGGGTTGGTAGCACTAGGTAGGTACCTAATATATAGGGGCAGAGACAGGGGAAAGTGTTGAAAGGGTTACTGCCTGCCCTGCTCTCATTTCCCTACAGAAATAGGGGTTGGTAGCACTAGGTAGGTACCTAATATAAAGGGGCAGGGACAGGGGAAAGTGTTGGAAGGGTTACTGCCTGCCCTGCTCTCATTTCCCTACAGAAATAGGGGTTGGTAGCACTAGGTAGGTACCTAATATATAGGGGCAGGGACAGGGGAAAGTGTTGGAAGGGTTACTGCCTGCCCTGCTCTCATTTCCCTACAGAAATAGGGGTTGGTAGCACTAGGTAGGTACCTAATATATAGGGGCAGAGACAGGGGAAAGTGTTGGAAGGGTTACTGCCTGCCCTGCTCTCATTTCCCTACAGAAATAGGGGTTGGTAGCACTAGGTAGGTACCTAATATATAGGGGCAGGGACAGGGGAAAGTGTTGGAAGGGTTACTGCCTGCTCTAACTGGTGTTCAACATGAAAATAAAGTCTCTGCACAAAGCTATGAGCAATTAGATAATAGCTGAGCTGGTATGTAGGTTGTACATAAGCGCCTGGGTTCAAGCTCCCAGCTCCCCTAATAAATGACATTAAAGGCAGAATTAGTGCTGTCAGGCTGTTGATATCAGCACACAGAGATCCCGGGCATTGATTTTGCCGTGCTTACATCAGCAGCTGATAGCGAGTCACCAAAGGACGGCGATATATCGCTATAATTTATAGCGCGTCCTGTCATCAATTTCATTGGCTTATCAATTAAACTGGCAGCTTCAGCAACGGGCGACTCTGCTCTGTATAATGAAGCCCTGGTTTATTCAGCTGGGTCAGTTAAACCATTAAAGACATATCGCCCATTCCTCAGTGCCCCCTGGGGGGGCAAAATGACTTTATATTTGCAGAAAGAAATATATATATATATATTGGTGTCAAAGCCCCTGATAGAGGCTGCTGGGATTGCACTTACAGGACCTGGTTTAACCCATTCCCCAGCTATAAAGAGTGGTACGGCGAAATGCGTTGCCCAGAGCGGGGTAAGATGACGCAATCGGATGACCCGCTTCCAGAAAGTAGCGCTCAGCAGTAGGTGCCGGTAATTACCAACCGCCGGCCTTCTCTCTGCAGTAATAATCACACAGCAAAACAGGTCACAGCCCTGAGGAACCGGAGTTCTCTGCGCTGATCCCCCCCCCCTCTGTGCCGAGTTTCTGTAACTTCCCAATGTGCCAGATATGAACCTTTGCTAAAGTGGCGCCCATGAAAGTAAATGCCACACAGTCTTAAAGGGATATTGTCATGATTTTTATCTCTAAATGACACTGTTACACAGCAAATAATTCCCTCTGCCATTTAACCTTTTATTCTTGAACCAACAAATGTATTTGTAGCTGTAATATTGGTGTGTAGGCGCCATCTCAGTGCCTTGTGCCTGAGTCTGAGCTTTCAGCCAGCGCTACCCATTAGAACTGCTTTCAGCTAACCTATTGTTTCTCCTACTCCCATGTAACTGGAGGAGTCCCAAGCCGGACTTGGATTTCTTACTATTGAGTGCTATTCTGATACCTACTGGGAGCTGCTATCTTGCTCCCTTCCCATTGTTCTGCTGATCGGCTGCTGGGGGTGAGGGGTGGGGGATATCACTCCAACTTGCAGCGCAGCAGTAAAGTGTGCCTGAGTCTGAGCTTTCAGCCAGCGCTACACATTAGAACTGCTTTCAGCTAACCTATTGTTTCTCCTACTCCCATGTAACTGGAGGAGTCCCAAGCCGGGGGGGAGGGGGGGGATATCACTCCAACTTGCAGCGCAGCAGTAAAGTGTGAGTGAAGTTTATCAGAGCACAGGTCACATGGCTGTGGCACCCTGGGAAATGAAGAATATGGCTAGCCCCATGGGAAAAACAGATTACAATGCAGGAATCTGCTGGAGAAGCTCTATTAATTGATGGGTTTTATAACAAACATGTTCTTATAAAGCATTCCCTCTCTCCTTTTTAACCAGGTACTATGTTGAAAAAGAAATAACGAGCTCTGTATAAACAAACCAAACTTTAAACTTTAGAAATGGCTTGAAAAACTATAAAAAAAAAATAAATAACGAAGAGCAATTGCAAAGTTGCTAGGAAAAGGACATGCTATAAAGTTAATGTAAAGGTGACCCGCCCCTTTAAGGCGGACAACCCCTTTAATTCGACCCATATAAATACGCGCTGGATTATTCCACCTTACGCTTTTCCTCGCAGCTATAAACCATCCCAGTTCTGTCTCCCACATCAATGAGAGGGAAGATGAATGTATCGGTGGGGAGGGAGCAGTACAGACTGATGACGGATTCGCTGGGGAAGGGGCTGCAGGGGCTCCGATTCAATCCCCGCAGAGAGAGAATTAGCAGCGCTACAGTGTTAGTAAGTCTGATCGTATTTCGGTTGATATATAAAAAAAAGCAAAGTCCTCCTATTTGTGAGGAATGGTAATTTCCCCCCTCTGACTGCGGCGCTGTCACCTTCCCACGGGGTACGGAGCTCAAGTCACTTTAATAACGAAAATCCTGCAGGATCACTGGGGGTTCAATGAACTTGCCATAGTGAGAAATGTGAGGGTTTTATTCTGAGAGAGAAATGTCCCCCGGCTGTTTGGTACGAGCGAGATATAGTGTGTCAGAACCAGCAACATTGTATATACCGAGTATTGTGAGTATCACTCATGTATTATAAGGGATAATGTACCCCCTACTGTAAATGATAAGGATATTAGCAGTCACTGAGGGGTTCTGTGACCATATAAAGGCACAAGGCTGCAGGCTGAGTTATACAGGGAACTCTGAGTATCACTCATGTATTATAAGGGATAATGTACCCCCTACTGTAAATGATAAGGATATTAGCAGTCACTGAGGGGTTCTGTGCCCATATAAAGGCACAAGGCTGCAGGCTGAGTTATACAGGGAACTCTGAGTATCACTCATGTATTATAAGGGATAATGTACCCCCTACTGTAAATGATAAGGATATTAGCAGTCACTGAGGGGTTCTGTGCCCCCCATATAAAGGCACAAGGCTGCAGGCTGAGTTATACAGGGAACTCTGAGTATCACTCATGTATTATAAGGGATAATGTACCCCCTACTGTAAATGATAAGGATATTAGAGATTACTGCTGGATCACTGGCAGTGGCAGTTACAGTATTAACCCAATTGTCCTGCTAGCCTGCCCAGTGGTAGAACAGTTTGGGCAGCAGGAATTACATACCATAAAACATACAGAGGTACCCATATATAAATATATATAAAATCCTAAAATTAAACCTGATTATATTACATTTAATTGGCTCTACACCTCAACTTGTTAATAAAGCATTTGCATGCAATCAACACATATGAATTAATTAAAATTATTATTAATTAGGGAATGAACTGAATCCACTATTTACAAGAGCACATAAAAAGTCACATGACTATGCAGGGATAATAAATGGAAGAGTCCATAGGGAGGGGTGACTCAGCGCCGACTGTGTGAATCTTGTAGGTACGAAGGCGTCGATACTCAAGTGTACCTTACTCCTCTACCCGCAATTCATTACATTCCGAACCACTTTCCCCCCGCATTTAATCATCTCTAGAAAGTTTCCCCATGTGACTTTGGCCTAAACCTCCAATCAATTATTCCTGCAGCGTTGGGGCTCGGTGCAGCCCCCGATAATGAGCAGTTTAGTAGAGTTGAGTGACGCAGTTGAGCTTTGATTGATTTATAGCGGGTTTAGGGGCAGTGGGACCTCTTTAAATTGACTCTAGAGGCATCTTCAATAGAGTGGCCACTTGCAATGTGCTTGGGCTTGCCATACTGTCACAGCCAAGGGGCCATTGATTATTCAGCAAATTTCTTTGCTCATTGTTATTCCTATTGATTTCTCCCAATCGTTGGCTCGTTCAGCACAAATCAGCAGCAAAAACTGTCTAGCCTTGAACATACTCTCTTCATTAATGCACGTCAGGGGGTCCAAAGGTCAGGGGGGTCCCTCCCTATAGGCCAAAGGGGGGGGCGAGAATCAGAATGAGTTCATATTTGCATTTCTATATATACCTGCAAGCCCAGATGGTGTATATTCTAGGAGAGAGATATAGATAGAGGATCTCTTGAAATATATATCAGTCGGCCTAGATAGATGTTCTAGATACTAATGTAACTACAGCAAAGTGATTCATACAGTGTTATATGTGTCAGTTTGTGACCTTCTTATGGGGGGACCTGAATAACTGAATAACCCCAACCTCCTAAAAACCACATTAGAGGGATCAGCAAACTACAGGGTACAATGTAAGGTAAATAATAGCTAAACTAAAAGCCAAGAGGCACCATCTCTCCCTACTATACCTGCTATCCCACAGCCCCAGTCCCTTCCCAGAGGCTATTATCCCACTGCTACTATAGGCACCATCTCTCCCTACTATACCTGCTATCCCACAGCCCCAGTCCCTTCCCAGAGGCTATTATCCCACTGCTACTATAGGCACCATCTCTCCCTACTATACCTGCTATCCCACAGCCCCAGCCCCTTCCCAGAGGCTATTATCCCCCCACTGCTACTATAGGCACCATCTCTCCCTATTATACCTGCTATCCCACAGCCCCAGTCCCTTCCCAGAGGCTATTATCCCCCCACTGCTACTATAGGCACCATCTCTCCCTACTATACCTGCTATCCCACAGCCCCAGTCCCTTCCCAGAGGCTATTATCCCCCCACTGCTACTATAGGCACCATCTCTCCCTATTATACCTGCTATCCCACAGCCCCAGTCCCTTCCCAGAGGCTATTATCCCCCCACTGCTACTATAGGCACCATCTCTCCCTACTATACCTGCTATCCCACAGCCCCAGTCCCTTCCCAGAGGCTATTATCCCCCCACTGCTACTATAGGCACCATCTCTCCCTACTATACCTGCTATCCCACAGCCCAGTCCCTTCCCAGAGGCTATTATCCCCCCACTGCTACTATAGGCACCATCTCTCCCTACTATACCTGCTATCCCCCAGCCCCAGTCCCTTCCCAGAGGCTATTATCCCCCCACTGCTACTATAGGCACCATCTCTCCCTACTATACCTGCTATCCCACAGCCCCAGTCCCTTCCCAGAGGCTATTATCCCCCCACTGCTACTATAGGCACCATCTCTCCCTACTATACCTGCTATCCCACAGCCCCAGTCCCTTCCAGAGGCTATTATCCCCCCACTGCTACTATAGGCACCATCTCTCCCTACTATACCTGCTATCCCACAGCCCCAGTCCCTTCCCAGAGGCTATTATCCCCCCACTGCTACTATAGGCACCATCTCTCCCTACTATACCTGCTATCCCACAGCCCCAGTCCCTTCCCAGAGGCTATTATCCCCCCACTGCTACTATAGGCACCATCTCTCCCTATTATACCTGCTATCCCACAGCCCCAGTCCCTTCCCAGAGGCTATTATCCCCCCACTGCTACTATAGGCACCATCTCTCCCTACTATACCTGCTATCCCACAGCCCCAGTCCCTTCCCAGAGGCTATTATCCCCCCACTGCTACTATAGGCACCATCTCTCCCTACTATACCTGCTATCCCACAGCCCCAGTCCCTTCCCAGAGGCTATTATCCCCCCACTGCTACTATAGGCACCATCTCTCCCTACTATACCTGCTATCCCACAGCCCCAGTCCCTTCCCAGAGGCTATTATCCCCCCACTGCTACTATAGGCACCATCTCTCCCTACTATACCTGCTATCCCACAGCCCCAGTCCCTTCCCAGAGGCTATTATCCCCCCACTGCTACTATAGGCACCATCTCTCCCTACTATACCTGCTATCCCACAGCCCCAGTCCCTTCCCAGAGGCTATTATCCCCCCACTGCTACTATAGGCACCATCTCTCCCTATTATACCTGCTATCCCACAGCCCCAGTCCCTTCCCAGAGGCTATTATCCCCCCACTGCTACTATAGGCACCATCTCTCCCTACTATACCTGCTATCCCACAGCCCCAGTCCCTTACCAGAGGCTATTATCCCCCCACTGCTACTATAGGCACCATCTCTCCCTACTATACCTGCTATCCCACAGCCCCAGTCCCTTCCCAGAGGCTATTATCCCCCACTGCTACTATAGGCACCATCTCTCCTGCTATACCTGCTATCCCACAGCCCCAGTCCCTTCCCAGAGGCTATTATCCCCCCCACTGCTACTATAGGCACCATCTCTCCCTACTATACCTGCTATCCCACAGCCCCAGTCCCTTCCCAGAGGCTATTATACCCCCACTGCTACTATAGGCACCATCTCTCCCTACTATACCTGCTATCCCACAGCCCCAGTCCCTTCCCAGAGGCTATTATCCCCCCCACTGCTACTATAGGCACCATCTCTCCCTACTATACCTGCTATCCCACAGCCCCAGTCCCTTCCCAGAGGCTATTATCCCCCCACTGCTACTATAGGCACCATCTCTCCCTACTATACCTGCTATCCCACAGCCCCAGTCCCTTCCCAGAGGCTATTATCCCCCCACTGCTACTATAGGCACCATCTCTCCCTACTATACCTGCTATCCCACAGTCCCAAAGACAACTCCGTGTTATTACCCCCCGTCGCTATTATGAAATTACTTCCTGCATTTGCGATGCATTATTAACTTTCCCACACTCTTTCTTCGTACATCTACTCTCCTGTGAGCTGCTCTTTTTAGCATTGCCTATGGCAATCTGCCCGGCCTGCAACCCCAATTACAACTCTGTACACAATGGACAGAAGCAAAATCAGTTCCCTTATACAATGTAATTTTATTACAAACCGAGACACTGCAGTTATGTATGTCAATTGGAACACGGTCCAGCGAATGCCAAGGCTCCAAATGTGCCAAGTGTATCCAAAAAAACCTCTGATTTTATTTTTTATTATAGAAAAAGTCTCTTGGTAATTTCAGTAGAATTGCAATTAAAATTTTACTTCTCACGTGGGATATATTCCCTTAGCATGTGGTGCTGAAATTAAAAAATAAATCAATTACGAAATGTAAGTGCGCTACAAAATTTAAAATGCTAATCCCTTTACCGTTCTTCTAATCCTATCCTGGCGCCCCCCCAAATTTCTATGGTACAATCTCTTGAAAGAATGCGACAGATTAGGCTAAAAACTGTTCACATCTGTCTATAGGATTTAGAATGGGGGGAATAAAGGATTAATGGGCAAAAAAATGACTTTCAGTGACTTTGGGCTGTTTCACTCAGAATACAACTTTTTAATGAGTCCACAGTTTGAATGGCTGAACTGTATCCTTACTGTATGTTTAAGGGAACAGCCCTATTGGGTTTATTTAATGGTTAAATGATTCCCTTTTATCTGTAATAATAAAACAGTACCTGTACTTGATCCCAACTAAGATATAATTACCCCTTATTGGGGCAGAACAGCCCTATTGGGTTTATTTCATGGTTAAATGATTCCCTTTTCTCTGTAATAATAAAACAGTACCTGTACTTGATCCCAACTAAGATATAATTACCCCTTATTGGGGGCAGAACAGCCCTATTGGGTTTATTTCATGGTTAAATGATTCCCTTTTCTCTGTAATAATAAAACAGTACCTGTACTTGATCCCAACTAAGATATAATTACCCCTTATTGGGGGCAGAACAGCCCTATTGGGTTTATTTCATGGTTAAATGATTCCCTTTTCTCTGTAATAATAAAACAGTACCTGTACTTGATCCCAACTAAGATATAATTACCCCTTATTGGGGCAGAACAGCCCTATTGGGTTTATTTAATGGTTAAATGATTCCCTTTTCTCTGTAATAATAAAACAGTACCTGTACTTGATCCCAACTAAGATATAATTACCCCTTATTGGGGCAGAACAGCCCTATTGGGTTTATTTAATGGTTAAATGATCCTTTATCCAGAAATGTCCGGGTCCCATTTTGAGATATTTCCTTCTGACAATTCTTATTAGAAAATGAATGTTAAATGAACATTGCATTCGTAGATGAAAATATTTGTCTGGACCTTTACTATATTGGCTGCTTCATTAAACATTAATGAGCTGCTATACCTTAATTTTTAATTTGTCTCTATCTAATGGAAATGTTGAATGTATAATTATTCTGCTCCTGCTTTGTTGCCCCCTTAGTTTCTATGAAGGATTTGCTGACTCAGCATTAAACGTTAGTCCCGCCTAAGCTTCCATTGGGTCATATATCTGCCCATTAGTCCCGTTACTGACCCAGTGTAATAAACAATAAGGGGGTGAATGGTGTCGGCGTCAGTTGGATCAGTAAGGGAACACTGTCGCTGCTATACAGTAGGGTTGGGAGCCGATGTTATCTAGTTAAAATTTAATGTTCAATTAAAATTGAATTCTGCTTGGAACACAAGTCAAATGCATTATTCAGCGCTAATCTGATGCATCTAAGTTTGGAAGCAGACGTTTCCGTTTCTCGGAGATGTTTATTGTGATGTTAAACCTCTCGCTGCCACCCCGTAACAAGGATATCCATAAGATCTGCCCAACTAATCCCACCCTGAGCCGATATCTGTGCCCCTATTGTTCCTCATACAGAGGGGGCTGAGCGATTGGGTCGGGGGCTAAAAAGGAACCGAAAAGCCCTTCCACCTTATTGCAGAAGGTTTTCAAATGCCTCATAAAAAAAACAAAGCATCTTCATAAAACCAAAAACAAGAGATATTTAATTCTCACTCAAAGGATTATGGGAAGAGAGAATTAGAGCCTTCAACCCAAACAAACAATGAAAGTGCTATGTACCCTTTCTAAGATTACAGCAGAGTTTTCTAGACCCACTCACTGTAACTGATCCCCCCAGCCCCAGCCTCTGTAAGCTGCCATCAGAGTGTTCTAGTCCCCCCCACTGCTTACAGACCCCCCCAGTCCCTCCCTCTGTAAGCTGGAATCAGAGTGTTCTAGTCCCTCCCACTGCTTACAGACCCCCCCTAGCTCCTCCCTCTGTAAGCTGCCATCAGAGTGTTCTAGTCCCTCCCACTGCTTACAGACCCCCCCCAGCCCCTCCCTCTGTAAGCTGGCATCAGAGTGTTCTAGTCCCTCCCACTGCTTACAGACCCCCCCAGTTCCTCCCTCTGTAAGCTGCCATCAGTGTTCTAGTCCCTCCCACTCCTTACAGCCCCCCCCCAGCCCCTCCCTCTGTAAGCTTCCATCAGAGTGTTCTAGTCCCTCCCACTGCTTACAGACCCCCCCCAGCCCCTCCCTCTGTAAGCTGCCATCAGAGTGTTCTAGTCCCTCCCACTGCTTTGGCTACAGACCCCCCCCCCCCAGCCCCTCCCTCTGTAAGAAGCCATTAGAGTGTTCTAGTCCTTCCCACTGCTTACAGACCCCCCCAGCCCATCCCTCTGTAAGCAGCCATCAGAGTGTTCTAGCCCTTCCCATTGCTTACAGACCCTCCCCCAGCCCCTCCCTCTGTAAGCAGCCATCAGAGTGTTCTAGTCCCTCCCACTGCTTCAGTTAAATATTATCTGCCTTAAGTCCCACCCACAGTTTAAGTTTTAGAATTCCTTACCTCCCCAGTAAACTGCCATCAGAGTGTTCTAATCACACCCACTGCCTGAGTTATAGTCTTGTTACACCTCCCCTATACGCCTTCATCAGAGTGTTCTACCCCCCCCCCCCCACTGCTTAGTGCTTCAGTTTCCCTGCCCCTCTCCCCCTGTAAACCGCCATGCTAGTATCCTGGTCCCACCCCCTCCTTGAGTCACAGACTCCCCACAATCTGCACATTCTAGTAGTTGTAGTTCAGCAGCCCCCAGCTAATCAGCCATTCTATCCCTACCTCTATCCATCAGCCATTCTATCCCTACCCTGCCGGAATGGCTTAGTACCTAACATACTGCCTCGTGTTTATAAGAGCGAGCTCCGCTTCAAGGTGTATTTTCCCACTAATTAGCAATTAAACCCCAGTGTTCTGCTTCTGAATTTTAATTATGACCCTATTTCATAAACGCTCACACCCATATTGGCACCGAGCGGCTTTGTTCTGGGAGACATTGGCGCATCTATGGGCAGGGGCTTGGCACGGGCGGCCGGGGATCTGCATTGCATATTGGATCTAAATTTATACAGGCGCTGCCGCCACCGACTCTATCTGCGCTACGAGCTCTGCATCCAAATAACCCCGGCTGCTATTTTTAGCTCTATGCAAAATCCGGTGCTGACAGCAGCGTTGGTAATCGCTGAACATTAGCCGCTCAGATCCCTGGTGCGATTACAGTGCAGACACCGGGAAAAAATAAATAAATAAATATGTGCCTGTCTGGGTGTGAAACGATTCGGAAATTAAAGGAACACTGGCCGATAAATAAATAGATATATTTTCCGCTTGCAAACGTTCAGTTACAGCTACAGGGAATGTGAAAATAACAGGGGCGTGGGCTGCAGGGGTTCACATTTAAAGGCAATGCCATAAGTGAAGCATTTTTTGCTGTATGTTCCTAGTTTGTTACATAATCTGTGCATCTGAATTTTGTTGTTAAAAAAAACAACTACATTGACGTCTTTTTTAATGGATCCAAAACCATTTTTTTTTCTGCTTGAGCTAAGAAATGATTTCCTGGTAATCATGTGACTTATATCAGTTACTTCCTGTGCAGCTGTTTATTCAGTTGAAGCATCTTTACAGTGGCAACAATGTATCAATATGTTCTATTCGGATTCAGATATTTACTTATGTTGAAAGTTCGGCGGTTTTGCTTTCGTGTGATTGGCTGGGAACACACGGGGGTGTTTTTGTTGTGCTGCACACCAGCGCAGGCAGCGAAACGCCCCAAAATTTGGCCAAGGAGGCATTTTCATGCAATTTCCAGGGCAAACAGTTTTGTATCATTTTGGCAATAGGTACAGGGTCGAACTGGGCCCCCAGGACACCGGGAAAAAACATGGTGGGCCCCGGCGACCCAGACCCCACCCTTGCTGGGGATGTTCCTCCCCTGACACATTAAACTTTCGCATGTTCAGGGGAGGACATCGAGCGGGGGCACCTGTGGAAGGTTAGGGAGGCTCAGGGGGGGCCCCATGCAGGGGGTTAGGGAGGCTCAGGGGGGGCCCCTGCGGAGGGTTAGGGAGGCTCAGGGGGGGCCCCTGCGGAGGGTTAGGGAGGCTCGGGGGGCCCCTGCGGAGGGTTAGGGAGGCTCAGGGGGGCCCATGCAGGGGTTTAGGGAGGCTCAGGGGGGGCCTGTGGGGGGTTAGGGAGGCTCAGGGGGGGCCCATGCAGGGGGTTAGGGAGGCTCAGGGGGGCCTGTGGGGGGTCAGGGGGTGCAGTGGGGGCCCCTAGGGAGTGTGAGGGACATGGCCGGTGGGGGCACCTGAAGGGCCCCTGGGGCAACAGCCTCGGAGGGCCCTGCACAGCCCTGTCCGACCCTGAATAGGTATATTTTCTGCTTGCAAATGTTCAGTTAAAGCTACAGGGATTGTGAAATAACAGGGGCGTGCCTAATAACAAACATGGCTGGGCTGCTGGGGTTCACATTTAAAGGAGATACCATAAGTGAAGCATTTGAAGCTGTATTTTCCCTGTCTTTTTATAAAATCCGTGAATCTGAATTTTCTTGTTAAAAAAACAACAAAATTGCTGTCTTTTTTAATGGATTCAAACCCATTTTTTTTTTTCTGCTTGAGCTAAGAAATGATTTCCTGGTAATCATGTGACTTAAGTTACTTCCTGTGCAGCTGTTTATTCAGTTGAAGCTTCTTTACGGCAGAGGAAGTGGCAACAATGTATCAAGGAAATGCAATATATTCTATTCAGATTTCTCGTGTCTTTGGCTGAGAACACATGGGGGGGGGGTTTGCTATTCTCCAGCGAAGGCAACAAAATGCCCCAAAATGCCCGAGGAGGCATTTTCATGCAATTATGCTTGAATTTGTTTCCCACCGCAGACACCAGGAAAGGGAAGGTCCCCGCATACCCAACCTATGGACTCATCCATTAAAGATCATTAGTGCAAGCGGAAATGCTCGGCGCTCCGGACAATGCAACTACTATTATTACACTCATTAAAATCCAAATTAGGATAAAATTCCGAATGAGGCATCAGCATGATTCTGCCCGTATTCTGTAGAAAGGCACTAAAATGACTATCCGCGTTAATGGGGAAATTGATTAACAAAGAGCGATGTTCGACCAGAGGATGCTGAAGGGGTAAATTATTCATGATTTGGTAATGGGGACGGTTTTCCTTGCTCTGTGCCAGGAATTTGCCCACCCTAGCAAAACTGGACTCTCCCCTAAGATCCACTCTGCTGGATGCTGAGATAATCACACTTAGCTGCTATATTATATATATTCTCCTGTAGAAACTTAAATATATCCAAGTAAAATAACAATAGATGGAGCACTTCTAAATCAAGTTGTGTCTGCATAGTCCCCATCATGATACTGTCCAAGTGATCTATTCTGTAATGAAAAGATGTGTCTGTCCATCCACCTAAAACCCAAGGCAAATGTTACAGCACCCTTTAGGTAAAACAACAACAGATGGAGCAATCCTTTTCTTCAGGCCAAAAGGATGGAGCATACATAACTGAAGCATTTGGAGCCCACAACCCCAACCTTTCCCCACTGAAATGATTGAGGTACCATGAAAACACAATACAAACAGAGGCAGGCTATATATTCCATGTGTAGGCAGGGAATATATCCAAGCAAAATAACAATAGATGGAGTACTTCTAAATCAAGTTGTGTCTGCATAGTCCCCATCATGACACTGTCCAAATGATCTACTTTGTAATGAAAAGATGTGTCTGTCCATCCACCTAAAGCCCAAGGCAGATGTTAGAGCACCCCTTAGGTTCTGTTCATAAATGCTCCATCTGTTTGTAATGATATCACATTGGCTCTTTAAGAAAACGTACCAGATGTGGTATGGAGACACGATACAGCAATAAAGAGTGGCCATATACTCTTATCTAAATGTGTACGCAGGGAATATTTCCAAGCAAAACAACAACAGATGGAGTAATCCTCTTCTTCAGGCCAAAAGGTATGATACACAGATGTAGCATACATAACTGAAGCATTTGGAGCCCACAACCCCAACCTTTCCCCACTGAAATGATTGAGGTACCATGAAAACACGATACAAACATAGGCAGGCTATATATTCTTTGTGTAGGCAGGGAATATATCCAAGCAAAATAACAATAGATGGAGTACTTCTAAATCAAGTTGTACCTGCATAGTCCCCATCATGACACTGTCCAAATGATCTATTCTGTAATGAAAAGATATGTCTGTCCATTCACCTAAAACCTGAAGGAAGATGTTACACAACCCCTTAGGTTCTGTTCATAAATGCTCCATCTGTATGTAATGATTTCACATTTGCTCTTTAAGAAAACGTACCAGATGTGGTATGGAGACACGATACAGCAATAAAGAGTGGCCATATACTCTTATCTAAATGTGTACGCAGGGAATATTTCCAAGCAAAACAACAACAGATGGAGTAATCCTCTTCTTCAGGCCAAAAGGTAAGATACACAGATGTAGCATACATAACTGAAGCATTTGGAGCCCACAACCCCAACCTTTCCCCACATGAAAACACAATACAAACATAGGCAGGCTATATATTCTTTGTGTAGGCAGGGAATATATCCAAGCAAAATAACAATAGATGGAGCACTTCTAAATCAAGTTCTGCCTGCATAGTCCAAGTGATCTACTCTGTAATGAAAAGATGTGTCTGTCCATCCACCTAAAGCCCAAGGCAGATGTTAGAGCATCCTTTAGATTCTGTTCATAAATGCTCCATCTGTATGTAATGATTTCACATTCTCTTAGGAATATTTCCAAGTAAAATAACAACAGATGGATCAATCCTCAGTCAGAACGTTGTGTCTGTATTATACCCATCATGACCCTATCCAAAATTATCTACTCTATGCTGGAACAATGCATCTGTCGATCCACCTAAGCCCCATGGCAGATGTTAAAGCCCCCCCCCCCCATAGTTCTATTCATAATAGCTCCATCTCTATGTAATGATTTCATACTTGCCCTTGAAGAACATATTTTTGTATTTTGACAGTATTTTGTTTTTCTCATTATTTTTAGACGTGTCGCTGAAGCAGAAAGTGGCTGTTGATTTAGACTGTTAATCCTCACCCACTGCCTGTGTTTCACCCCCAACTGTATATCCTGCAGGATGACAGGTTTCTTATTATAGCGCCTGTCGTGGGCTTGGTAGGGCGGTGCATTTGATAGGGAAGTGAGTCATTTCTTTACAGGTTTCCATCACCGAAATCACAGACGCTGAGACATATAAGTGTCATTCACGTACAGAATCGACTACTTTGTTAATTAAATGTTTGCCCCTGCTGTGCTGCCGTTTACTTAACTGCCATCTCTCTGCCTCAATATTCCCATTACGTTCTCTCAGGCTTATTTAGTGTTTACTGTAGCAACAAAGCAAAGAGTTTCATCTGTTGTTGACCTTCCACCAATCGCTGACAGCAATGGGTCAGGTGACCGCAATACTCTAAAGGAAACTGTAACTCTGGCAGTGGGTGGGACCAGAATACACTAATGGAAGCTTTCAGGGGGAGGGGCATGGAGGGACCAGAACACTTTGATGGTAGTTTACAGGAGAAGAGCAGGAAAACCGTAACTAAGCAGTAGGTGGGACCAGAATACTCTGATGGAAGCTTACAGGGGAGGGGCATGGAAACTAACTCGAACAGTGGATGGAACCAGAATACTCTGATGGAAGCTTACAGGGGAAGAGCAAGGAAACCGTAACTCAAGCAGTGCGTGGGACCAGAATACTCTGATGGAAGCTTTCAGGGAGAGGGGCAGGGAAACTGTAACTCAAGCATTGGGTCGGACCAGAATACTCTGATGGAAGCTTTCAGGGGGAGGGGCATGCAAACTGTAACTCAAGCATTGGGTCGGACCATAATACTCTGATAGAAGCTTTTTTTGGGGGAGGGGCACGGAAGCTGTAACTCAAGTAGTGGGTGGAACCAGAATACTCTGATGGAAGCTTTCAGTGGGAGGGGCAGGGAAACTGTAATTCAAGCTGTGGGTGGGACCAGAACACTCTGAAAGCAGCTTACAGTGGGAGGGGCAGAGAGCATATAACTCAAGCAGTGGGTGGAATCAGAACACTCTGATGGAAGCGTGCGGGGGGAGGGGCAAGAAAACTTTAACTCAAGCAATGGCCCCACCCCTGTAAACTGCCATCAGAGTGTTCTAATCCCTGCCATTGCTTGAGTGTGAAAATCACACAAATGTGTGGGACTAGAACACTCTGATGGAAGCTTTTCGCCAAAACATATACAGAAGGGCTGTAGCTTACTAGGGTTGCAACCTTTTAGCAAAAAATTACTGGTCTTCCTATTTTTTATGTTTGATTGGCATCAAGCTTCAATTTTACTGGCCAGGCTGGTAAAATACCAACCAGCTAACAACCCAAAAGCTTCACAGGGGAGGTGTAGCAAGACTGCAAGTCAAGCAGTGGGTGGGATTAGAATACTCTGATGACACTTTAGAGAGGAGGGTCAGGAAGTCAGAAACTCAAGCAGCGGTGGGAATAGAACATTCTAATGGTGATTTATGGAGGTCAGGAAATATGTGACTCAATCAGTGGGTGGGACCAATTTACTGTGGGAGGAGCAGAGAGAATGTAAATGAAGGAATGGGCGGGACTAGAATACTCTGATGGCATCTTACAGAGAATTGGGTAGGGTGTATGCAAGCAGCGGGGGGAATATATATATATATACTGTATACAGTGAGCAGCTAATATGGAAAAGGTGGCAAGTCTTTCCAATCTAAAAAGCAAGGAAAAATTATAGTTTGTATGAAGTATTCCAATAAAAGGGATTTATTCGCTGCCTGACAGGAAAATCAATTCAATCATTGGTGGGAAAAGAAGAAATAAACCGGATCACCTTGACCTCAGCGCCATTCCCCCTCCTAACATTTATAATTCCTGCGGATCAGTCCCGTTTCATTTGTTTGCTGTAAATTGCACCATTTACATTTCTATAGTAATCGCCGATATTACTGTCACCGCTCTGTCAGAATATGTACAAATAACTATACAAAATACGGTGCAAAGTGCAAGTCTCCATTGTGTTTTTAATACAAATAATTTAAATGATGCTGAGAGACCACAATGCGGATATCGAGATACAGTCGGGCTGTGAATGGTTTTGTGTTCTCGTTCATGAAATGGCAACTAATATTAATCACCGTCTTCGTCGGGGTTGCCATGGTTACCAAACAAATTTGTGTTTCGCCGCAAAAATGCATTCCATTTAGACCCACGTGGTGCCTTCCTGTTTTATGAAATTCAGTCAGGAAGATTAGGATCAGAGTTTTCATTCCAAATATACTGCTGAATAATGTGGCAATTACAGACACAATTCTTTTCAAAAATATAATGTAATGTCTTCCCTGAGCCAATAGAGGGAGCTCTATAGATGGCAATGGCTGCAATATGGTCCAATGGTGGGATTATAGAATATGGGATTTTCGGTGACCAAAAGCATCTGTATCATTTGCTTCCTTTTGCCTCTGGGAAGGGACTGGAGCTGTGGGATAGCAGGTATAGTAGGGAGAGATGGTGCCTATAGTAGCAGTGGGATAGTAGCCTCTGGGAAGGGACTGGGGCTGTGGGATAGCAGGTATAGTAGGGAGAGATGGTGCCTATAGTAGCAGTGGGGGGATAATAGCCTCTGGGAAGGGACTGGAGCTGTGGGATAGCAGGTATAGTAGGGAGAGATGGTGCCTATAGTAGCAGTGGGATAGTAGCCTCTGGGAAGGGACTGGGGCTGTGGGATAGCAGGTATAGTAGGGAGAGATGGTGCCTATAGTAGCAGTGGGGGGATAATAGCCTCTGGGAAGGGACTGGGGCTGTGGGATAGCAGGTATAGTAGGGAGAGATGGTGCCTATAGTAGAAGTGGGGGGATAATAGCCTCTGGGAAGGGACTGGGGCTGTGGGATAGCAGGTATAGTAGGGAGAGATGGTGCCTATAGTAACAGTGGGGGGATAATAGCCTCTGGGAAGGGACTGGGGCTGTGGGATAGCAGGTATAGTAGGGAGAGATGGTGCCTATAGTAGAAGTGGGGGGATAATAGCCTCTGGGAAGGGACTGGGGCTGTGGGATAGCAGGTATAGTAGGGAGAGATGGTGCCTATAGTAACAGTGGGGGGATAATAGCCTCTGGGAAGGGACTGGGGCTGTGGGATAGCAGGTATAGTAGGGAGAGATGGTGCCTATAGTAGAAGTGGGGGGATAATAGCCTCTGGGAAGGGACTGGGGCTGTGGGATAGCAGGTATAGTAGGGAGAGATGGTGCCTATAGTAGCAGTGGGGGGATAATAGCCTCTGGGAAGGGACTGGGGCTGTGGGATAGCAGGTATAGTAGGGAGAGATGGTGCCTATAGTAGCAGTGGGGGGATAATAGCCTCTGGGAAGGGACTGGGGCTGTGGGATAGCAGGTATAGTAGGGAGAGATGGTGCCTATAGTAGCAGTGGGGGGATAATAGCCTCTGGGAAGGGACTGGGGCTGTGGGATAGCAGGTATAGTAGGGAGAGATGGTGCCTATAGTAGCAGGGGGGGATAATAGCCTCTGGGAAGGGACTGGGGCTGTGGGATAGCAGGTATAGTAGGGAGAGATGGTGCCTATAGTAGCAGTGGGGGGATAATAGCCTCTGGGAAGGGACTGGGGCTGGGGGATAGCAGGTATAGTAGGGAGAGATGGTGCCTATAGTAGCAGTGGGGGGATAATAGCCTCTGGGAAGGGACTGGGGCTGTGGGATAGCAGGTATAGTAGGGAGAGATGGTGCCTATAGTAGCAGTGGGGGAATAATAGCCTCTGGGAAGGGACTGGGGCTGTGGGATAGCAGGTATAGTAGGGAGAGATGGTGCCTATAGTAGCAGTGGGGGGATAATAGCCTCTGGGAAGGGACTGGGGCTGTGGGATAGCAGGTATAGTAGGGAGAGATGGTGCCTATAGTAGCAGTGGGGGGATAATAGCCTCTGGGAAGGGACTGGGGCTGTGGGATAGCAGGTATAGTAGGGAGAGATGGTGCCTATAGTAGCAGTGGGGGGATAATAGCCTCTGGGAAGGGACTGGGGCTGTGGGATAGCAGGTATAGTAGGGAGAGATGGTGCCTATAGTAACAGTGGGGGGATAATAGCCTCTGGGAAGGGACTGGGGCTGTGGGATAGCAGGTATAGTAGGGAGAGATGGTGCCTATAGTAGCAGTGGGGGGATAATAGCCTCTATTCCGGGTTCCCTGGGTCCCTCACACACACAGTACAATGGGGCTGTTCCAGGTTAATGATTCCCATCAGACACCAGTTCAGCAGAGCCCGGCTCCGAGCCGACACACACAGACTGGCAGTTTATGGCAGGGATTAGTGCCGCGTATGATACAGGAGGTACCAGCTCTGGAGCTGAATCTCTCCCCAGGCGACTGTCAGGCCTCCTTTGTACACGAGTCGCTCATTACACGCTGGGATCCGTTGCCCGTATAATGATACCGCGGCTACAGCTTCCCGAGCTGCACAAGAGCCGGCACTGAGCCTTTAGATGAGGCAACTGGGGTGCAACTCCCTGTACCCACATACACCCAAGGCACGTAGGTAGGTTGGGAAGAGTCAGAAGAGGAAGGCAAATAATTCAAATACAGGTATGGGACCCATTATCCAGAACGCTTGGGACCAAGGGTATTCCGGATAAGAGGTCTTTCCATTTGGATCTTCTTAAGTCTACTAAAAAATCAATAAAACATTAAATAAACCCAATAGGGCTGTTCTGCCCCAATAAGGGGTAATTATATCTTAGTTGGGATCAAGTACAGGTACTGTTTTATTATTACAGAGAAAAGGGAATCATTTAACCATTAAATAAACCCAATAGGGCTGTTCTGCCCCAATAAGGGGTAATTATATCTTAGTTGGGATCAAGTACAGGTACTGTTTTATTATTACAGAGAAAAGGGAATCATTTAACCATGAAATAAACCCAATAGGACTGTTCTGCCCCAATAAGGGGTAATTATATCTTAGTTGGGATCAAGTACAGGTACTGTTTTATTATTACAGAGAAAAGGGAATCATTTAACCATTAAATAAACCCAATAGGGCTGTTCTGCCCCCAATAAGGGGTAATTATATCTTAGTTGGGATCAAGTACAGGTACTGTTTTATTATTACAGAGAAAAGGGAATCATTTAACCATTAAATAAACCCAATAGGACTGTTCTGCCCCAATAAGGGGTAATTATATCTTAGTTGGGATCAAGTACAGGTACTGTTTTATTATTACAGAGAAAAGGGAATCATTTAACCATTAAATAAACCCAATAGGGCTGTTCTGCCCCCAATAAGGGGTAATTATATCTTAGTTGGGATCAAGTACAGGTACTGTTTTATTATTACAGAGAAAAATTAAATCATTTTTAAAAATGTGAATTATTTGATTACAATGGAGTCTATGGGAGATGGCCTTTCTGTAATTCAGAACTTTCTGGATAATGGGTTTCCGGATAAGGGGTCCGATACCTGTACTTATCTTACCATTCAGCCCCTCTGCTATTCATATTCCTGTCTTTCATTTAACCCACTGCCTGGTTGCTAAGGTAAACAAGACCCTAGCAACCAGATAGCTGCTGAAATTTCAATTAATTTTATTTGCCACCATGGAGCTCCATTCCAGAGTGGGACATGGGGGCCTGTATGTACTGACAGCTGCAGGCCAGGTTAAGGCGGGAAGCAACATGGCAGCCCCGTGTATATTTAGTACAGAGAAGGTACATTTTCTTTGTACACAGGGGTTACACTCTGGTAGAAATGAAGTGGAATTATCTCAGTTCCGTATCCAGAGACACATTTCCGTACGATCCCCTCAGGGACTGGGCTAATGCCGCGTCTCCGCTACAGTCATTTTGCTCCGGTCACATTGGTTATTCTGCCTACAGCCCAGCGTGATATAATAGGGAACAGGCACAAAGCATTACATGACTAATGTTCCCTTTAGATTCATCACCATTCCGCCAGGAGATGCCCAAGCACAGGAGCCAATACCGGATCCCTAAACCCTTCCTCCTCGGCACTGAGAAATAGCAGGATTAGCAGTAACCGGCTCATTTATCCGATTAGATACAGGCACTAGCGGGGTTACGGGGCCACAATATCCCACATTTCCCTGCTGAATTGTGCTTAGTACAGGGGAATCCCCATGTGCCATAGTTTTATGGTATCTCTCTGTACAGGCTATGAGCAAACTTAGGGGGCTGTTCCTGCTGAATTGTGCTTAGTACAGGGGAATCCCTATGTGCCATAGTTTTATGGTATCTCTCTGTACAGGCTATGAGCAAACTTAGGGGGCTGTTCCTGCTGAATTGTGCTTAGTACAGGGGAATCCCTATCTGCCATAGTTTTATGGTATCTCTCTGTACAGGCTATGGGCAAACTTAGGGGGCTGTTCCTGCTGAATTGTGCTTAGTACAGGGGAATCCCTATGTGCCATAGTTTTATGGTATCTCTCTGTACAGGCTATGAGCAAACTTAGGGGGCTGTTCCTGCTGAATTGTACTTAGTACAGGGGAATCCCTATGTGCCATAGTTTTATGGTATCTCTCTGTACAGGCTATGAGCAAACTTAGGGGGCTGTTCCTGCTGAATTGTGCTTAGTACAGGGGAATCCCTTTGTGCCATAGTTTTATGGTATCTCTCTGTACAGGCTATGGGCAAACTTAGGGGGCTGTTCCTGCTGAATTGTGCTTAGTACAGAGGAATCCCTATGTGCCATAGTTTTATGGTATCTCTCTGTACAGGCTATGGGCAAACTTAGGGGGCTGTTCCTGCTGAATTGTGCTTAGTACAGGGGAATCCCTATGCTGCCATAGTTTTATGGTATCTCTCTGTACAGGCTATGGGCAAACTTAGGGGGCTGTTCCTGCTGAATTGTGCTTAGTACAGGGGAATCCCTATGTGTCGTAGTTTTATGGTATCTCTCTGTACAGGCTATGAGTAAACTTAGGAGGCTGTTCCTGCTGAATTGTGCTTAGTACAGGGGAATCCCTATGTGCCATAGTTTTATGGTATCTCTCTGTACAGGCTATGAGCAAACTTAGGGGGCTGTTCCTGCTGAATTGTGCTTAGTACAGGGGAATCCCTTTGTGCCATAGTTTTATGGTATCCATTCAGCCTATAAGAAGCTATTACTAACAGGAGAGCCTTCCCATGATTCCTGCCCCCCATGAGTGAGAGTGAATGGCACAAAGGGAATTAATGGTGGGTGGGTGGGTGGGTTGGAGTGAGAAGAGACAGTGACATGAGTGGGAATGGAAAGGGCTACATGGCAGATAGGATGTAATCCCACGATTAATGGGCTCTGTAAGGAGATTAGTGAAATCCCTTCCTCTGCACATCAGGCCTGAACCCTGAGCTTCTCTCCATCCCTGGACACCAAATGGGAAAAGACAAATAAAAAAAAACACCCCCCCCCAAAAAAAATTATATTCTCTCCCTCATTACACAGGTATTTACCCCATTACTAACCCCGGCCAGTGCATGGGGTGCGGCAGAGGGGTAACAGAAGCCTCGTACAGCTCAGCAGCCGGTCCATGATAGGGTTAATAGGCCGGGATCATGTGACTGGCTGTATGACTATATTAATGTGAGTGCATCTGTCAGGCTATTAATATGATACAGGGGCCCCATCTGTCCCCGTCATGATGCACCTTGTGTGGCCCTTAATCCTCTAGGAACAGACATTCAGCCTAAGGTGTTGCTGAACTACATCCCTCAGCACCAACCCTCATGCTATCTGCCATTATTTATGTCGTATATATCTGCCAGTACATTGAAAATAGAAGTATAAAAGGTACAGAGAGACAAAACTAAATAAATAAAGGGAATGGAGAATGTGATTTAAGAGTTATTTTTTTCCGGATTGGGTTCCTTGGAAGTGGGTTCCACCCTGAGTGCCAGTTATAGAGGTTTCTGGATCCTGGCGCTCAGTGTAAACGACCCCATATCTGTAGCAAGTCTATTTATACAAGACCTGTCGGGTTAAACATACGTACTCGCAATTAATGCAAATATGAGAGATGATAATTATGCACGAATGAGCAAACGCCACTGATTTGCGAGAGTCATCATGTGTCAGCATAGAAAATGAGCTAAAAAAAACTGATTTCCCTTTATTAATTTAATTGCAACGACAATGTCAGGTCGGAATATCATATGCAGTCGCTCGCAACAACCTCCCTCTGTTCCTACAATGGGTACAATTGTAACTGAATGTATAAATAAGTAAAAGTGGAAAAAGCTGCCAGATAACAGTTAAAGGGGAAGAAAACACAGTAATAGGAATTTGTATAATGAAAGACGATTTAATTCTGAGCTAATTACTAATTTACATTCGTAGTAAATTCCTGATGGTTTTAAAGTTATTGATAAACATAATCGCTATGGAAAGCAGCGTCTGTGTCTGCCATTTGTCTTCTCTGGCTCTAAGTTGAAACAATGTGTGACAGTCAGCTGACTCTTGTTACATTGTTTCAATTGAGGACAAATATGGATGCCAGACACTGCGATTATATTTATATATAACCTTAAAACAATTGAGAATTTGTAATGAATGTATATTGGGAATTTACTCAGAATTGCGTTTCCTTTGATTCGACAACGTTTTATTTCTAGGTTTACTTCCCCTTTAATATAAAGTCTCTTTATTTCTTTAATTCATAGACATTGTCAAATTCTCCAAAATCCACCACAATATGAGCAGTCCCAAATGGATATTCCATCACCAGTTCCCTATAAAGTATATAAAGACTGAGAGAATTGCTGGTATATTGTGCAGATACATTTGCTCCTGAGTCAGAATCCGCTAATAACATGAAATACTTCCAGCAAAGAGGCCGCTAAGAAGTCAGTACGTGATGCTTTATCATAATCCAGCGTCCAAGGGACGTGTTGGGCTTTGAGCGGCATTTGTAATCAGAAAAGAGCCGGGGCGCGGCAGTCGCCGGAGAGGAGGAAAGGCACACACGGGAGGATTTACTAAGGAGCGATTATTGCCCAGGTCTGTGCATAAATCAGAGCCTCCAACCGAGATTCAAAACAGGATTTACATAAGGGGCGGGGCAGAGTTGCAGGAATGGGCGGGTCAGTACTGGGCTTGGCCAGGGGATTACAAGCTTGGGTAAAGCACCAACATATTCCAGCGAATAGTGCACAGACCGGAGAATAGAAGCAACCAATGTCATTCCAGAATTAATTCAGGGTAACATGAGTCGCTGTTATTTGCCCTATGATGGCTGCAGTACCAGGGGCAGCCTGAGATGGCGCTAGTGCTGCATCAGTAAGTACCATGGGGCTCATGTATTATAAGGGATAATGTACCCCCTACTGTAAATGATAAGGATATTAGCAGTCACTGAGGGGTTCTGTGCCCATATAAAGGCACAAGGCTGCAGGCTGAGTTATACAGGGAACTCTGAGTATCACTCATGTATTATAAGGGATAATGTACCCCCTACTGTAAATGATAAGGATATTAGCAGTCACTGAGGGGTTCTGTGCCCATATAAAGGCACAAGGCTGCAGGCTGAGTTATACAGGGAACTCTGAGTATCACTCATGTATTATAAGGGATAATGTACCCCCTACTGTAAATGATAAGGATATTAGCAGTCACTGAGGGGTTCTGTGCCCCCCATATAAAGGCACAAGGCTGCAGGCTGAGTTATACAGGGAACTCTGAGTATCACTCATGTATTATAAGGGATAATGTACCCCCTACTGTAAATGATAAGGATATTAGCAGTCACTGAGGGGTTCTGTGCCCATATAAAGGCACAAGGCTGCAGGCTGAGTTATACAGGGAACTCTGAGTATCACTCATGTATTATAAGGGATAATGTACCCCCTACTGTAAATGATAAGGATATTAGAAGTCACTGAGGGGTTCTGTGACAATATAAATGTCAGTGCAGATCATGGAACTCCAGGGTGACTTCAAATATCCTTATCATTTACTGCAGGGGTTATTATTCATAACACACGTTTTATTAAATAATAGGGTACAAGTGACATCAGTACAAATGATGACATCACAAATTACTGCTCATAAGAATATAATTACAGGTTACAGTATTTGAATATTATATGAGGTGAGACACCAATCAAGGATTGTTTGGGATTGGGAATCTGGAAGTTTCTTTTCCTATCACTACTTTTGAGCTCCCTGGTTTTTGCTCCCATTCATTTTAACAATGTTCCAACCCGTCAGTTCTGAGTCAGACGAAACCCCCATCAGGACATTCTGGGTGTAAAATAAAATATGATGTTTGGTATAAGTGACCTTTGCTGAGCCGCTTGTGGGAAATCTGGGGAACTGGCTTCTCATTGTATTTCGCTTGCAGTGAATTTCTGGGCTGCATTGTGAGGCGTCGCAGGGCTCGGCGCATGGGTCGCAGCACAGAAAGAGACAGAACAAAGGCGCCTGGGGGAGAAATATGCAGCGGAATCTGCTCCGTCTCTGCCTTCTGAAACATGGGAGTGAAATAATAACTCAGAAACTGATATATCTGGGAAATATTCATGTATTATAAGGGATAATGTACCCCCTACTGTAAATGATAAGGATATTAGCAGTCACTGTGGGGTTCTGTGCCCATATAAAGGCACAAGGCTGCAGGCTGAGTTATACAGGGAACTCTGAGTATCACTCATGTATTATAAGGGATAATGTACCCCCTACTGTAAATGATAAGGATATTAGCAGTCACTGAGGGGTTCTGTGCCCATATAAAGGCACAAGGCTGCAGGCTGAGTTATACAGGGAACTCTGAGTATCACTCATGTATTATAAGGGATAATGTACCCCCTACTGTAAATGATAAGGATATTAGCAGTCACTGAGGGGTTCTGTGCCCCCCATATAAAGGCACAAGGCTGCAGGCTGAGTTATACAGGGAACTCTGAGTATCACTCATGTATTATAAGGGATAATGTACCCCCTACTGTAAATGATAAGGATATTAGCAGTCACTGAGGGGTTCTGTGCCCCCCATATAAAGGCACAAGGCTGCAGGCTGAGTTATACAGGGAACTCTGAGTATCACTCATGTATTATAAGGGATAATGTACCCCCTACTGTAAATGATAAGGATATTAGCAGTCACTGAGGGGTTCTGTGCCCCCCATATAAAGGCACAAGGCTGCAGGCTGAGTTATACAGGGAACTCTGAGTATCACTCATGTATTATAAGGGATAATGTACCCCCTACTGTAAATGATAAGGATATTAGCAGTCACTGAGGGGTTCTGTGCCCATATAAAGGCACAAGGCTGCAGGCTGAGTTATACAGGGAACTCTGAGTATCACTCATGTATTATAAGGGGTAATGTACCCCCTACTGTAAATGATAAGGATATTAGCAGTCACTGAGGGGTTCTGTGCCCATATAAAGGCACAAGGCTGCAGGCTGAGTTATACAGGGAACTCTGAGTATCACTCATGTATTATAAGGGATAATGTACCCCCTACTGTAAATGATAAGGATATTAGCAGTCACTGAGGGGTTCTGTGCCCATATAAAGGCACAAGGCTGCAGGCTGAGTTATACAGGGAACTCTGAGTATCACTCATGTATTATAAGGGATAATGTACCCCCTACTGTAAATGATAAGGATATTAGAAGGGCACAAGTTTATACAAGGCGTTCCTATATTTTATATTTACATCTGTTTATCACATGACACAGTCACGCTCAGCAAAATTTAGGATTTCCAAAAACCAGGAAATAAAGTTGCTATATTTACATCGCTGCCCCGTTACCAATAATAATAATAATGGGCCTCACACAGAACAGATGACATTTCCCCCCAAGCCCATAACTTTAGTTGCTAGAAATGAACCAGAGCAGAACACAGAATCATTCCTTGCCGCTCGTCGGCTCGCACCATCTGCCTCCCCCCCCCCCCCCATTGGATTCCCTTTTTTTTATCCCCCCATTACTTATTTACACAGGGAAAAACAATGTAAATATTCTTTATTCTGTGAGGATCACAACACGTTGTCAAATCCGTCACACCACTAAACCCACCGCGGCAGAGCTGTTAATTCTAATCCAATTTAGCTGAAGGCTCATTACGCCGGTGCCTATTTACTGTCAGTGGGACACTCCACCCCCCGGGGGTTCATAATAAGGTTATTTACCTCTGTACGTAAAGGGAATCATATTACTGAATAGTGAATCTTTAGGTTCTGATTGGTGCAGGGCTGTATTCAGTAATCATGGTGCCCCATACTACTAGGTTATTAGGCCACTCCCCCCCAGGGGGTGCAAATAATTGCCCCCCCCCCCCCCCCCCCAGTTATAAGGGCCTGCTGGGCAGTGAGCCCCACCTGTAAGTAAAATGGGACCTCAATGGGAAAAAAATGACTCTTGTATGTATAGCCATGCACCTAAACTCCGCCCACTCGCTTCCAAGCCCTGCCCCATTTACGACCCATGAATTGCCCTATTCTATCTTGGGGGATCCTCCGAGTTTACTTGCACTACCGCCATCCGTGTTTTATTTCTATTGCTTCCCCGGCAAGACCCACCGGGCCAACTCTCAGTTTATAGCACAGATCGAACTTGATGACATCAATGAAGAGGCAGTGACATCACGGAAGGGGAAGGCAGCACTGTGACATCACAGAAGGGCAGGCATCCAGAATAAATTCTGATCCCCCCCCCCCCAAATGCAAAAAAGTGTGATCTGATTTTACTTTGAATTAAATTTTATTATTATGTACAGAGTGATATTTTGAGACAATTTGCAATTGGTCTTCATTTTTTATATGTAGTTTTTTAGTTTTATTTTCAGTTCAGGAGCTCTGCAGTTTGGAGTTTCAGCAGCTATTTGGTTGCTAGGGTCCAAGTTACCATAGCAAGGGGTGGTTAACCTTCAGCATGCTATAGAATGACCTATTCTTAGCAACTTTTCAATTGGTCTTCTTTTTTTTATTTTGTATAGATTTTTTTTAATCATTTGCCTTCTAAATCTTTTTAGCTTTCAAATGGGGGGGGGGGGGGGGTCACTGACCCGGGAAACCAAACAACAATCGCTCTGTGAGGCTCCAGTTTTATTGTTATTGTTACTTTTTCTAATTTTCTTTATCTATTTAGGCCCTGTCCTAGTCATATTCCTGTCTCTCTTTCAAATCTCTGCCTGGTTGCTTGGTTCAATTGGACCATAGCAACCATAGAGCTGCTGAAATTCCAAAATGGAGAGCCAAAAACCAAAAGCTTAACAATTAAAATAATGAAGACCAATTGCAAATTGTATCAGAATAGCACTCTCTCCATCACAATAAAACTGTTACTGTTTTATTATTACAGAGAAAAGGGAATCATTTAACCATGAAATAAACCCAATAGGACTGTTCTGCCCCAATAAGGGGTAATTATATCTTAGTTGGGATCAAGCACAGGTACTGTTTTATTATTACAGAGAAAAGGGAATCATTTAACCATGAAATAAACCCAATAGGGCTGTTCTGCCCCCAATAAGGGGTAATTATATCTTAGTTGGGATCAAGTACAGGTACTGTTTTATTATTACAGAGAAAAGGGAATCATTTAACCATTAAATAAACCCAATAGGACTGTTCTGCCCCAATAAGGGGTAATTATATCTTAGTTGGGATCAAGCACAGGTACTGTTTTATTATTACAGAGAAAAGGGAATCATTTAACCATTAAATAAACCCAATAGGGCTGTTCTGCCCCCAATAAGGGGTAATTATATCTTAGTTGGGATCAAGTACAGGTACTGTTTTATTATTACAGAGAAAAGGGAATCATTTAACCATTAAATAAACCCAATAGGGCTGTTCTGCCCCCAATAAGGGGTAATTATATCTTAGTTGGGATCAAGTACAGGTACTGTTTTATTATTACAGAGAAAAGGGAATCATTTAACCATTAAATAAACCCAATAGGACTGTTCTGCCCCAATAAGGGGTAATTATATCTTAGTTGGGATCAAGTACAGGTACTGTTTTATTATTACAGAGAAAAGGGAATCATTTAACCATTAAATAAACCCAATAGGACTGTTCTGCCCCAATAAGGGGTAATTATATCTTAGTTGGGATCAAGTACAGGTACTGTTTTATTATTACAGAGAAAAGGGAATCATTTAACCATTAAATAAACCCAATAGGGCTGTTCTGCCCCCAATAAGGGGTAATTATATCTTAGTTGGGATCAAGTACAGGTACTGTTTTATTATTACAGAGAAAAGGGAATCATTTAACCATTAAATAAACCCAATAGGACTGTTCTGCCCCAATAAGGGGTAATTATATCTTAGTTGGGATCAAGTACAGGTACTGTTTTATTATTACAGAGAAAAGGGAATCATTTAACCATTAAATAAACCCAATAGGGCTGTTCTGCCCCAATAAGGGGTAATTATATCTTAGTTGGGATCAAGTACAGGTACTGTTTTATTATTACAAAGAAAAGGGAATCATTTAACCATTAAATAAACACAATAGGGCTGTTCTGCCCCAATAAGGGGTAATTATATCTTAGTTGGGATCAAGTACAGGTACTGTTTTATTATTACAGAGAAAAGAAAAATCATTTTTAAAAATGTGAATTATTTGCTTATAATGGAGTCTATGGGAGAGGGCCTTTCCGTAATTTGGAACTTTCTGGATAATGGGTTTCCGGATAAGGGGTCCGATAGCTGTACAATGAATACTGCCTTTCATTGAAAGGAAACCCAAGAAACCAGAGGGAAAGGGGACACCGACCTCATTGAACGGATAAACAATCGATGTTTCTTTGTAAAGGACGAACTAATTCCCCGTTTTCATTTGATAAAGAAAATGGCAATTTTCAGTTCAAGCGACGCCTCCCCCCCGCAGCCGACAGCCTCGTCAGTCATTAACTTAATTAAGGGGATAATGCACTTTGCTACATAACGGCTTTGGTTAACATTGGCTACAGCTCAGACAACTTGCTTTAGTAATATCGTTAGCGCTAATGAAATGTTAATTGGTGTCTTGTGTTCCATTACCCACAATCCTCTGCCGCCGGCTAACCACCGCGACGCATCTTCGGAGAAATTGGTTTGATAAAGTAACCGACTCATCAGTCTATGAAGGAAATATTTTTTTTTTTTTAATCTCCCCCCCCCCCCCGACCATTTTCCAGCACTTTCTAGCAGGTATTAATTGCCCCTGAGTTATGGCGCCCGTTACAAGTGACAGGGCAATTTCGCCGCGGAGCTTCACGGCGCTGAAGGGATTTATTGTGAATCATATTTTCAGCGGCAGCAGCAGAAAGGGATATTGTACGAGAGACCATTCCGGATAATCATGGGCCGTGCTGTTTCCTAGCCCAGGGGCTACATTGGATTTATCATATGACATGTCATCAGCCCGTTAGCAATCAATACTAATTACAAGGATATTAATTAAACAGAGAGGCTCTTTCGTAAGGGGGGACATGTGATTGGGAGGGGAGCGGCGGGTTTATACAGCGTATCGACCCGCATTCACCCAGGGCGCGGCGTGAAAGTCAACTCTGAGTATCACTCATGTATTATAAGGGATAATGTACCCCCTACTGTAAATGATAAGGATATTAGCAGTCACTGAGGGGTTCTGTGCCCATATAAAGGCACAAGGCTGCAGGCTGAGTTATACAGGGAACTCTGAGTATCACTCATGTATTATAAGGGATAATGTACCCCCTACTGTAAATGATAAGGATATTAGCAGTCACTGAGGGGTTCTGTGCCCCCCATATAAAGGCACAAGGCTGCAGGCTGAGTTATACAGGGAACTCTGAGTATCACTCATGTATTATAAGGGATAATGTACCCCCTACTGTAAATGATAAGGATATTAGCAGTCACTGAGGGGTTCTGTGCCCCCCATATAAAGGCACAAGGCTGCAGGCTGAGTTATACAGGGAACTCTGAGTATCACTCATGTATTATAAGGGATAATGTACCCCCTACTGTAAATGATAAGGATATTAGCAGTCACTGAGGGGTTCTGTGCCCATATAAAGGCACAAGGCTGCAGGCTGAGTTATACAGGGAACTCTGAGTATCACTCATGTATTATAAGGGATAATGTACCCCCTACTGTAAATGATAAGGATATTAGCAGTCACTGAGGGGTTCTGTGCCCCCCATATAAAGGCACAAGGCTGCAGGCTGAGTTATACAGGGAACTCTGAGTATCACTCATGTATTATAAGGGATAATGTACCCCCTACTGTAAATGTTAAGGATATTAGCAGTCACTGAGGGGTTCTGTGCCCCCCATGTAAAGGCACAAGGCTGCAGGCTGAGTTATACAGGGAACTCTGAGTATCACTCATGTATTATAAGGGATAATGTACCCCCTACTGTAAATGATAAGGATATTAGCAGTCACTGAGGGGTTCTGTGCCCATATAAAGGCACAAGGCTGCAGGCTGAGTTATACAGGGAACTCTGAGTATCACTCATGTATTATAAGGGATAATGTACCCCCTACTGTAAATGATAAGGATATTAGCAGTCACTGAGGGGTTCTGTGCCCCCCATATAAAGGCACAAGGCTGCAGGCTGAGTTATACAGGGAACTCTGAGTATCACTCATGTATTATAAGGGATAATGTACCCCCTACTGTAAATGATAAGGATATTAGCAGTCACTGAGGGGTTCTGTGCCCATATAAAGGCACAAGGCTGCAGGCTGAGTTATACAGGGAACTCTGAGTATCACTCATGTATTATAAGGGATAATGTACCCCCTACTGTAAATGATAAGGATATTAGCAGTCACTGAGGGGTTCTGTGCCCCCCATATAAAGGCACAAGGCTGCAGGCTGAGTTATACAGGGAACTCTGAGTATCACTCGTGTATTATAAGGGATAATGTACCCCCTACTGTAAATGATAAGGATATTAGCAGTCACTGAGGGGTTCTGTGCCCCCATATAAAGGCACAAGGCTGCAGGCTGAGTTATACAGGGAACTCTGAGTATCACTCATGTATTATAAGGGATAATGTACCCCCTACTGTAAATGATAAGGATATTAGCAGTCACTGAGGGGTTCTGTGCCCATATAAAGGCACAAGGCTGCAGGCTGAGTTATACAGGGAACTCTGAGTATCACTCATGTATTATAAGGGATAATGTACCCCCTACTGTAAATGATAAGGATATTAGCAGTCACTGAGGGGTTCTGTGCCCCCCATATAAAGGCACAAGGCTGCAGGCTGAGTTATACAGGGAACTCTGAGTATCACTCATGTATTATAAGGGATAATGTACCCCCTACTGTAAATGATAAGGATATTAGCAGTCACTGAGGGGTTCTGTGCCCATATAAAGGCACAAGGCTGCAGGCTGAGTTATACAGGGAACTCTGAGTATCACTCATGTATTATAAGGGATAATGTACCCCCTACTGTAAATGATAAGGATTTTAACCATCTGCCGCTCGCCGCGGTGCCTCTCACCCATAATTTCAGCACTTTGCACATCTGGTGCCAGGGATATTTTTAGAGCGATGGTGATTAGACCCATTGTATGAGTTGGTAACCCCATTCCACACACACACAGAATTTTTTGTTCCTTTTGTGCCCCCCCCCCGCTGTGTGTATGGGAGTAACAGTCTCTCCTCTCAGCCGCTGCGCCGGGCACTAAATATCAGCTAAATACTAACAGTGATTATTTCGTTCCATAAACAGTTTATTGTGATGGGAATAAAATAATTTATTATGGCTAATTGGATTTTATGGGGCTATTTGTAAAGGGAGCATTAAAGGGAAAACATGGCTATTGCTCTATTTTGTCGCTATAACATACGGCGGCTTGTAATGCTACTTTGTGGGGGCCATTGGGGGGTGCAGGGACCCCTGTGGCCGAAGCCCAGTGGGCCCTGCACCCCCCAGTCCAACGCTGCCTTTTGAATGAAAGGAAACCATGATAGTCTGTCTGGGCTCACAGGGACCATTGCCCCACCCCCTTAGGCTCACATGTTAATGCAACCCCTCCCTCTCCTTGTTCTATTGTGAAGTGATGGATTCTGGGATTATAAATCCCTGTGTTTTCTGCCCAGCCCACTATGGAAAGCAGAGGGACTTCATGTCCCAGAATCCAACACTTCACAATGGAAAGCGGTGAGGGAGGGACTGATTTACCCTGTGAGCCTAAGGGGGCGGGGAAATGGTTCTATACAAGTTCCAGGGTTTCTTTTCAATCGCAGGATCAGATCTGTAAAAAGAAATACATTTATATTTATTTCTGAATGTTCAGATAGCGATTATGCACATTTCCTACGTTTATTAGGAAGGGAAATCATATTTTTTATTTTTATTCTCTATTTATTCCCCTAGGTGTATAATTTCTGATTGAAGCTAAATGGCTGAGATACCAGGGATATACTGTAACGCTGGCTGGCACTCAGGGGTGGCACTCAGGGACTGCGTCAGTGTAAAACAGGGGGAAATAAACTGTAATTATACCCAAAATAATTAGATTCAAACACTCAGAGGAGAGGAAGTGTTAGGAACGTAACGATAAACAACAAGATTTCTCTGCAAAATTATGTTTTACAGGAGTGTGGGGGAGCGGGACTGATATGGTTTTATGGTATCTCTCTGTACAGGCTATGAGCAAACTTAGGGGGCTGTTCCTGCTGAACTGTGCTTAGTACAGGGGAATCCCTATGTGCCATAGTTTTATGGTATCTCTCTGTACAGGCTATGAGCAAACTTAGGGGGCTGTTCCTGCTGAATTGTGCTTAGTACAGGGGAATCCCTATGTGCCATAGTTTTATGGTATCTCTCTGTACAGGCTATGAGCAAACTTAGGGGGCTGTTCCTGCTGAATTGTGCTTAGTACAGGGGAATCCCTATGTGCCATAGTTTTATGGTATCTCTCTGTACAGGCTATGAGCAAACTTAAGGGGCTGTTCCTGCTGAATTGTGCTTAGTACAGGGGAATCCCTATGTGCCATAGTTTTATGGTATCTCTCTGTACAGGCTATGAGCAAACTTAGGGGGCTGTTCCTGCTGAATTGTGCTTAGTACAGGGGAATCCCTATGTGCCATAGTTTTATGGTATCTCTCTGTACAGGCTATGAGCAAACTTAAGGGGCTGTTCCTGCTGAATTGTGCTTAGTACAGGGGAATCCCTATGTGCCATAGTTTTATGGTATCTCTCTGTACAGGCTATGAGCAAACTTAGGGGGCTGTTCCTGCTGAATTGTGCTTAGTACAGGGGAATCCCTATGTGCCATAGTTTTATGGTATCTCTCTGTACAGGCTATGGGCAAACATAGGGGGCTGTTCCTGCTGAATTGTGCTTAGTACAGGGGAATCCCTATGTGCCATAGTTTTATGGTATCTCTCTGTACAGGCTATGGGCAAACTTAGGGGGCTGTTCCTGCTGAATTGTGCTTAGTACAGGGGAATGCCTATGTGCCATAGTTTTATGGTATCTCTCTGTACAGGCTATGGGCAAACATAGGGGGCTGTTCCTGCTGAATTGTGCTTAGTACAGGGGAATCCCTATGTGCCATAGTTTTATGGTATCTCTCTGTACAGGCTATGGGCAAACTTAGGGGGCTGTTCCTGCTGAATTGTGCTTAGTACAGGGGAATCCCTATGTGCCATAGTTTTATGGTATCTCTCTGTACAGGCTATGGGCAAACTTAGGGGGCTGTTCCTGCTGAATTGTGCTTAGTACAGGGGAATGCCTATGCTGTCATAGTTTTATGGTATCTCTCTGTACTCTCTTCTTACTTTTTGAGGTTCTTTAGTTATTTAGTTATTTTGTTCAGCAGCTATCGAGTTTGCTATTTCTAGTTGCTAGGGTGTTATTTACCACGGCAACCAGACAGAGAGACTGGATATGAAAAGTAAGATAAGTAGTAAAGATTAATAATAACATTGACTTTTTTAGTTGTTGTTGTTAGACGTATAATGGAGAGTTAAACCCATTAGAGAATAAAAGCCGGATCAGCTAAAGCTCGGGGAGAAGGGAAACAGTTCATGTTACAAACACAGGGCACGGGGTCACATTTTTGCCATTTATTACGTTTGACCTTTCATAAAAACACTTTCCCGTTTCGGTATAAATAGAAAAGCGAGAGTAAGCATTAGTCACCGGCTAACGATGATTAGTGAAGGGGAGACATAGGGTGGCGGCATTTCCACAAATACAAGGACAACTTTGCCTTTAAAAATGACTCAAGCGACAGCAACACCTTTAGTCCTTCATTTCTACTTTCCTAATCCACAATATGTTCATGGGGGGGGACTAATAAACAGGGTCCACAATGAAACAAAAACCACCTCCTAGTGGTTTATAATATTGAGACGTAGAGGGGTAAAATGAAGGGGGTGGGGCTTCATGTAAAAAATAATCTACTTTCTCATAATTCAATAAATGATTCTATTATTATAACAACATGTATAATGCATATTTGAATCTAATAAATTGTATTTAGGGTATTAAATGATATATAATGTTAAATAAATATCATATATAATATTAATAAAGGATATATATTTATATATAATAATTCATTATGTATTACAGGTATGGGATCCCAACTAAGATATAATTACCCCTTATTGGGGGCAGAACAGCCCTATTGGGTTTATTTAATGGTTAAATGATTCCCCTTTTCTCTGTAATAATAAAACAGTACCTGTACTTGATCCCAACTAAGATATAATTACCCCTTATTGGGGCAGAACAGCCCTATTGGGTTTATTTAATGGTTAAATGATTCCCTTTTCTCTGTAATAATAAAACAGTACCTGTACTTGATCCCAACTAAGATATAATTACCCCTTATTGGGGGCAGAACAGCCCTATTGGGTTTATTTCATGGTTAAATGATTCCCTTTTCTCTGTAATAATAAAACAGTACCTGTACTTGATCCCAACTAAGATATAATTACCCCTTATTGGGGCAGAACAGCCCTATTGGGTTTATTTCATGGTTAAATGATTCCCTTTTCTCTGTAATAATAAAACAGTACCTGTACTTGATCCCAACTAAGATATAATTACCCCTTATTGGGGGCAGAACAGCCCTATTGGGTTTATTTCATGGTTAAATGATTCCCTTTTCTCTGTAATAATAAAACAGTACCTGTACTTGATCCCAACTAAGATATAATTACCCCTTATTGGGGGCAGAACAGCCCTATTGGGTTTATTTCATGGTTAAATGATTCCCTTTTCTCTGTAATAATAAAACAGTACCTGTACTTGATCCCAACTAAGATATAATTACCCCTTATTGGGGGCAGAACAGCCCTATTGGGTTTAATTAATATTTCATGGTTAAATGGTACGGAGATCCAAATTACGGAAAGACCCCTTTTCCGGGATACCCTTGGTCCAGGGCATTCTGGATAATGGGTCCTATAACTGTACTATACAATGAAATGATTTAATTTAATAAATATTAAGGGACACAATGAATACTCTCAGTATCATTTATTTCATTTAGATATATACTGTATATATCTATATATATATATAAATGGAAACGTAACTCTAAGTAACTCTTCCTATTCTGTAGATAGTGTGGAATGTACCTGCGCAGGCGATTGGCTGAAACTGCAGAAGAATCGGATACAGTCATGAGGCTAAAATTATATCCGTCTTGTCTTTACAAGTTCTTGAGGTATCCCAAACAGGCCCCTCACGTCTGCACGGGAACGTATTTATGGGAAGGGGGGCAGATTCCAAAGGGAATAGCTCATGTCAGGTCTAGGTTTATTTAAGGCAAACTGTCTTTTATAGAAATATATATATATCCTCCTTTATAGATTCAATCCTAAAATATGAGGGTGTAGATCTTTCTGTAGATCTTTTTGAGCACAAAACGTTCCTTCTCTGTATATTTATGGTTATGACATGGGTGTAAGATGCCATATTGTTTTCCTTTAGACATTTCTGCGTGAAATGAGATTTTTGAGGTTTTTTTATCGATTTTGGTGGAGAATGCGGGCAGTCTTAATCATCTGAGAAGATAAGGTTTATTCAGTTCCCAAGTGTAGTCCATTTATTCCAGCAAGGGGCAAGGGACCCACACTTGTGTATTGAATCCCAAACAAGGATTTGTTTACGGGAAGGGAGGAAGATTCCAAAGAAGGCTGCTAAAGTGAGTTTTAGGTTTATTTTCGGCAAACTGTCTCTTTAGAAATGTATGTTTTCTTTTATACGTTTAATTATAAAATTATATTATGTGCCCAGGATATTCCTTCTCTGCCCCAGTGAGCTTACAATCTAAGGTCCCTATCACATTCCCATCAGCCCCTGCCCCAGTGAGCTTACAATCTAAGGTCCCTATCCCATTCCCATCAGCCCCTGCCCCAGTGAGCTTACAATCTAAGGTCCCTATCACATTACCATCAGTCCCTGCCCCAGTGAGCTTACAATCTAAGGTCCCTATCACATTCCCATCAGTCCCTGCCCCAGTGAGCTTACAATCTAAGGTCCCTATCCCATTCCCATCAGTCCCTGCCCCAGTGAGCTTACAATCTAAGGTCCCTATCACATTCCCATCAGTCCCTGCCCCAGTGAGCTTACAATCTAAGGTCCCTATCACATTCCCATCAGCCCCTGCCCCCGTGAGCTTACAATCTAAGGTCCCTATCACATTCCCATCAGCCCCTGCCCCAGTGAGCTTACAATCTAAGGTCCCTATCCCATTCCCATCAGTCCCTGCCCCAGTGAGCTTACAATCTAAGGTCCCTATCCCATTCCCAGCAGTCCCTGCCCCAGTGAGCTTACAATCTAAGGTCCCTATCCCATTCCCATCAGTCCCTGCCCCAGTGAGCTTACAATCTAAGGTCCCTATCACATTCCCATCAGTCCCTGCCCCAGTGAGCTTACAATCTAAGGTCCCTATCCCATTCCCATCAGTCCCTGCCCCAGTGAGCTTACAATCTAAGGTCCCTATCACATTCCCATCAGTCCCTGCCCCAGTGAGCTTACAATCTAAGGTCCCTATCACATTCCCATCAGTCCCTGCCATTCCCCTTCTCTGTTTATTTCTGTTATGCAAGATGCCATGTTGTTTCCCTTAGCACAGTACAGTATGGGAGCACCTTTCTAAGATTCCTTATCGGTGGAGAATGCAGGCATGATGAGGAAATTCTTCAAACATCTTGATCATCGGAGTAGATAAGGTTTATTTAATACACAGGTGTTGTTCACTTATTCCAACCATGGATAAGAGACCTTTACTTGTGTACTAAATATACCTTAACTCATTAAGACGGTTTGAAGAATTTCTTTATCATGGGGATAGCTTATTATGGCCCAGAATATTGCTTTTTAGTATGTTTGTATTTACACATATAGGTTGGGGAGCATGTTAATCCCCTTATAGCCAGCACATATGGATAAAGAATTCCTTTTTCTTTTTTCTATCCTGTCCCCCTTAAGCTTTAAGACAAAGGGGCATTTGAACCTGCCTATTCTTTTCATTCTTTTCTATTTCTCTCTGTGCCTGTCTGGCTATTGTGCTAAATGTTCAGCCACCGCTGAGGAATTTCCTTTAGTCTGTCAGCCCATAATGTTTCCCCCCCCGTCAGAGATATTAGAAAATGCTTCTGCAGTTGGACGGGAACAGCGGAGACATTTTCTGGCCAAAACATCACTCCTGCCTCCACTCCAGGCGCCAGAATCACGAAATAATGACATTTCTCTGGGTCGGGAATTCATTGTCCCCAGAACAAAAAATAAAATAAAAAAAGGGAAAGTTGCCCTATAGATTTTATGACCGTGGGCTAGAGATGCTGTTAAATGGCAAAATGGGCAGAATGGCTTTAGGGACTGCGGAAATCAGCTCCTCTATATAGAAAGCTGATATAATGAATCTTATGGGGCTGATTTGGTGGCTCGTTGGCAATATGGCAGCAGTACCTGCCTCTACCTGCTCGTGATCAGCAGTAGAGCAGTAAAACCATTTACCCACCGTACGGATCAACCCGATAGGATAATGTCACTAGCGGGATGTTTCCATCAATAGAATCAACCACTTCAAAGTAATCAAATTTGCTCAAAATGCTCCTCTGAGCACTTTTATCATCGTTTCCAATTTGCACTGATAAATAAGCGACCAATGAGAGCTGCTGTCTCGGCAAACACAACTCTTCCCTGTGTGAGTGAGGGAGAATATATGGGAAATATCAGTTCCCTGCATGACCAGATACTAGTTGGCACGGTGTCTGGGATACATTACATATTTAACAATCCATACAAGGAATTCAGCTGGCTGCCAACAGTAAAGCATAAGGAAGACCTGTGCTACATAAGGTTTAGTAGCACAAGATGGTGATAGAAGGTCAAAATTGAGACATTATGGAAAGATAAAGAAATTAGGCCAAGATGGAGAAGGAAGGGAAAAGGAAAGGCATTCAGGTAAGATGGAGACAGTAGGGCAAGATGGAGACATTAGAGGCAGTAAGGCAAGATGGAGACAGTAGGGCAAGATGGAGACAGAAGGAAAAGAAAGAGACAGTAGGGCAAGATGGAGACAGTAGGGCAAGATGGACACATTAGAGGCAGTAAGGCAAGATGGAGACAGAAGGAAAAGAAAGAGACAGTAGGGCAAGATGGGGCAAGAAACAACATGGCAACAGTACAAGTTTATATTACTGTAGCCAAGCTGGTTGGTCATCATACAGGTTTAATTGGCTCCTGATAAGACCTTAGATGTGATAGGGACCTTAGATTGTAAGCTCACTGGGGCAGGGACTGATGGGAATGTGATAGGGGCCTTAGATTGTAAGCTCACTGGGGCAGGGACTGATGGGAATGTGATAGGGGCCTTAGATTGTAAGCTCACTGGGGCAGGGACTGATGGGAATGTGATAGGGACCTTAGATTGTAAGCTCACTGGGGCAGGGACTGATGGGAATGTGATAGGGACCTTAGATTGTAAGCTCACTGGGGCAGGAGCTGATGGGAATGGGATAGGGACCTTAGATTGTAAGCTCACTGGGGCAGGGGCTGATGGGAATGTGATAGGGACCTTAGATTGTAAGCTCACTGGGGGCAGGAGCTGATGGGAATGTGATAGGGACCTTAGATTGTAAGCTCACTGGGGCAGGGGCTGATGGGAATGGGATAGGGACCTTAGATTGTAAGCTCACTGGGGCAGGGACTGATGGGAATGGGATAGGGACCTTAGATTGTAAGCTCACTGGGCAGGGACTGATGGGAATGGGATAGGGACCTTAGATTGTAAGCTCACTGGGGCAGGGACTGATGGGAATGGGATAGGGGCCTTAGAGTGTAAGCTCACTGGGGCAGGGACTGATGGGAATGTGATAGGGACCTTAGATTGTAAGCTCACTGGGGCAGGGACTGATGGGAATGGGATAGGGACCTTAGATTGTAAGCTCACTGGGGCAGGGGCTGATGGGAATGATGTATAATCTGTCTCTCCCTGTGTATATATATATATATTTACAATTTACTGTTAGAAATGCATTACTCCTACAGCATTATGGACCCCCCGACTCCCAACGTACTTTTTCCCCCTCTAGGAAGAGACATATTTCTCGCGCACTTAGCGAGACACACAGTATTTATAGGCCGCTCATTTAGAAAATTAATTTGCCGCTCGTCGTGACAATTTAATTTCTGCAGTGCAGCAAAGTGGGTGTATCTCCCTGGCGCGGGGCCTGCTGACCATTCAATAAACCGGATTGTATTGTTCCTTCCATAACCGCAGATTTATCAACCCAAGGCCGTAAATTGTGCGACTACCGAGCGAATGAGGAAAAAAAAAAGGCAACACTAACCCTTCGCTTGCAAAAAATATCATTATATATAGTGTGATTTTTTATTCTATATATATAAATATGTGTATTTTTTTTTTTATTTAGTTATTCAAACACAGGTTCCGGCTAGTGATGAGCGAATCTGTTCCGAAAAATTAGTAAAATGGCGAAAATGTCGTGCGGCAAAAACAATTGTCGCCCGCGGCTATTATTTTGTGGAATGGCTATTCTTTTGTCGCCCTCGGCTATTATTTTGTGGCACGGCTATTATTTTGTTGCACAGCTAATCTTTTGTCGCCCTCGGTTATTATTTTTTCACCCACGGCTATTATTTTGTGGCACGGCTATTATTTTGTTGCACAGCTAATCTTTTGTCGCCCTCGGCTATTATTTTTTCACCCACGGCTATTATTTTGTTGCACAGCTATTCTTTTGTCACCCACGGCTACTATTTTGTTGCACAGCTATTCTTTTGTCCCCCCCTGCTATTATTTTGTTGCCCGCGGCTATTATTTTGTTGCACTGCTATTATTTTGTCACCGGCGGCTATTATTTTGTTGCACGGCTATTATTTTGTCGCCCACGGCTATTATTTTTTTGCACAGCTATTCTTTTGTCGCCCACGGCAATTATTTTGTCGCACAGCTATTCTTTTGTCGCCCGCGGCTATTATTTTGTCGCCCTGCTATTATTTTGACGCCCGCGACTATTCTTTTTTGACGCTAGCGACAATTTTTGGAAGTGTAGCGAATTTTTCCACGGTCACATTTTTTCATCCGTTTCGCAAAACAATCTGCCAATGGCGAAACGCGGAAATTAGCCGCAAATCCATGCCTGGCGAAACATTTCGCCCATCACTAGTTCCGGCCTAATGTTTACTGCCTAATAAACCTGTTTCTGATTGGCTGGTGAATTTATAGCCCTTAATACCCTAATCTCCCTAATAAAATGACATTTGATTGGACGGCAAGAGTTGAGCTTCTCCCTTTATACACACTTTGCTGTATTCCTGAAACTGAGAACTCGCGCTTTTTTTTTCCCCTAAGGCCAAATTAGAGCGACAATGATGGACGTGAATGAATTAGAAGATTTTATATTTTTCCCAATGGACTGTATCTGTTTCCAATATGTCATTAGAATTGGGAAATTGGTTATTGTGTCAACGGAGCGCCGGATCGGCCCGATGGACACAGAGATGGAGATAAGAATAATGGCGGTCATTAAAAACAGATGAAAAGTGAATGAGTGTGGCCTTGGGAATCCGGTTTAACCCAATTATCACGATTTTTGGGGCATTAATTACAATTTTGTGCCTTTGCGGCAAAACCGGCAACAGCAAGGCTGGGGCCACATTAATAATTCCCTTAGCCGCCATTAATTGGCTTTGTAAAATAATTATTGTCTATCTATATCTGTGTAAAGCTGGGTAAGGGTAGTACAGCCAATGGGGAAACAGCTGGGCTCCACCAATGGGATCTTTAGTTTGGGGCCACCAGTGCATTAAAGGGTAAGTAAAGTGATATTCCCACCCTAATTCCACCCACCCCACTCCTGGAAAAGCTCATGTAATAATACCCCAGGTCAGTGCAATTTTCAGAGGACCAGCCTGGGGTTTAAGGTTAATGGTTATATTTACTGGGGGATACCTAATGCATTGCCCCCACCAGTAATATCGCTTTAGTTGTCCTTTAAAGCGGCCCTAAGTAAAGGTCCCCATACACCTTCAGATACGCTCACTTGACGATGTCGCCAAGCGAGCCGATCTTCTTCCGATATCCCCTACCACCTACGGGTGGGCGATATTGGGTGAATCCAGGCTAACGGATTCGACGGGTATAGGCGTAGTCGGTTTGGGGACCACATCAACGAGCCGATGCGGTCCCCGATCCAACTAAATTTCTTAACCTGCCCGATCAATATCTGCCTGATTTCAGGCCAGATATTGGTCGGGCAGCCCCATCGTTAGTGCCCCTACACGGGCCGATTAACTGCCAAATCGGTCTAAGGGACCCATATCAGCAGCTACAATTGGCCCGTGTATGGCCACCTTAAGTCATATTTCAGCAAGAGACTTTAAATTAACAGCTCAAATATGAAGAGTTACTGACGCCATATTGCTTTACAATAGACAAATATGGGGCTGCGGTGGGGGAGGGGTCAGCCAGAAGACCATATGGGGTGAAATTTGGCCAATTTGCTCTTGATATGCCTAAAAGTTCAGATAGAAGTTAAATCAAGGTGAGAAATAGGGTAAAGATGTATTTTTTGCTCTAGATCAGTGGTTCTCAACCTCCCTAATGCCCTTTAATACAGTTCCTCATGTTGTGGTGACCCCCAACCATAAAATTATTCCTAAGACCATGGGAAATATATGTTTTCCGATGGTCTTAGGCGACCCCTGTGAAAGGGTTGTTCGACCCCCAAAGGGTTTCCGACCCACAGGTTGAGAACCGCTGCTCTAGATAGTCTTGGAACTATGGAACAAGTCAGGCAAAATGGATGTTCTTGACTTTAGTTCTATGTGCAACTAAAAGGTAGAGCCCTTCTAGGTCACTTTTTGGACCTCGTTAAAGAAGGCTCTGAGAATGTGGAGCTCAGTGCCAAGATAAGAAGCCTTTATAGGAGTCTATATGGCCATTCACTCCATGCTAATATGTATTCCCCACCCTACAAGGAATCAAGCTTCAACGTCAAGTTATCCATCTCAAGGCAATGGAAATATAATTGTCTAGAAGAGCGTTCCGTTTGCTAGAGAGCAATAACACAACATGCTAGTCAAGGCACATTTATTTATAGAATAAGGTTGGCTTCGTTTGCTTGAGGGAACATTAGCTGGGTAATGTAGATATGGGCAAAGTGGGATACCTGTCCAAGAAGAGAGTCAAAAGGATGGAGATAGTGTGGAAGCTACAGACTGGGGATGTAGAGCATTGGTCACAGCTAGTGGAGAATGGCCCGTAATTCCATAGTTCTACAGTGCATGTTCAAAGGAAAAGAAGTCCCAAGGAAATGAAGATTCAGATCAACAGTTCCCAGGTTCTTCCATCAATCCTACTGCAATTTCCCCGACCCCCGGATATCTGTCTCTCTTCCATAAAAAGCTCCCATGTGGGAAACGGGGGCATTAAGCTCATTTCTTTATGCAGCTGCTTTATTGCCCCGGCTGACAGATTTAGGGGTGAGATGTAGTTCGGGTTTTATCGGATCTTTGCTGGCAAAAGCGATTCTGTCTCCGAGGAGATTAAAGGGAAACCGCGCGTTGAACTTACCCTTTGGGTTTTTATGTGGCCGAGAAACGGTGAAATTTAGTTCACTTGAACCGTAAAGTTAAAGCTGCACAAACATGTCCGATCGTACGTTTAAATGCAACGATCTAAAACTGAAATTGTGGGAAAAAGCCCTAAAAATAACCAATGGGAGGAGATTCTGAACATGAAATAGTTACAGGCACCAATGGTACCAAAGTGACCCCCCATTGTAGGTCCATTTAAATAGTTCAAATGCAAAAAAGACCATCAATAATTGTCACAGTGCTGCAAAGTAAAATTCAAAAAATCATTTATTAGGACAAAAAAGAGAGCAGCCTAACGCGTTTCGTGCTTTGTGGGGCACTTACTCATTGTAGGGCCCCCAAGGATATCAGCAGATACACAGATACATGCGCAGATTTTATCCTTATCCGAATAAAAATTTTCTAACCTGTCCCATCGACTTAACGACCAATCACCATGGTACGAAAATTATAGGGAGAGGGGATAAAAATTCCAAATTGCCCTACACACATTGGTATCACAGGCTCTTCTGCCCAGGGTTTATTTACTAACGTACGTGCAATGGCAAAAGGGCAAAATGGTGGCAAATTGTAAAAAGTTGCGAGAAATTGATGGAATAGCATTAACATGGGCGCCATTTTGCACCGGTATCTGTAAATTAGAGACATCTCTACTGCAGGGAATTTTCCGATACCTCTATTTGCATTCAAAAGTACTTTGTTTGCAGAAAATGTTCTATATTTATCAGCTCATTTACAAATTAGCAGCGCCAGTGATTACTGAAAAGAAGTGTGTACTTGGTCTCCTGTCAATCTGCCCCCCACTGTTACTCGGCCTATAAGGGTCCTTGTGCTCTCAGCCTGTTGCAAAATGCTGTAAATTAAACCTTTACTGAGTATCATTTGTGTATTATAAGGGATAATGTACCCCCTACTGTAAATGATAAGGATATTAGCAGTCACTGAGGGGTTCTGTGCCCCCCATATAAAGGCACAAGGCTGCAGGCTGAGTTATACAGGGAACTCTGAGTATCACTCATGTATTATAAGGGATAATGTACCCCCTACTGTAAGTGATAAGGATATAAGCAGTCACTGAGGGGTTCTGTGCCCATATAAAGGCACAAGGCTGCAGGCTGAGTTATACAGGGAACTCTGAGTATCACTCATGTATTATAAGGGATACTGTACCCCCTACTGTAAATGATAAGGATATTAGCAGTCACTGAGGGGTTCTGTGCCCCCCATATAAAGGCACAAGGCTGCAGGCTGAGTTATACAGGGAACTCTGAGTATCACTCATGTATTATAAGGGATAATGTACCCCCTACTGTAAATGATAAGGATATTAGCAGTCACTGAGGGGTTCTGTGCCCATATAAAGGCACAAGGCTGCAGGCTGAGTTATACAGGGAACTCTGAGTATCACTCATGTATTATAAGGGATAATGTACCCCCTACTGTAAGTGATAAGGATATAAGCAGTCACTGAGGGGTTCTGTGCCCATATAAAGGCACAAGGCTGCAGGCTGAGTTATACAGGGAACTCTGAGTATCACTCATGTATTATAAGGGATACTGTACCCCCTACTGTAAATGATAAGGATATTAGCAGTCACTGAGGGGTTCTGTGCCCCCCATATAAAGGCACAAGGCTGCAGGCTGAGTTATACAGGGAACTCTGAGTATCACTCATGTATTATAAGGGATAATGTACCCCCTACTGTAAATGATAAGGATATTAGCAGTCACTGAGGGGTTCTGTGCCCATATAAAGGCACAAGGCTGCAGGTTGAGTTATACAGGGAACTCTGAGTATCACTCATGTATTATAAGGGATAATGTACCCCCTACTGTAAATGATAAGGATATTAGCAGTCACTGAGGGGTTCTGTGCCCCCCATATAAAGGCACAAGGCTGCAGGCTGAGTTATACAGGGAACTCTGAGTATCACTCATGTATTATAAGGGATAATGTACCCCCTACTGTAAATGATAAGGATATTAGCAGTCACTGAGGGGTTCTGTGCCCCCCATATAAAGGCACAAGGCTGCAGGCTGAGTTATACAGGGAACTCTGAGTATCACTCATGTATTATAAGGGCTACTGTACCCCCTACTGTAAATGATAAGGATATTAGCAGTCACTGAGGGGTTCTGTGCCCATATAAAGGCACAAGGCTGCAGGTTGAGTTATACAGGGAACTCTGAGTATCACTCATGTATTATAAGGGATAATGTACCCCCTACTGTAAATGATAAGGATATTAGAAGTCACTGAGGGGTTCTGTGCCCCCCATATAAAGGCACAAGGCTGCAGGCTGAGTTATACAGGGAACTCTGAGTATCACTCATGTATTATAAGGGATAATGTACCCCCTACTGTAAATGATAAGGATATTAGCAGTCACTGAGGGGTTCTGTGCCCCCCATATAAAGGCACAAGGCTGCAGGCTGAGTTATACAGGGAACTCTGAGTATCACTCATGTATTATAAGGGATACTGTACCCCCTACTGTAAATGATAAGGATATTAGCAGTCACTGAGGGGTTCTGTGCCCACTGGGCTCTGAGTTACCGTCCCTATAATTTTCGTACCATGGTGATTGGTCGTTAAGTCGATGGGACAGGTTAGAAAATTTTTATTCGGATAAGGATAAAATCTGCGCATGTATCTGTGTATCTGCTGATATCCTTGGGGGCCCTACAATGAGTAAGTGCCCCACAAAGCACGAAACGCGTTAGGCTGCTCTCTTTTTTGTCCTAATAAATGATTTTTTGAATTTTACTTTGCAGCACTGTGACAATTATTGATGGTCTTTTTTGCATTTGAACTATTTAAATGGACCTACAATGGGGGGTCACTTTGGTACCATTGGTGCCTGTAACTATTTCATGTTCAGAATCTCCTCCCATTGGTTATTTTTAGGGCTTTTTCCCACAATTTCAGTTTTAGATCGTTGCATTTAAACGTACGATCGGACATGTTTGTGCAGCTTTAACTTTACGGTTCAAGTGAACTAAATTTCACCGTTTCTCGGCCACATAAAAACCCAAAGGGTAAGTTCAACGCGCGGTTTCCCTTTAATCTCCTCGGAGACAGAATCGCTTTTGCCAGCAAAGATCCGATAAAACCCGAACTACATCTCACCCCTAAATCTGTCAGCCGGGGCAATAAAGCAGCCGCATAAAGAAATGAGCTTAATGCCCCCGTTTCCCACATGGGAGCTTTTTATGGAAGAGAGACAGATATCCGGGGGTCGGGGAAATTGCACAGAACCGACCCAAAGCGCCTGTCTGTAAATGAGCCGAGCGCAATGTAAATCTCGCCTAATAGATATTATGGGGACACGGGGCTGACGTGGGCAGAAAAGGAGAGGAATTCGCTTTCGTTCCAGGAAATCCATTATGATTCCGGCACGAAGAGAAAAGTCCAAAATGTTGAATCAATCACGGCTGCGTCGTGGCGCTCGGTGTTTATCGATTCCCGGCGACCGCTTCTCCCCGTCAGGCTAATTTATATCCTCTGAGCGGAGGCGCAGGGCTTGGCCCAAAATGCACCTGTTTAAAGCAAGGCTGAATCTGACAGATTGAAGTGCGTCTGTTTTATATTCCCCCGGCCTGAGATGCACAGAGCGCAGCTTTCTGTTCCCTCTCCCTGTGTCGCCCAGCCAGGAAAGTGCACTAAAAGCAATATCTCCACTCCGGCTGTATAAATAACTCTACTGCCTTGGCTGCTACTGACTATAAATATATATATCTATGGCGTGTCAGGCTAACCTGTGGCACAAACAAGCACTCACCCCAAATCCCCCCCCTAACTGGCCTTCAGGCTGGGCCCCCTTAGCCCATAACAAGGTTACAGATATATAGAAACATTGGGGTAACAGTCACCCCGCTATAGTTCCAGGGGTACCCAGGGCACAAATAAGCACTCACCCCAAATCCCCCCCCTAACTGGCCTTCAGGCTGGGCCCCCTTAGCCCATAACAAGGTTACAGATATATAGAAACATTGGGGTAACAGTCACCCCGCTATAGTTCCAGGGGTACCCAGGGCACAAATAAGCACTCACCCCAAATCCCCCCCCTAACTGGCCTTCAGGCTGGGCCCCCTTAGCCCATAACAAGGTTACAGATATATAGAAACATTGGGGTAACAGTCACCCCGCTATAGTTCCAGGGGTACCCAGGGCACAAATAAGCACTCACCCCAAATCCCCCCCTAACTGGCCTTCAGGCTGGGCCCCCTTAGCCCATAACAAGGTTACAGATATATAGAAACATTGGGGTAACAGTCACCCCGCTATAGTTCCAGGGGTACCCAGGGCACAAATAAGCACTCACCCCAAATCCCCCCCTAACTGGCCTTCAGGCTGGGCCCCCTTAGCCCATAACAAGGTTACAGATATATAGAAACATTGGGGTAACAGTCACCCCGCTATAGTTCCAGGGGTACCCAGGGCACAAATAAGCACTCACCCCAAATCCCCCCCTAACTGGCCTTCAGGCTGGGCCCCCTTAGTCCATAACAAGGTTACAGATATATAGAAACATTGGGGTAACAGTCACCCCGCTATAGTTCCAGGGGTACCCAGGGCACAAATAAGCACTCACCCCAAATCCCCCCCTAACTGGCCTTCAGGCTGGGCCCCCTTAGCCCATAACAAGGTTACAGATATATAGAAACATTGGGGTAACAGTCACCCTGCTATAGTTCCAGGGGTACCCAGGGCACAAATAAGCACTCACCCTAAATCCCCCCCTAACTGGCCTTCAGGCTGGGCCCCCTTAGCTCATAACAAGGTTACAGATATATAGAAACATTGGGGTAACAGTCACCCTGCTATAGTTCCAGGGGTACCCAGGGCAGAAATAAGCACTCACCCCAAATCCCCCCCTAACTGGCCTTCAGGCTAAGGTTGCTAAGGTAATGTGAACCCTAGCAACCAAACTGGAGAGTTGCGGAACAAAAAGAGAAATAATTAAAAAAAATATATAAATAATAAAAAATGAAGACCAATTGCAATTAAATATCCATAATCCATCTATATATGGATATATAATGCCAAATACCAAATCTCTGTCTACATTACACTAAAAGTCAACCCTAAAATACACTTCCCCTTTAATACCTTTGAAACCAAGTGCCAGTCTGGGCCATAAGTGGGTCAGTGACAAAGTTGTGCGCGAAGCTGAATTATAAAGAGCAGAACTCGGAGCTGTCATGTAGAGTATTTGTAGCCGGTTCATTCACCGCCATGCACGGCGCCGCTACTGAGTATTGCCTCGTCCAATCAGCCGCTGCCATGATACAATCTCCAGGCCCCAGAGCCCTCTCTCTCTGACATGAGACCCTCTCATGATATGAATGTTTCATGGGCTCGGGGCCCGGCGAGAGTGCTACTATCCTGATAAATAAGTCATTGAAATGAAGATTTTATTTGTCTGACTTCCCACTGAGCCTTGGGGTCATGGCGTCCCGGGGGTTATTTTTATCAGAAGAGAACAAATCCGTGTGGCGCTGAGAGATTTGTTGCTAATAAAGTGGCCCGGGGGCTACTGAACCCATGGGACGTCTATGGGCACAAACATTGCGCCTTGTGATGAGCGAATTTTTTGGCCAGGCGTGGATTTGCATTTTCTGCATTTTGCCATTGGAAACTTTGCAAAACTTCATCGCGGCGAAATTTGGCGCGTGTAAAAAAGTTCTGGTGCGAGTAAAAACGGGCGCAGTCACCTCAAAAAAAGCGCGGGCAACAAAAACAATTGCAACAAATGCATTTTGCGATTTTTTCGCCGTTTCGTGAATTTTCATTCCGTTTCACCACTTTTATGGCGAACTGAAACACGGGCGACAAAAAAACAACAAATGCAATTCACATATTTTTTGACGTTTCGTTCCGTTTTGCGACTTTTATGGCGAAGTGAAACGGGACAGATTCGTGCATCACTAATTCCGCATTTCGCCATTGGCGAATAGTTTTGCGAAACTTCGCCGTGGAAAAATTCATTGCGCATAAAAAAATTTAGGCGCACATCAAAATGGGCGCAGTCGCGTCAAAAAAAAATGCAGGCGACAAATGCATTTTGCAAATTTTTCGATGTTTTGCCGCAAAGTTGACATCTTGAAATAAAGGTATTTTATGTATCAATCACTTTAGCACCTATTGGTAGGTATCTGTAGTGACGTCCAACCTGGGGACGTCCCTACCAATGGCAATCCCGTTGTTGATCTACCAATGGCAATCTCGTTTTTGATCTACCAATGGCAATCCTGCTGTTGATCTACCAATGGCAATCCTGCTGTTGATCTACCAATGGCAATCCCGTTGTTGATCTACCAATGGCAATCCTGCTGTTGATCTACCAATGGCAATCCTGCTGTTGATCTACCAATGGAAATCCTGTTAATCCTGCTGTTGATCTACCAATGGCAATCCTGCTGTTGATCTACCAATGGAAATCCTGTTGTTGATCTACCAGTGGCAATCCCGTTGTTGATCTACCAATGCCAATCCTGCTGTTGATCTACCAATGGCAATCCTGCTATTGATCTACCAATGGCAATCCTGTTGTTGATCTACCAATGGCAATCCTGTTGTTGATCTACCAATGGCAATCCTGATTTGTCAAACCAGGTCTGCAAAGTGTTAGCCCCCAACTCAGGGGTGGAAATGGGGTGGCATCCCCGAGCTTTTTGTGTCATCGAAGTTGAACCCTATGCCTTTTAGCACCTTAAATTTCCCTTACTTTATCCTAGAAATTGCCTAGATATCTATAGGACAGGTCTCCTTGACCTACATATTAAAGAAGAAGGAAAGGTAAAAACTCAGTAAGCTTTATCAGAAAGGTCTATGTAAATACAGCCATAAGCACTTACACAAGTCCTCTATCAAAAGAAACACAGGATTTCTTGTCACCTTTTTTGTAAACATGTTCTTCTGTGTTAGACTTCCTGCTCTAAGAAAAATCCTTCATGGCTTCAGTGCAGCTCTCTCCTCTCTCCCCCCCTTCGCCTCCTCCCCCTCCCATCAGAATTCGCTCCCCCTCCCATCTCTGCTGTGTAATCTGAGCTACCAGCAGCCAGAGCTGCAGCAGGAAGCTACGGAGACCAAGCTAAAATGGCAGCTGCTATCTTAAACAAACAGAGGGAGCTTCTAGGGCTGTTACTCAGGTATGGTAAAGCTTTCTGCAGAATAAATACAGCGTTCTAGCTTGCACTAATGCTCAATAAAATGCCAACACGCCTTTCCTTCTCCTTAAAATACAGTTATTGTCTCTTGGCACTGGCCCCAAAATGACACTTTATAGTCTTGGTGTTTTGCACCCAACTTGTGCGGGGGTTGAAGTGATTGGTCTGACAAGTCTGACAAGTCTGACAAGACACACCAGGATTAGTTACCCTTGTTTCCCGAAAGGTTTATTTACACAAGCCCCGCAGTGTAACTAGGAGAGCGATGGGGAAGGGAATCCATACACAGACATTCACAAGCATTTACTGCATTACTAAGTATAACTAGAATGAGTTGGGCCAAAATACCCTTAATTTACATTATTAAATGGCCGCAGCGGCAGCAACAAGGCCCTCGTCTCTGGTTTGGTGGGAATTCCGCAAAGCCGTCCCCCTGGCAAAAGCTTGTGCACAGCTGTTGGGGGGGGGGTTGCTATGGTGGCACTCTCTGGATACCCTGGATAGAGAGAAATTGCACTGCAGAAAGGGCAGCCTGCTGTGGCAGCAACTCCTGCGTTATTGTACAGTAGAAATCCCATCACACAAAGTACGGCACAGCATCAATTACTTCTCTGCAATGCGCTTCTGTTGGAAAATGAACACCCAGCAACTTTCCCCAGTCACTCGCACAAAGAGGAGTCACACGGACTGAACCTACTGACACCGGACTCGCAGTCTGCGTTGCGCTACAAATGGAGAATAAAAGCGGAACGACGAGCAGCAGCCTCACATCTCACAGGGGGTCAGGGCCCCTCTCGATGACTGAGACTCCGACCCTTGCCGGGCAGTAATGGTGCAGTCATTCAGCCCTGGAATCTGTATACCCAGCGTCACATATGCAGAACCCAGGGCCATCTTTAGTGAAGGCCCAAACACACACAGAGCTACTAGTAGCAGCTACTTGTCACAGCTACTGAAACAGACAATGCTGATCATTTACTGATAACTGTCTCTAAGTGTGTTTAGCAGAGGCAATTCTCAGTATTGTCTATGGCAGGGGATTTTCCGGAGATTAGTTGCCATGAAAAAGTAGCTGCTACTAGTAGCTCTGTGTGTCTTCACCCTAAATAAGTCAAGGACTAAGGGAAAAGACACACAGAGCTACTAGTAGCAGCTACTTGTCGTGGCTACTAAAACAGACAATGCTGATCAGTTACGGATAATTGTCTCTACGTGTGTTTAGCAGAGGCAATTCTCAGTATTGTCTATGGCAGGGTATTTTCTGGAGTTTAGTAGCCATGAAAAAGTAGCTGCTACTAGTAGCTCAGTGTGTCTTCACCCTATGAGGGAGATCCAGGAGGCTGTGAGAAGCTCTCTCCAGGGATAGCACAGAATCATGGATTTTCCAACTGGGGTTGATATTCCTGCTATGAAATGATCATTATTTGATAGGAGTTACAAACCTCCGGCATATTGTGCAACTCTGGGCAACTTAAATGAGACTGATGGACTTTGAAAATCAGTTACATTTGGCCGCAATTTTTTTTTTTTTTTTCCATTATTTGCAAAAAATAAAAATAATTTATTGAAAATATATTTTTTTCTTATTGATAAAAAAAGACTACTTTTAGCCAAATTAGGAAAATCAACTGAATCTGGTCACATGTTAGCATTTCTATTATTTGCAAAAATAAATACCAAATAATTTATCTACAAAGAAAATGATTCCCTTTTCTCTGTAATAATAAAACAGTACCTGTACTTGATCCCAACTAAGATATAATTACCCCTTATTGGGGCAGAACAGCCCTATTGGGTTTATTTAATGGTTAAATGATTCCCTTTTCTCTGTAATAATAAAACAGTACCTGTACTTGATCCCAACTAAGATATAATTACCCCTTATTGGGGCAGAACAGCCCTATTGGGTTTATTTAATGGTTAAATGATTCCCTTTTCTCTGTAATAATAAAACAGTACCTGTACTTGATCCCAACTAAGATATAATTACCCCTTATTGGGGGCAGAACAGCCCTATTGGGTTTATTTCATGGTTAAATGATTCCCTTTTCTCTGTAGTAATAATAAAACAGTACCTGTACTTGATCCCAACTAAGATATAATTACCCCTTATTGGGGCAGAACAGCCCTATTGGGTTTATTTAATGGTTAAATGATTCCCTTTTCTCTGTAATAATAAAACAGTACCTGTACTTGATCCCAACTAAGATATAATTACCCCTTATTGGGGCAGAACAGCCCTATTGGGTTTATTTCATGGTTAAATGATTCCCTTTTCTCTGTAATAATAAAACAGTACCTGTACTTGATCCCAACTAAGATATAATTACCCCTTATTGGGGCAGAACAGCCCTATTGGGTTTATTTCATGGTTAAATGATTCCCTTTTCTCTGTAATAATAAAACAGTACCTGTACTTGATCCCAACTAAGATATAATTACCCCTTATTGGGGGCAGAACAGCCCTATTGGGTTTATTTAATGGTTAAATGATTCCCTTTTCTCTGTAATAATAAAACAGTACCTGTACTTGATCCCAACTAAGATATAATTACCCCTTATTGGGGGCAGAACAGCCCTATTGGGTTTATTTAATGGTTAAATGATTCCCTTTTCTCTGTAATAATAAAACAGTACCTGTACTTGATCCCAACTAAGATATAATTACCCCTTATTGGGGGCAGAACAGCCCTATTGGGTTTATTTCATGGTTAAATGATTCCCTTTTCTCTGTAATAATAAAACAGTACCTGTACTGTTAATGCGCCATTAAAAAGAATAAAGGGATTTTAGGGACAATTCTGATGTTTATTCCCTGATTGAGAACTTTTTCACTTTTCTGTATTACGATGGAACACTTTCCCAGGCTGTATAAACACGCGCTTCTATTTCAGCCAACACTGTATGAAAATGTGTGAAAATAGAATTCAGTTCCAAGGTTTATAAATAGGGCCCTCAATAACGAGCATCTGACGCCCCCAAACCAGGTTTCCAATAAATGTGAGTTTCACAGACTCCTTGGCAAATCCTATCGGAGAAGACATTTATATGGTGAGTGATTACAGACTGCTCTAATGTTCTGATTGGCCACAGCAGTGGTTCCTAAACTGTGGGGCGTGGCCTGGAGCAATGATGTGTGATTGGCTTGGTCTGTAGGCCAATTAGGGTGAGGTTTAGGAACGTCCATATTGGGTCAATTAGGGTAGTAGTTGTATGAACATTTATTTATTGCCCTGCAATGGTCGCTATATAATTTTTCTCCTACATCTGAACCTTATTATGAGATGAAGGGTTCGTACAAATGGGGGACATTAACTGAAAAAAGTCCAGCAGCTACTTTGGAGGTGAGACGAGCCTTGTTACCATTGGTTACTGGAAGGTCTCGATCTTCATATTTCCCTGTGTGTTGATAGGATATAGGTCTGGACGTTCCAATAAAGGCAAACTCTCACTGGGCAATGTATAATCTCTACACACAGATGGAGTCATTGTATTGTCATCATTGATTGCCCTGAAGCAGGTTGGCCAATAACTCCACACATACAATGAGGGTTTTCTGCTTGGCTGCCTTTGAACAAGACTGATAACTCAAATGGCTCATTAGGGAGCCTATACTTGAAGAGATAATAATCCAGTTCAAGTGCAAATTAATTATATATAACAGTTCAACCAAGTCCTCACCACTGCCAGCCTATTACTTGCTAGCGTATAGACCAAAGGGATTCTGGGAACAAATTCCATAAGGCTCCTTGCTAGCGTATAGAAATCCCCGACCCCCCAAACCCTAACAGAAGTTCTGAAGAGACTGAATAGAGATCATCAATATCTGAATGATCAATATCTGGAGATCTGGCCTATGTGGGAATTCCGAGGACTTTCCAATTTTCCCAAAAGGTCCCCATACACGGGCCGATTCTAGCTGCCGATATTGGTCCCTTAGCTTATCGGCCCGTGTATGGGCACTACCGACGGGCCTGGCCGACCGATATCTGGCCTGAAATCACCCAGATGTCGTTCGGGCAGGATAGAAAATCTAGTCGGATCGGGCACCGCATGGGCTCGTTGATGCGGTCCCTGGACCGACTTTTCCTATATCCGTCAGTATAATTCAATCGTTTGGCCCCAGGGCCAAACAATCTAATTATCTTGGATTCTCCCAATATCGCCCACCCGTAGGTGGGGATATCGGGTGAAGATCCGCTCGCTTGGCGACATCGAAAGCGAGCGGATCTGCCCGTGTATGGCCAGCTTTAAATATTAGGGGGAAAACAATTTTTAACCCGTCCACTTGCCCAAATCCATCGGGGTCAATTCGGGGGTTCGGCCGAACCCAAAAAACTGGGTTTTGGCACAGATTTTATTCCAGTGAAGAAGGCGTGATAGTGATCTGGTAAATGGAGCAATACGGTTGGACAGAGTAGGGGTCATTTAGCCAATGAAAAAAGCAGAAAAGGGCACAATTTATCATGTTTCCTGTACTTTGTACCCACTTTGATTTCAGCCTCACTCTCCCTGCTTAGTGCTAATGACGTTAAAAGCATCTCTAATTACCAATAACTTGACCTTTGCCTTCCTGGGTTTTTTGCCTTCCTCTGGATCAACTGGCAGTTAGGCAGGTTATATATAGGCATTATGGTTGAACGTGATGGACGTGTGTCTTTTTTCAACCCAACTTACTATGTTACTATGTTACTTCACTCCCCCTCCCGCCCCGTTACAAAAAAAATGGGGTAAACTGAGCTCCCTCCGTGCCCTATTCATTTCCCCCCTTAGTGTCGCTTACTCGCCCCAGACCGGCCAGGTATCTCCCAGCCCAGGAATCCATCATTAACGTTTAACGAGCGCTGTCTGCACTTGGGCAGGGAGTGTTTTACTGTCCGCTAAGTATTGCACTTTCAGGACATTTGCTAATTAGTTTTTATGCAAACAATGCTGTCGACAGAACTGTCCATGTTGGAGTCATTGCTCCATTAAGCTTACTATTTATTTGCCAGTAACGGGATGGGGGGGGGGGGGGGGTTAGGGAGCTGAGGGCAAGGTGCCGGCTCCAGCAGGAACTGCCTGTGTGTCGGGGAAGCAGCTTGCTGCGCTGTAAGCGGATGAGCACATTAATAGGAGCAGTAATGCGAGAGATGAAGATATTGTACATGAAACTTTAATGCAGCCTCGGGCGCCTGAATGTATAGATACGTGCTGGGACTGAGATGCAGCGGGGGGAAGGATTAATGGAGCAAGCGAGGGACCTCAGTGATACTGGATGACACGGCAAATCTAGTTGTACCGTAACTTGTAGATTGTAAGCTCTTTTGGGCAGGGCTCTCTTTAGTAACATAGTAACATAGTAAGTTGGGTTAAAAAAAGACACATGTCCATCAAGTTCAACCATAATGCCTATATATAACCTGTCTAACTGCTAGTTGATCCAGAGGAAGGCAAAAACCCCCACCTCTTCACCTCTTGTATCGGTTACTGATTGCTTTATATGTTACTCCTTGTAGATTGTAAGCTCTTTTGGGCAGGGCCCTCTTCCCCTCCTGTATCGGTTACTGATTGCTTTATATGTTACTCCTTGTAGAGTGTAAGCTCTTTTGGGCAGGGCTCTCTTCCCCTCCTGTATTGGTTACTGATTGCTTTATATGTTACTCCTTGTAGAGTGTAAGCTCTTTTGGGCAGGGCTCCCTTCCCCTCCTGTATCGGTTATTGGTTGCTTTATATGTTACTCCTTGTAGAGTGTAAGCTCTTTTGGGCAGGGCCCTCTTCCCCTCCTGTATCGGTTACTGATTGCTTTAAATGTTACTCCTTGTAGAGTGTAAGCTCTTTTGGGCAGGGCTCTCTTCCCCTCCTGTATCGGTTACTGATTGCTTTATATGTTACTCCTTGTAGATTGTAAGCTCTTTTGGGCAGGGCTCCCTTCCCCTCCTGTATCGGTTACTGATTGCTTTATATGTTACTCCTTGTAGAGTGTAAGCTCTTTTGGGCAGGGCTCCCTTCCCCTCCTGTATCGGTTACTGATTGCTTTATATGTTACTCTGTATGTCCAATGTATGAAACCCACTTATTGTACAGCGCTGCGGGGTATGTTGGCGCTTTATAAATAAATGTTAATAATAATAATAATAACTCCCATCATGCACAGCACAAGGCAACTCTGTAGCTGCTACGACCCCGGCCTACATAATGTAACTATAGGCCCACACACTGGGGTGCAAAATCTGCACTGAGCCCCTCATGTCCCCCACTTGTACCCCAGGTGCCACCTGGAGAGTTTGGTTTTTACCAATATCCAAGTCAGCTGTTGTACTACAACTCCCAGCACCCCTAGGGTGGCCACTTAGCCTAGCCGGTAAAACACCTGCCAAGGCCAGGGCCAGTATTAAAAATTTGCCCTTAAGTAAAGCCTCTGGCCCGCCCCCAATCCTACCCAAATGTACATTTTTTTCCTCCCAATCATTCATTCTTCCTTCCCTACCATATGGTAGCCCCGCCCCTTTGTATCATAGCCTCGCCCCCTTTGCGACATCCCACCCCCTTTGTTCCCAACCTGCACTGGCTAGTAAAAGATTTTTAAAAAGGTGGCAACCCTAAGTACCCCCTGCCCTTCCCCTTTGGGGCTAAACATTAGCATGGTTACCTGACTTTTCTGCCCCTAGTAACCCTTTCAAAAGTGCTGATTGGTTGTAATGGGTGTCATTTATTAACTGCTAGCAAATGAGCCCATGGGCGTACCCTGGGGCTTTATACACTCAGCATGTCAAACACTCCCACTAATACAGGAATAACAGCTGCTGGTCCAGTAGCCACAGCAGCCAATCAGAAATCAGCTTTCATTCATCCGCTGCACATAGAATAATGAGAGCAGGCGTCTGATTGGGCAGTATGAGTTAGTGCCCTGACGCAACTCTGCAGGTACTGCTCCCAAATTACATTTAGAAATAATTAAATTCCATGGCATTTCAAGGTATTTGAACCTTTCGGACGAGTTTTCCCTATTAGTAAACAAGCGGAATGTGAGTTTATTCGATTTATAGATTTAAAAATGGATAAATAAGTTCATGAATGTGTTGTATCTAAAGGGCAACTCAGCCTTCATTATAAAACAAAACATATTATAATAGTATATACTATGGGGCCCTTGGCACGTCCCTACATCCGATGTCCCACACTTGCCCTTGCTGCCCCCCATTACAGAGGAATGGGGTATCTGCAGAGCATATTGCCCAAGCCCCCTGACCTGTGTTTGCCCGAGGTGGGTGAGCAGGTTGCCCGGCTCCTCTAATCTGTCCATCTGGCAGCGGAGCGGCAGGGATTATGGGGGGGTTTGGCCCTCACTGTGCGGGAATCTGCTGCTAGGCGCAGCCACAGCCAAGAATGAGGGTCAGTCCTTCTAGAACAATCCGGAGCCAAGTCTCTGTCCAACAATTCCTCATTGTTATTCACAGAGCGTCGTGCAAGTGCTTTATTAGTTTCCCAGGGATATTGGGGGGGGGGGGAGAAATATTCTGTTTTTCTTTCTTTTAAAGAGAGAAATAAGACAAAATGAACCTGTAAGTGAATCATTAACACCACTGTCATCTCTAACTGCCAGCTTTTAGATGGGACGTGACTGCCTGCAGTAATTACTTTTATGTTCCTATGTCTCAAGCTTTGACATTGATTGACAAGGTTAGGGCCAATCAGTAGCCAGATGGAGTATTGGTTTGTTTGCAGGGCTTGGCCAGATCTAGTGGCAATATTAGAACATTCCCTGACCTACAGCCAATCATGGATTATTTTATTAGAACATTCCCCAACCTACAGCCAATCAAGGACTATTTTATTAGAACATTCCCTGACCTATAACCAATCAAGGACTCTTTTTATTGGAACATTCCCCAACCTACAGCCAATCAAGGGCTATTTTATTAGAACATTCCCTACGCTATAGCCAATCAAGGACTATTTTATTAGAACATTCCGTAACCTATAGCCAATCAAGGATGTTCCTCATTGGGCCCCTCCCCCAAGGGTTGGTAAATGTCAGAATAAAGCTACAGGTTAGTCAGTTTACGTACACATGTAAATGTTCTCATAATCTGATTGGCTACAGGTTGGTTATGCATGGACAGGTTTTAATGATCTGATTGGCAAGAGGTTGGTCTATCTATGGGATTGTTCTTATGTTCTGATTGGGTAAAGGTTGGTTTCCCCTCAGGGGTGCTCTGATGATCTCATTGGCTACAGGTTGGTGTGCCAAAAGGAATGCTCTAATGATCTCATTGGCTACAGGTTGGTGTGTCCATTTGAAAGTTCTAATGATCTTATTGGCTACTGGTTGGTCTATGGGCCTAATTGGTAAGAGGTTGGTCCACCCATGGGAAGTGTTTTAGTGATCTGATAGGCTGTAGGCTGGTGTATCCATGGGAATGTTCTATGGGCCTAATTGGTAAGAGGTTGGTCCACCCATGGGAAGTGTTTTAGTGATCTGATAGGCTGTAGGCTGGTGTATCCATGGGAATGTTCTATGGGCCTAATTGGTAAGAGGTTGGTCCACCCATGGGAAGTGTTTTAGTGATCTGATAGGCTGTAGGTTGGTGTATCCATGGGAATGTTCTATGGGCCTGTTTGGTAAGAGGTTGGTCCACCCATGGGAAGTGTTTTAGTGATCTGATAGGCTGTAGGTTGGTGTATCCATGGGAATGTTCTATGGGCCTGATTGGTAAGAGGTTGGTCCACCCATGGGAAGTGTTTTAGTGATCTGATAGGCTGTAGGTTGGTGTACCCATGGGAATATCCTAATGACCTGACTGGCTACAGGTTGGTCTAGCTATGGGAAATGTTTAAATGATCTGATTGGCTATGAGTTGGCTTAGCCCCATAAACATTCTATATCTCTGAAGGGCTGAGCCATGGGAATGTTCTAATGTTCAGACCGGCTACAATAGACCTTTATGATTTTTCCTTTGATGGACACCCATGACTTTCCCAATTCCGTGCACCCCCCCTCCCACCCCAGCCCTTTGGTTTAACCCTCGCCGCTACCAGTCGCCCATTTTAACGTAACAGCTTTACATGATTTCCTGGGGGCACAGAGAGTCATTCAGTTTCCACATCACAAGGCCGAGCTGCATGTGATTCCCAGATATTTTTATTTTCTCCCTTTCATCATCTTCACGGTCAGATCGGCTCGAGGGGCTTGAAATCAGACGAAACCGAAAAAGCCGAGACACTTGAAACTATGATCGGAAATGTGCCCAAACGGCTGGCAAACAAGGGTGAAAGTGCCGCACATTTTCCCTGCACAATTGATGGGCAATTAAGCCCCAAGCTCAAAGCCTTGTCTCATGGAACGTTCCCTCCTACCCCCAGTCTTATCTCTCCCTGCGCTCAGGGATCCAACGTTCCGGGCTCGGCCCTAGAACTCACTGGGATAGACAGGCGCTTGATTGATATCAGCCAAGACAGGACCATTTAGAAGGCCAAATGCATTTGTACGAATTTCCACATCTTTGACTTGATACGAATTATCTCTGACCCTCACGGTACTTTCCCTGCAAAATAATTATTTGTTCGTGGATATTCTCAATGTAAGGCTTTCTCCTGCGCTACAGCCCACAGGGGGTCAACTAACGGCCTGAGCATAGAATAAGGCTGCAGGCTGAGTTATACAGGGAACTCTGAGTATCACTCATGTATTATAAGGGATAATGTACCCCCTACTGTAAATGATAAGGATATTAGCAGTCACTGAGGGGTTCTGTGCCCATATAAAGGCACAAGGCTGCAGGCTGAGTTATACAGGGAACTCTGAGTATCACTCATGTATTATAAGGGATAATGTACCCCCTACTGTAAATGATAAGGATATTAGCAGTCACTGAGGGGTTCTGTGCCCATATAAAGGCACAAGGCTGCAGGCTGAGTTATACAGGGAACTCTGAGTATCTCTCATGTATTATAAGGGATAATGTACCCCCTACTGTAAATGATAAGGATATTAGCAGTCACTGAGGGGTTCTGTGCCCCCCATATAAAGGCACAAGGCTGCAGGCTGAGTTATACAGGGAACTCTGAGTATCACTCATGTATTATAAGGGATAATGTACCCCCTACTGTAAATGATAAGGATATTAGCAGTCACTGAGGGGTTCTGTGCCCCCCATATAAAGGCACAAGGCTGCAGGCTGAGTTATACAGGGAACTCTGAGTATCACTCATGTATTATAAGGGATAATGTACCCCCTACTGTAAATGATAAGGATATTAGCAGTCACTGAGGGGTTCTGTGCCCATATAAAGGCACAAGGCTGCAGGCTGAGTTATACAGGGAACTCTGAGTATCACTCATGTATTATAAGGGATATTGTACCCCCTACTGTAAATGATAAGGATATTAGCAGTCACTGAGGGGTTCTGTGCCCCCCATATAAAGGCACAAGGCTGCAGGCTGAGTTATACAGGGAACTCTGAGTATCACTCATGTATTATAAGGGATAATGTACCCCCTACTGTAAATGATAAGGATATTAGCAGTCACTGAGGGGTTCTGTGCCCATATAAAGGCACAAGGCTGCAGGCTGAGTTATACAGGGAACTCTGAGTATCACTCATGTATTATAAGGGATAATGTACCCCCTACTGTAAATGATAAGGATATTAGCAGTCACTGAGGGGTTCTGTATGGCTGCTAAAGTATCAGAAATTAGAATCCCGTCCCTCCCTGTCACTGCACAGCAGGACTCAGTAGCCAATGTAGCAGCTGCTATACTATAGGGGCAGTGATCATCTTGCATTAGAGCCTGTGTGTATTGGGTTACAAGAAGGTGCACCCGGGACTTGCACAGTCAGCAAGAAACGCACAGAAGAACATACCAGATCCAAATCCACACGTGACTGATGGAAATGGACCCTAAACGGACCTGTTAACTTATAAGGGGGTGAAGAGTAGACAACACGGCTTTAAATAGCTGAAAATTCCCCCCTGCACTTTGTTTTCAACGCTTGACCAATAGCCAGTTGTGTAACTGCCCCATGAGAGTTAACGCTCAGTATGATGTAGAGAGGGATATTCTGACACAATTTGCAATTGGTCTTCATTTTTTATTATTTGCAGTTTTTTAATTATTTATATTTTTGTTCAGCAGGTCTCCAGTTTGGGGGTTTCAGCAGGTATTTGGTTGCTAGGGTCGAAATTACCTTAGCAACTGGCAAGTGGTTTAAATGAGAGAATGGTATATGAATAGGTGAGGATCTAGATAGAAAAATAAGTAATAAGAAGTAACAATAACAATAAAACTGGAGCCTCACAGAGCAATAGGGTTTGGCTGCCGGGGTCAGTGACCCCCATTTCGAAGCTGCAAAGAGGCAAATAATTTTAAAACTATAAAAGATAAAGACCAATTGAAAAGTTGCTTAGAATTGCCGTTCTGTAACATACTAATATGTAACTAAAAGATGAACTTCCCCTTTAATACAGAGGGGCGGGAGCTGCCATATTTCATTCCTTAGATGGGCTGAGCCCCTCAGCACCGACCAATGGTGATAGAGATACGGTGCCCAATGGAAACAATATGGCAGCTCCCACCCACACATAGAAACACAAATATACAGAGAAACAAACACATTGGAAGTCCACCATGTCCTGCACTGAAGTGTTTATTAGGTACGAGTAACCTTACTCATTAACCTTTAGAATCCCAAGTGCTTAACCCCCAACCCACAGACTGGCAGGAATGTGACCCCTGCGCATAAAGGCAGTTCCCCCCTCCGCCAGCAGCGGCACTTAGGCACCGATATTTGTTCTACCCCGGCCCCCCCCCCCCGCCTGTTCCCTTACTCAGTCTCTCCCATGTGTAACGAGTAAGTCCCTGCCGGGGAGGAAATCAGCAAATCCCTGGATTCTTTTTTTTAAAAAAATAATGAAAATATCTGATAAATCTCTTATCATCAATAGAGATAGTGACGTGCGAGGCCAGCAGTCCCCTCCCAGAGGCTATTATCCCCCCCACTGCTACTATAGGCACCATCTCTCCCTACTATACCTGCTATCCCACAGCCCCAGTCCCTTCCCAGAGGCTATTATCCCCCCACTGCTACTATAGACACCATCTCTCCCTACTATACCTGCTATCCTACAGCCCCAGTCCCTTCCCAGAGGCTATTATCCCCCCACTGCTACTATAGGCACCATCTCTCCCTACTATACCTGCTATCCCACAGCCCCAGTCCCTTCCCAGAGGCTATTATCCCCCCACTGCTACTATAGGCACCATCTCTCCCTACTATACCTGCTATCCCACAGCCCCAGTCCCTTCCCAGAGGCTATTATCCCCCCACTGCTACTATAGGCACCATCTCTCCCTACTATACCTGCTATCCTACAGCCCCAGTCCCTTCCCAGAGGCTATTATCCCCCCACTGCTACTATAGGCACCATCTCTCCCTACTATACCTGCTATCCCACAGCCCCAGTCCCTTCCCAGAGGCTATTATCCCCCCACTGCTACTATAGGCACCATCTCTCCCTACTATACCTGCTATCCTACAGCCCCAGTCCCTTCCCAGAGGCTATTATCCCCCCACTGCTACTATAGGCACCATCTCTCCCTACTATACCTGCTATCCCACAGCCCCAGTCCCTTCCCAGAGGCTATTATCCCCCCACTGCTACTATAGGCACCATCTCTCCCTACTATACCTGCTATCCCACAGCCCCAGTCCCTTCCCAGAGGCTATTATCCCACTGCTACTATAGGCACCATCTCTCCCTACTATACCTGCTATCCCACAGCCCCAGTCCCTTCCCAGAGGCTATTATCCCACTGCTACTATAGGCACCATCTCTCCCTACTATACCTGCTATCCCACAGCCCCAGTCCCTTCCCAGAGGCTATTATCCCCCACTGCTACTATAGGCACCATCTCTCCCTACTATACCTGCTATCCCACAGCCCCCAGTCCCTTCCCAGAGGCTATTATCCCCCCACTGCTACTATAGGCACCATCTCTCCCTACTATACCTGCTATCCCACAGCCCCAGTCCCTTCCCAGAGGCTATTATCCCCCCACTGCTACTATAGGCACCATCTCTCCCTACTATACCTGCTATCCCACAGCCCCAGTCCCTTCCCAGAGGCTATTATCCCACTGCTACTATAGGCACCATCTCTCCCTACTATACCTGCTATCCCACAGCCCCAGTCCCTTCCCAGAGGCTATTATCCCCCCACTGCTACTATAGGCACCATCTCTCCCTACTATACCTGCTATCCCACAGCCCCAGTCCCTTCCCAGAGGCTATTATCCCCCCCACTGCTACTATAGGCACCATCTCTCCCTACTATACCTGCTATCCCACAGCCCCAGTCCCTTCCCAGAGGCTATTATCCCCCCACTGCTACTATAGGCACCATCTCTCCCTACTATACCTGCTATCCCACAGCCCCAGTCCCTTCCCAGAGGCTATTATCCCCCCACTGCTACTATAGGCACCGTCTCTCCCTACTATACCTGCTATCCCACAGCCCCAGTCCCTTCCCAGAGGCTATTATCCCCCCACTGCTACTATAGGCACCATCTCTCCCTACTATACCTGCTATCCCACAGCCCCAGTTCCTTCCCAGAGGCTATTATCCCCCCACTGCTACTATAGGCACCATCTCTCCCTACTGTACCTGCTATCCCACAGCCCCAGTCCCTTCCCAGAGGCTATTATCCCCCACTGCTACTATAGGCACCATCTCTCCCTACTATACCTGCTATCCCACAGCCCCAGTCCCTTCCCAGAGGCTATTATCCCCCCACTACTACTATAGGCACCATCTCTCCCTACTATACCTGCTATCCCACAGCCCCAGTCCCTTCCCAGAGGCTATTATCCCCCCACTGCTACTATAGGCACCATCTCTCCCTACTATACCTGCTATCCCACAGCCCCAGTCCCTTCCCAGAGGCTATTATCCCCCCACTACTACTATAGGCACCATCTCTCCCTACTATACCTGCTATCCCACAGCCCCAGTCCCTTCCCAGAGGCTATTATCCCCCCACTGCTACTATAGGCACCATCTCTCCCTACTATACCTGCAATCCCACAGCCCCAGTCCCTTCCCAGAGGCTATTATCCCCCCACTGCTACTATAGGCACCATCTCTCCCTACTATACCTGCTATCCCATAGCCCCAGTCCCTTCCCAGAGGCTATTATCCCACTGCTACTATAGGCACCATCTCTCCCTACTATACCTGCTATCCCACAGCCCCAGTCCCTTCCCACAGGCTATTATCCCCACCACTGCTACTATAGGCACCATCTCTCCCTACTATACCTGCTATCCCACAGCCCCAGTCCCTTCCCAGAGGCTATTATCCCCCCACTGCTACTATAGGCACCATCTCTCCCTACTATACCTGCTATCCCACGGCCCCAGTCCCTTCCCAGAGGCTATTATCCCACTGCTACTATAGGCACCATCTCTCCCTACTATACCTGCTATCCCACAGCCCCAGTCCCTTCCCAGAGGCTATTATCCCACTGCTACTATAGGCACCATCTCTCCCTACTATACCTGCTATCCCACAGCCCCAGTCCCTTCCCAGAGGCTATTATCCCCCCACTGTTACTATAGGCACCATCTCTCCCTACTATACCTGCTATCCCACAGCCCCAGTCCCTTCCCAGAGGCTATTATCCTCCCACTGCTACTATAGGCACCATCTCTCCCTACTATACCTGCTATCCCACAGCCCCAGTCCCTTCCCAGAGGCTATTATCCCCCCACTGCTACTATAGGCACCATCTCTCCCTACTATACCTGCTATCCCACAGCCCCAGTCCCTTCCCAGAGGCTATTATCCCCCCACTGCTACTATAGGCACCATCTCTCCCTACTATACCTGCTATCCCACAGCCCCAGTCCCTTCCCAGAGGCTATTATCCCCCCCACTGCTACTATAGGCACCATCTCTCCCTACTATACCTGCTATCCCACAGCCCCAGTCCCTTCCCAGAGGCTATTATCCCCCCACTGCTACTATAGGCACCATCTCTCCCTACTATACCTGCTATCCCACAGCCCCAGTCCCTTCCCAGAGGCTATTATCCCCCCACTGCTACTATAGGCACCATCTCTCCCTACTATACCTGCTATCCCACAGCCCCAGTCCCTTCCCAGAGGCTATTATCCCCCCACTGCTACTATAGGCACCATCTCTCCCTACTATACCTGCTATCCCACAGCCCCAGTCCCTTCCCAGAGGCTATTATCCCCCACTGCTACTATAGGCACCATCTCTCCCTACTATACCTGCTATCCCACAGCCCCAGTCCCTTCCCAGAGGCTATTATCCCCCCACTGCTACTATAGGCACCATCTCTCCCTACTATACCTGCTATCCCACAGCCCCAGTCCCTTCCCAGAGGCTATTATCCCCCCACTGCTACTATAGGCACCATCTCTCCCTACTATACTTGCTATCCCAGTGGTTCCACTCCCTCCCCGGTGGGGCGGCGGATCTGCCTAATGATCTGCTTCCCATTCACTTACAGCTCTGGCTCGGTTACAGGGAAACAAGGCCAAGACAGAGCTGATTTATAATCTGACACACTTTGAAGAATGGCAATAAATATCATCGTTTCAGCCTCGGTTGCACCGACCCGAGAAGGTTTGGAAGGTAAACGTTTAGTTTGGCAATTAAATCAGCCCCATATGCAGAGTCTTTTTTATTTTGTTTTTATGGCTCATTGTGGCCTTTATATTAAAGGGGAACTCTACCTAAATCCTGTTTTTTGTTTATAGTGAAAGAAAATTGAATTCTAGGCTACTTTCTGCTGGTTCTGATCAAGTCTTTTATATCCATGGGGGTCAGATTTATTCACGAATGAACCCCCCCTGTGCCCAATGCTGGGTGGGAGGGCTCATTATTCACCCCCGCAGTTCTCAAGCAGTGGTATAGTCCAACCAAAGCTGCCGACTTCAGGCCAGTGAGCCCCATAATCAATCAATGGGGAGCAAATGGATATTCTAAGCACCCCAGGAATCGCCTTCACCCCTTAAAGGGGAACTGTCACCCGCAAAAAATAATTCCAGATCCTTTTCTATCGTGTTAGTTGAGCAAAATAAACGTTACTTGCACTGTATAAGCGATTTCATTTTTTTTCCCTTCAGTCCTGGAATTTACAATCTCAGCCAGCAGGCCGGCGCCATTTTGTAAACGGTGTTATTAAGGTAAAGCTTTGTATCACCCCAAAATCTTATGCATTTGCTATCTAGATGATATCTAGGAAGTGCTGAATGGAAAGTGAAAGTAATTGTAATTAAAAATCTGAGCTGTCAATCATATATTGCCTGCCCCGCCTCTATGCCTTCGGCATAGAGGCGGGGCAGGCAATATATGATTGACAGCTCAGATTTTTAAATACATTTATAACAGATATGGATGATTTAATTAAAAAAAGAATTAGGGTTTCATGTTTAATTTGTAAAGGACTTTTATTATACAGCTTTTTATGTAGGGGGTGACAGTTCCCCTTTAACTGTCAGCTCTTAACTGTCAGCTCCTAAGCCAGAGGTATCTCCGGTGAAAGGCGAGAGATTGATGCGGGAGCGGCTACCCCGGCGCTGAGTAATACTCTCTCCATGTTAATTACTCGCTGCGGAGACTCTCTCCATCAATATATAATTTGCTAATACAGCGAGATATGAGTATAGATTTCATAAAGTAATTGGCGGCGGCGTTCACACAAATACCGTTATTTATTAACGTTTTACGGCCGCAATAAAGCGCCGCTCGCTGGTAAAGCAATAAAGGAACCAGCCAGGCTTATAAAGCTCCTTCCCCCCGCTGAGCCCCGGCTCTGGGCCCGGGGTACACCTATTTATATATATATAACCCATATGTGTAAATACAAATATACAGAGAAGGAATGTTCTGGGCACACAATAAGCTGTACCCTCATACTGTACTGTCTAAGGGAAACACTATGGCACCTCCTACCCATATGTATAAATACAAATATACAGAGAGGGAATGTTCTGGGCACACAATAAGCTGTACCCCATACTGTACTGTCTAAGGGAAACACTATGGCACCCCCTACCCATATGTGTAAATACAAATATACAGAGAAGGAATGTTCTGGGCACACAATAAGCTGTACCCCCATACTGTACTGTCTAAGGGAAACACTATGGCACCCCCTACCCATATGTATAAATACAAATATACAGAGAGGGAATGTTCTGGGCACACAATAAGCTGTACCCCCATACTGTACTGTCTAAGGGAAACACTATGGCACCCCCTACCCATATGTATAAATACAAATATACACAGAAGGAATGTTCTGGGCACACAATAAGCTGTACACCCATACTGTACTGTCTAAGGGAAACACTATGGCACCCCCTACCCATATGTATAAATACAAATATACAGAGAAGGAATGTTCTGGGCACACAATAAGCTGTACCCCCATACTGTACTGTCTAAGGGAAACACTATGGCACCCCCTACCCATATGTATAAATACAAATATACAGAGAAGGAATGTTCTGGGCACACAATAAGCTGTACCCCCATACTGTACTGTCTAAGGGAAACACTATGGCACCTCCTACCCATATGTATAAATACAAATATACAGAGAAGGAATGTTCTGGGCACACAATAAGCTGTACCCCCATACTGTACTGTCTAAGGGAAACACTATGGCACCCCCTACCCATATGTATAAATACAAATATACAGAGAAGGAATGTTCTGGGCACACAATAAGCTGTACCCCATACTGTACTGTCTAAGGGAAACACTATGGCACCTCCTACCCATATGTATAAATACAAATATACAGAGAAGGAATGTTCTGGGCACACAATAAGCTGTACCCCCATACTGTACTGTCTAAGGGAAACACTATGGCACCCCCTACCCATATGTATAAATACAAATATACAGAGAAGGAATGTTCTGGGCACACAATAAGCTGTACCCCCATACTGTACTGTCTAAGGGAAACACTATGGCACCTCCTACCCATATGTATAAATACAAATATACAGAGAGGGAATGTTCTGGGCACACAATAAGCTGTACCCCCATACTGTACTGTCTAAGGGAAACACTATGGCACCCCCTACCCATATGTATAAATACAAATATACAGAGAAGGAATGTTCTGGGCACACAATAAGCTGTACCCCCATACTGTACTGTCTAAGGAAACACTATGGCACCCCTACCCATATGTATAAATACAAATATACAGAGAAGGAATGTTCTGGGCACACAATAAGCTGTACCCCCATACTGTACTGTCTAAGGGAAACACTATGGCACCTCCCTACCCATATGTATAAATACAAATATACAGAGAAGGAATGTTCTGGGCACACAATAAGCTGTACCCCCATACTGTACTGTCTAAGGGAAACACTATGGCACCTCCTACCCATATGTATAAATACAAATATACAGAGAAGGAATGTTCTGGGCACACAATAAGCTGTACCCCCATACTGTACTGTCTAAGGGAAACACTATGGCACCCCCTACCCATATGTATAAATACAAATATACAGAGAAGGAATGTTCTGGGCACACAATAAGCTGTACCCCCATACTGTACTGTCTAAGGGAAACACTATGGCACCCCCTACCCATATGTATAAATACAAATATACAGAGAAGGAATGTTCTGGGCACACAATAAGCTGTACCCCCATACTGTACTGTCTAAGGGAAACACTATGGCACCCCCTACCCATATGTATAAATACAAATATACAGAGAGGGAATGTTCTGGGCACACAATAAGCTGTACCCCCATACTGTACTGTCTAAGGGAAACACTATGGCACCCCCTACCCATATGTATAAATACAAATATACAGAGAGGGAATGTTCTGGGCACACAATAAGCTGTACCCCCATACTGTACTGTCTAAGGGAAACACTATGGCACCCCCTACCCATATGTATAAATACAAATATACAGAGAGGGAATGTTCTGGGCACACAATAAGCTGTACCCCCATACTGTACTGTCTAAGGGAAACACTATGGCACCCCCTACCCATATGTATAAATACAAATATACAGAGAAGGAATGTTCTGGGCACACAATAAGCTGTACCCCCATACTGTACTGTCTAAGGGAAACACTATGGCACCCCCTACCCATATGTATAAATACAAATATACAGAGAAGGAATGTTCTGGGCACACAATAAGCTGTACCCCCATACTGTACTGTCTAAGGGAAACACTATGGCACCTCCCTACTCATATGTATAAATACAAATATACAGAGAAGGAATGTTCTGGGCACACAATAAGCTGTACCCCCATACTGTACTGTCTAAGGGAAACACTATGGCACCTCCTACCCATATGTATAAATACAAATATACAGAGAAGGAATGTTCTGGGCACACAATAAGCTGTACCCCCATACTGTACTGTCTAAGGGAAACACTATGGCACCCCCTACCCATATGTATAAATACAAATATACAGAGAAGGAATGTTCTGGGCACACAATAAGCTGTACCCCCATACTGTACTGTCTAAGGGAAACACTATGGCACCCCCTACCCATATGTATAAATACAAATATACACAGAAGGAATGTTCTGGGCACACAATAAGCTGTACCCCCATACTGTACTGTCTAAGGGAAACACTATGGCACCTCCTACCCATATGTATAAATACAAATATACAGAGAGGGAATGTTCTGGGCACACAATAAGCTGTACCCCCATACTGTACTGTCTAAGGGAAACACTATGGCACCCCCTACCCATATGTATAAATACAAATATACAGAGAGGGAATGTTCTGGGCACACAATAAGCTGTACCCCCATACTGTACTGTCTAAGGGAAACACTATGGCACCCCCTACCCATATGTATAAATACAAATATACAGAGAGGGAATGTTCTGGGCACACAATAAGCTGTACCCCCATACTGTACTGTCTAAGGGAAACACTATGGCACCCCCTACCCATATGTATAAATACAAATATACAGAGAAGGAATGCTCTGGGCACACAATAAGCTGTACCCCCATACTGTACTGTCTAAGGGAAACACTATGGCACCCCCTACCCATATGTATAAATACAAATATACAGAGAGGGAATGTTCTGGGCACACAATAAGCTGTACCCCCATACTGTCAGTTGAATGACAGATAAAGCCTGATTAAGCCATTACTAATGCTGCATTCAGCGGCCCCCCTGCGTGCCAGTATCAGACATTACTAGACTTCAGCAGAAACGCAGGATATTGGATGAATATATAATTAAGCAGCAGATAATGGATGGGAGAAACAGGATCTATATTGCTGAATGTTACCGGATACCGTTACTTATAGCAACAAGACACATTGCCGCGGTGCATTAAAAGCATTGTCCTGACTGTGTATCCAGTAGGGCTCATTAACACAAGCGCAAGAATAGACACAAAATGTGTTTATTGTACCCACAATTCAGCATTTCCCCCAGAATTCCTACATATTCCCCCACAAGGCGATGGCCGGAGGCACGAGGGGACAGGAGATCCCGGCCAATGAGAGCGGCAAAACCACAAGGAAATCTCTACATCAGCTCTTTGTTACTGTAGGAGAATAAGGAGGCAATGCGGCTGGAGGTCTCGGTGAGAGACAGAGAGAGACAGATAGACAGATAGATAGATAGATAGATAGACAGCTAGACAGATCAATGGTAGATAGATAGATAGATAGATGATAGATAGATAGATAGATAGATAGATAGATGATAGATAGATAGATAGATGATAGATAGATAGATAGATGATAGATAGATAGATAGATAGATAGATGATAGATAGATAGATGATAGATAGATAGATAGATAGATAGATAGATAGATAGATAGATAGATGATAGATAGATAGATAGATAGATAGATAGATAGATGATAGATAGATAGATAGATAGATAGACAGCTAGACAGATCAATGGTAGATAGATAGATAGATAGATAGATAGATAGATGATAGATAGATAGATAGATAGACAGATCAATGGTAGATAGATAGATAGATAGATAGATGATAGATAGATAGATAGATAGATAGATAGATAGACAGCTAGACAGATCAATGGTAGATAGATAGATAGATAGATAGATAGATGATAGATAGACAGATAGATAGATAGACAGCTAGACAGATCAATGATAGATAGATAGATAGATAGATGATAGATAGATAAATACATACTGTAGATAGATAGATAGATAGATGATTGATAGATAGATATAGATAGATAGATAGATAGATAGATAGATAGATAGATATATAGAAAGATAGATATAGATAGATAGATAGATAGAGATAGAAAGATAGATATAGATAGATAGATAGATGATATAGATAGATAGAAAGATAGATATAGATAGATAGATAGATAGATAGATAGATAGATAGATATAGATAGAAAGATAGATAGATAGATAGATAGATAGATATAGATAGAAAGATAGATATAGATAGATAGATAGATAGATAGATAGATAGATAGATGATAAGATAGATAGATAGATAGATAGATAGATATAGATAGAAAGATAGATAGATGATAGATAGATAGACAGACCAATAGATAGATGATAGATAGATAGATAAATACTGTTGATAGATAGATAGATACTGCAGAGAGATATATAGATAGATAGACAGACAGCCAGACAATAGATAGATAGATTAGATACTGTAGATAGTTAGATAGATATAATATAAAGATTCCGGCTGGGTTAGTTCTATGGGTGACAGATAGGGTTGCGGGCGGCAGTTGCTCAGAGCAGTGTGACAGTTGGGTGCTGGGGAAGGTACTGGGGCGGAATATCTCAGGGTGACACCCGGCGCAGGTGTCGGTGATGTTCTTCTCACCCATTAAGTACTAGGATACAGGAAGGAATTTAACCGTTATTAATTATTATGAATAAGCTACCGAGCTCGGCGCTGCCCCCCCAGGAACGTCCCCGGTGGCGGTTTTGCCCACAAACTTCACTGCAAATATTTTTCACAGAACAGAAAACTACCTCCCTGCGCCGCCGGAAACCGACTGGAAAGAACCCCCAATCCCCTGCCCCCCAGATAAGCGGCCAATCAATTCCTGTTTGTGCTTTATTCACATTTAATTAGGGATTCTGCTGTCAGATAATTAACTGATAATTTCACTTTGTTATTTTTACACCGGTTCCAATAGTGACGTGATTTTGTCCCATTAGAGGTTCTGATACCGTATGCCCATTGGATCATTGGTTTTGGAGCGTAATCTGTTAGGGGTTTCTCCAGGCAGCAGTGCAGCAAAGGTAACTGAGTCCGGCAAAATGGGGGCAAATGGTAACACTCATCCGACAATGATGGGTATCAGAAGCTCCAAACAGTTAGCAACCGAATCGATTGTAACCCAATAACGAAATGCTATAAAGCTAGCTGTATAACCCCAGTCTTTTCTGTCAAGTTTGAATCCAGAACAGAATCACAGCCTTTTCTGTTCTAACACCGAACTTCACATAGACAGGGTCATTACCACATAGATTCCCCTAGACAGGGTCTTCACCACCTAGCTTCACCTAGACAGGGTCTCCACCACCTAGCTTCACCTAGACAGGGTCTTTACCACCTAGCTTAACCTAGACAGGGTCTTTACCACCTAGCTTAACCTAGACAGGGTCTTTACTACCTAGCTTAACCTAGACAGGGTCTCCACCACCTAGCTTCACCTAGACAGGGTCTTTACCACCTAGCTTAACCTAGACAGGGTCTTTACTACCTAGCTTAACCTAGACAGGGTCTTTACCACCTAGCTTAACCTAGACAGGGTCTTTACCACCTAGCTTAACCTAGACAGGGTCTTTACCACCTAGCTTAACCTAGACAGGGTCTTTACCACCTAGCTTCACCTAGACAGGGTCTTTACCACCTAGCTTCACCTAGACAGGGTCTTTACCACCTAGCTTCACCTAGACAGGGTCTTTACCACCTAGCTTAACCTAGACAGGGTCTCCACCACCTAGCTTCACCTAGACAGGGTCTTTACCACCTAGCTTCACCTAGACAGGGACATTAACACCTAGCTTCACCTAGACAGGGTTCCTTGGCAATCAAATTCATTAGATCCGTCCATATAATCCAGTTGACTGGCACCACTACTACTGACCTAGACAGGGTCTTTACCACCTAGCTTCACCTAGACAGGGACATTAACACCTAGCTTAACCTAGACAGGGTTCCTTGGCAATCAAATTAATTAGATCCGTCCATATAATCCAGTCGACTGGCACTACTACTACTGACCTAGACAGGGTCTTTACCACCTAGCTTCACCTAGACAGGAACATTAATACCTAGCTTCACCTAGACAGGGTCATTAACACATAACTACACCTAGACAGGGTCATTAACACCTAGCTACACCTAGACAGGGTCTTCAACACCTAGCTTCACCTAGACAGGGCTCCTCTGCAATCAAATTCATTAGATCCGTCCATATAATCCAGTCGACTGGTACCACTGTCATTAACACCTAGCTTCACCTAGAAAGGGTCATTTACACCTAGTTTCACCTTGACAGGGTCTTTACCTTCTAGCTTCACCTAGACAGGGTCATTACCACATAGGTTCACCTAGACAGGGTCATCGGCACCTAGATTCACATAGAATGGGCCATTACCTCATGGGCTACCCAAGACAAGATCATCAGCACCTTATAGGTTCACCAAAATATGGTCATGGCCACCTAATTTTACCTAGACAAAGTCATCACCACCAATCTTCACCTAGGCACGGTCATTAGCCCCTAGCTTAACCTAGACTGGGTCATTAAGGTCATCACCACCTAGCTTCAACTAGACATGGTTATTACCGCCTAGGTTTACCTAGACAGGGTTTTCAGCACATGGCTTCACCTTAACAAGATCATCACCGCTTAGGTAGACCTACACTGGGTCATCACCACCTACAGTAGGTACACCTAGACAGGTCTATCAATACCTAAGGTGCCACCAACTTTTTTTTTTTGTTTAACTTGCACTCAAGCAGATACAAATTCTCCTTTTATGCTTTCATTTTGCCTCAAAGGCAACTGAAATCCAAGATCAATGGGCTCCTTCCATTGACTGAGCACAGCACGGTAACTACGGTTTTCTAAAGGCACGAATGAATTATTATGATTATTGCAAAGCGGCCGTAATATTTCGGATTTTCTTTGACCGGCCAAAACGTCAGAAAGGAGAGCGTGAGAAAAGAGGGTCGGCCTTTGAAGTGGGAACTGTTTTCTTTTTTTATTCTATCGGCTCTATAAATTAACAGGAAAACTTACTTTTTCTTTTTAAACAGGGAATTCTTTACAAAAGGCAAATTGTTACCCAGTAACTCCCCCATTCAGGCTTTTTGTGCAGAAATGTGTTTACTTTCCAGAATAATTGAATAAAATGCAGAGGGACAATGGCCCTTCTGTGGAGCCCTTTCAGTTACTGACGGCGGTGCCAGTCGGCCGGATTATAGGGACGGATCTAATGAATTTGAAGGACCTGCAGTGTTATTGGCTGAAAGTTTGGGGGGGGGGGGAAGTATTACAAAATAATACAGGGTATTTAAGTTTGGTAAATCTGACAATGTTGGAAATTCAGGCTCACTTTGTAGGTAGAAGGGTTCCGGGGAAGCAAAGTGAGACGGAAAAGGGCAACAGAACGAGGGTGGAGGCCCCATTGGACCTCTGTGGACCCCATTGACTTTTACTTACATCACTATTATACTCATTCTTGCCAATTACTCCCAGATACACCCTAGCTTGTCCAAAACCCCACTGCACTTTGTTGTAGTCCTGAATTTGGGGTCCTATTCAGGACTGGCCCACCCAAATCAGGTCAACTGGGAAGTATTCTAGATGTTAGGCAATCTCCAGCCCTCCGTTTGCCCATCCAGTGAGTCTTCCTTGATTCACCCGGGAAATAGAGTATCTATCTAAATAGAAGGAGTATATGGCCCAACATATGAGGCCTAAAGGTCCCCATACACGTTAAGATCTTCACCTGATATCCCCACCTACGGGCGTGTAGGCTAATTCGATCGTTTGGCCCTGGGGCCAAATGATTGAATTATATTGGCAGCAATGGGGCAGTCGGTTCGGGGACTGCATCAACAAGCCGATGCGGTACCCGATCCGACTGAATCTTTTAACCTGGCCGATCGAGATCTGGCCAATTTCAGGCCAGATGTCGTTCAGGCATGCCCCTTGTTTCTGCCCCTACATGGGCAGATAAGCTGCCGAAGGGACCAATACAGGCAGCTACAATCGGCCCGTGTATGGGGACCATTACTCGTCAAGGCAAGACTGCTGTCCACCAGTAGGTGTCAAACTTTTTCAATTCAAGTTCAACTTGAAGGTCCAACCTTTGGCCAAGACCCACCTAAGGTCAGGCCCCAATTTAGCTCATGAAACGAGTGCAGATATAGGAAAAAATAGGTGTGCCAGTCATTCAGCCATAGATTCAAGAGTATCTAGGAAGACAAATACATTTTTCCTCCCCCATACCCATACCTACATTCATGGTGGATTTCAGCTGTCTCTAGGAGACCAAATGTTTGGAATGGAGAAGACAGATGGTTTAATGGAGGCCTCAATGAACTGAAGATGCTTGGATGAAACGTTCTTAAGGTTTCTCAGCAAGTCCAGCCACTTTAGACTTAAGGTGGCCATACACCTTCAAATCAGCTCGCTTGGTGATGTCGCCAAGCGAGCGGATCTTCTCCCGATATCCCCCACCTATGGGTGGGCGATATCGGGAGAATCCAGGTTAATTGGGGCTAAACGATCGAATTGTATAGACAACGAGCCAATGCAGTCCCCGATCCGACTAGATTGTCTAACCTGCCCGATCGAGATCTGGCCGATTTCAGGCCAGATATCGGTCGGGCAGGCCAGTCGTAAGTGCCCCTACACGGGCCAATAAGCTGCCGAATCTGTCTAAGGGACCCCTATCGGCAGCTGCAATTGGCCCGTGTATGGGCACCTTTATCCATGCTAAATACTGTATATTATGACCTGGATGACTGTGCAAGGAGTTTGTATGTTCTCCATGTGTCTCTGTAGGTTTCTTCCCACACCCCAAACACATAAAGGGAGCTTAATTTGAAGGTTTAATTCCATTGGTCTGGGAATAGTTATTTTTATGAAGCACTGAGAAACATATATATATATATATATATAATATAATAATAGGAACACAATAGAGCAACTCTTAGACCTTAGGTGACTCTCTGTATTCGCCACGGAATGAAGGGAAGACTTGGCCGGATTAGACGGAGGCGCATCCAGCAGATGGAAAGCAGATTAAACACTGTACAACAGAGAGAGCTTTTCTCCCGACAACTTGTAGGAGCCAAGACGGGTGGGAGAGAGAGAGGGAAGAGGAAAAGACTAGATTTTATCCCCCCCACCCGGCCCTCGGTCGATGCTCCAATAATTGCGCTAAGTACTCCTCTCCCGCAGCCGTTAAAATTGCTGCAATTTCAGAAAAAAGGTGATTTGCAGCAAAACTTCCATGGAGATAAAAGGATGTATGAGAAATTCATTACCGCCTCCCAGCTGCAATAAATATAAATAACGGCACTGGGCTCAGGCAAGGTGAGTGCTCGGCCGGCCGGCCGGTCGATAGGAACCATACGCTCCCCGCTGCTACTGTCATTAATAGGAAATTATACACTGAGTTTATAATGCTTAGTATCATATAATAACACTGGGAATTCTGCATATTTCTCTTCGTTCCTATGGTCAGTAGCAGCCGTCATAACTCTCATTAGGTCAAACACCCTATAACTTAATGAAACAGAGACCCCTAGTGGGTAAAGCAACATAAGAGAAACACTTCTGGCAGCCGGACCAAAGAGCACATTTGCTATTCTTAGCAATGAAAGCCAATATATTATTATTATTATTATTTCCTTGATCCAGAAAGTCAGCCTGAGCTGAAGGCAAGGTGGCCACAGTAGGGCAAGGCATGAGAGTAGGACAAGATGGACACAACAGAACAAAATGCAGGAAGTAGGATGAGACGGAGACAGTAGGGCAAGATGGAGATACTAGGCAAGTAGGCAACAGTAGGTCAATTTGAAAAAGAAAGGGCAAGATGAAGAAGGGAAGTAGGAGCAAGATGGAGACCATAAGGCAAAATGGAGACAGTAGGACAAGATGGAGACAGTAGGGCAAGATGGAGACAGTAGGGCAAGATGGAGACAGTAGGGTAAGATGGAGACAGTACGACAAGATGGAGACAGTAGGGCAAGATGGAGACAGTAGGACAAGATGGAGACAGTAGGGCAAGATGGAGACAGTAGGGCAAGATGGAGACAGTAGGCCAAGATGGAGACAGTAGGGCAAGATGGAGACAGTAGAGCAAGATGGAGACAGTAGGGCAAGATGGAGACAGTAGGGCAAGATGGAGACAGTAGGGTAAGATGGTGACAGTAGGGCAAGATGGAGACAGTAGGGCAAGATGGAGACCGTAGGGCAAGATGGAGACAGTAGGGCAAAATGGAGACAGTAGGACAAGATGGAGACAGTAGGGCAAGATGGAGACAGTAGGGTAAGATGGAGACAGTAGGACAAGATAGAGACAGTAGGGCAAGATGGAGACAGTAGGACAAGATGGAGACAGTAGGACAAGATGGAGACAGTAGGACAAGATGGAGACAGTAGGTAAGATGGAGACAGTAGGGCAAGATGGAGACAGTAGGACAAGATGGAGACAGTAGGACAAGATGGAGACAGTAGAGCAAGATGGAGACAGTAGGGCAAGATGGAGACAGTAGGACGAGATGGAGACAGTAGAGCAAGATGGAGACAGTGGGACAAGATGGAGACAGTAGGACAAGATGGAGACAGTAGGACAAGATGGAGACAGTAGAGCAAGATGGAGACAGTAGGGCAAGATGGAGACAGTAGGGCAAGATGGAGACAGTAGGGCAAGATGGAGACAGTAGGGCAAGATGGAGACAGCAGAACACAGTGTCCCTGAATGTTTAAATGATCTAATAACCGTATGACCTGATCGGAAGATGGTATCCTTAGTCTGATACATTACACATATGTATGATTATGGAAGCCCATATGGGGGCCATTACAAAACTAAAACAATTTTTTTTAGTCCATTTGCTTAAATAAAATCATTCCTGCCCAACTGTATCCGCCACAGAATCACGTCTCTATCCAGAGCTTCATGTTTCCACTAATTGCCGGTAACAAAAGCCCCGCGCAGGAGCATCGCCTTCATTGAAAAGAGTCGTTAATTAGCAATTGTATGTGCTGCTTCAGATCTGGCCTATAAATAGGCTCCAGTGCAGGGGGGAGCGGGGAGCTGGGTGGGTCCCATATATATATATATAGATATACACACAGCGATCAGAGCTGCATTGCAGTCCGGGGCTCCTCCACCAACACTCAATATAATAAATAGCAATGGGGCCTGGGGCAAGTCCGCTCAAAGCTCTATAGTCAGCAATATATGGAATTATTTTATTGGAGCCTCTCGACAACGCGCAACTCTGAGAGTCATGGGGGGATGTAAATATTGTAATTAAAAAAATAAATGGGTGCAGGACATGAGATGCACGGGATGTGGGTGCCACCCTTACCTGGGTGTCATTGCCCGGGGGCAAGAGGGAGCATCTGGGGGCACAGGGTGAATACACAGATCTGTAGTAAGGCCTGATGAAGGCGGAGATCAAATACAGGAGGCAGGGTTGGGGGTTAAGTGCAAAAAACAGGGGCAAATTGCACCCTTCCCCATGCTTTTATACTGCAGTTCTAACCCCCATATGTAATAAAAGGCACTAAGTTTGCCCAGGAGTAGCAACCAATAAGATGATTGCGTTTAAACAGGTGACCACTGAATGCTTCCTGCTGATTGGTTGCTATGAGGTACTGCTCCTGAGCTTGGGGGCAATAGCAGGGGGCCATGTGGGCCAGGGGGGTGCGTTTATTATTCGCATGTTTTCCCGAAATAGCTTCGCACCCAGCGCTGGAATGTAATGGAGCAGAATGCGTCGGGGGGGGGGGGGGGCGCAGAAATCCTTCCAAAAAGTGAACGGAAGCTGTTTATTAATACCAGTAACTTTGTTTTTACCAGCTTTTCCCCAAAAGGCTTACACTCCTTTATTAAAAGTATCTAATATATCTGCCATTCCGACCCAGCCATAAGTAGTAACAATTAAAGGGCAACATACACTAAAACGTTGCGCAGAAACATTTACGGAAAAACGAGGCATCGCATCATCAAAATCTCTTCTTTAGGACTATTCTTTAAAAAATAATAAAGGGAGACAAGTGAAACAGGGGAAATGTCTGGCTTGATGCGTTTTATGGCCGTAAATGGCCACTCCCCCAGAAGCCATAGCCCCCCCCCTGTAGATCACATGACCAAATTGGTGAGTCTCTCCCCTTAGTCCCTGAGGGCTTCTTGTATCTGAATTATAACACAATAGGAGGATGATGGGAGGAGCTAAGGCCCAAGAATAATGGAGGGCTGTGCAAAGCTGAAACTGCCAGCTATGAAAGTGACACCTTGGAGGATAAAACAAGAGGGAATTAAAATTAATTTCGTTGAAATTGATGGACATAGGTCTTTTTTCAACCTAACTTACTATGTTACTATATACACGTAGCCCTTGGTATCCCTATTGGACAAATACAAATAATAGCAGCATAGTTGCCCTTTACATACCTTGGCCCTAATGTCGATATATTGAAAAAATATAGAAAATATATAGAAAAGAACTTTAGCAAAAAGTTTGGACACTGGACCCATTAGATGGGAGATTCCCTCCTCTTATTTCTGTTGCTATAATGCTCTTAAAGGGGAAATATACCCACAAATATAATGGTGCGCAAAGGGGTTAACTTTTAGTATGGTGTAGAGAGTAATATTCTGAGAAAAATACATTTTTTTTATTCTTTGTATTTTTTTTTAACTATTTCAGTTTTTGTGCGGCAGCTCTCCAGTGTGGCGTTTCAGCAGCTGTCTGGTTGCTAGGATCTGAATTACCTTAGCAACCATAGTAAAGAGATATTAATATGACATTGTGGGTCAGTGAATTGGGCTGAGACCATAGAAAGGATCTGCGGTTTATACATTTATTGCTGAACTATAACTTTCAGACCTTGCTGGGGATTGGTAGATACAGAATTCCTCATTTTCGCCATTTCTCGTATTTTTTGTCCAATCAAAACGCCACAGATTCGCTCATCACTACTCACACACATGTATATATCCCGCTGCTTGTTTTCCCATGTAGGAGATTTAACCCAACCATCTCTCTCTGCTTAATCTGTAATTTGCAAAAAGGGCCAGCGCGGGGCTAATGGTTATTATCTAAGAGCATTAAGGCCGGTAAGTCTCTTAGTCGTCCCCTTCCATTAAATTATTCCTTGAAATCGGAGAATTGGCCGCGGCTTTTCTGCCGCTTGTTGGCCCTCGGGAGGCGCTGCTGTTCCCTTGTGTAACGGCCGATACAGATGGAGCTGGGGCTTTCAATTAAATCAATATATTTTATGGAACCCATTCCGTACCGCAGCAGTTCATTGAATCGTTTAGCTCCCTGCTTCAGCAGAGCTTGCAATCTAATTTTAAAAACACATACACAATAACATACAAGCTAATGTCTGGAGCTAATAGGCCTATCATTGTAACTGTAACTAATGCAGCATCTACCCCTTCTGCACTGCTAGTTCTGACTCCGGAACTAATGTAGAAATGAGCCATCAATCTAATGCCTACAATGCTTATTAACAGGTCTGCTAAAGGGGTTGTTCACTTTTAGTATGACGTAGAGAGTAATATTCTGGGACAGTTTGCAATTGGTCCTCATTTTACATTATTTGTAGTTTTTAAGTTATCTGACTTTCAGTTTAGGAGCTCTCCAATCTGGAGTTTCAGCAGTTATTTGGTTGCTATGGTCCAAGTCACCTAAGCAACCAGGGAGTTGTTTGAATGAGAGACCATTGTATGAATAGGAGATGTTTAAATGATTCCCTTATCTCTGTAAAAACAGTACGTGTACTTGATCCCAACTAAGATATAATTACCCCTTATTGGGGCAGAACAGCCCTATTGGGTTTATTTAATGGTTAAATGATTCCCTTTTCTCTGTAATAATAAAACAGCACCTGTACTTGATCCCAACTAAGATATAATTACCCCTTATTGGGGCAGAACAGCCCTATTGGGTTTATTTAATGGTTAAATGATTCCCTTTTCTCTGTAATAATAAAACAGTACCTGTACTTGATCCCAACTAAGATATAATTACCCCTTATTGGGGCAGAACAGCCCTATTGGGTGTAATTAATGGTTAAATAATCTTTTAGTAGACTTAAGGTATCGAGATCCAAATAATGGAAAGATCCCTTATCTGTACTACAAAAACAGAATTTAATTTCTAGTTGCCAGAGGCACCGACCCATAGCAACCACACACTACAGACACTAAGAACTGGCCAGAGAGTTGCTCATGTTACTCCCATAGGAAAGTGATGCTAAAGCGGAATTCCTATTTAACAAGCTCCGTATTCGGGGCAGTGAGTCGGAATGTCCAGTTATTTTCTCATCCCTAACGAGTCGGCTCATTAATCAGGTTCAAGTGTACGTTATGCACGTAGGGCTGGCAGCTCCATCATAGTGGGACAACTGCTCTACGGGGGCTCCAACCTGGGCCGGTGCAGCCCAAACCCACCATCTGTCCCCTCGGAAACCTGAGCCCTCACTCACGGGAACCTTAAGGAGATCAGGGATCTATTTATAAAACCTGCTGCCGCTTCAAGATCTCACAGAGAAACAGCCCGGATGAGATTTCACTCAATAATACTCAGTGCTTAGGCCTGTGGGAGAGACGCCGCGCTTTGTGCATTTCTATGTGCTGTAAATCCCCAATAATCATTAGTGCTTACGTGCACAGCCCTGACCTTCAACTGGGGCCTCCCAGCCTCCATTACTGCACTCGCGGCCTCCCCGCCTCCTGCGCTTTGGTTCTAGCACCGCCATAACTGGGTGTTATTGGGCCCCCAAGAGCCATCAGGGCCCGACACACCAGAGCGGCTACAGAGAAGAAATCGGAGGTGGGAAGGGATGGGGGTAGAAGGTACAACTGTAATACAGAGAGATAAGATACAGACTGAAGGGCAAGTGGAGAGAGTAGGACAGGGAGGAGACAGTAGGGCAAGATGGAGTCAGTAGGGCAAGGTGGAGACAGTAGGGCAAGATGGAGACAGTAGGGCAAGATGGAAACAGTAGGGCAAGAAGGAGACAGTAGGGCAAGATGGAGTCAGTAGGGCAAGATGGAGACAGTAAGGCAAGATGGAGAGAGTAGGGCAAGAAGGAGACAGTAGGGCAAGATGGAGTCAGTAGGGCAAGATGGAGACAGTAAGGCAAGATGGAGAGAGTAGGGCAAGATGGAGACAGTAGGGCAAGATGGAGTCAGTAGGGCAAGATGGAGACAGTAAGGCAAGATGGAGAGAGTAGGGCAAGAAGGAGACAGTAGGGCAAGATGGAGACATTAAGGCAAGATGGAGAGAGTAGGGCAAGAAGGAGACAGTAGGGCAAGATGGAGACAGTAGGGCAAGATGGAGTCAGTAGGGCAAGAAGGAGACAGTACGACAAGATGGAGACAGTAGGGCAAGATGGAGAGAGTAGGGCAAGAAGGAGACAGTAGGGCAAGATGGAGACAGTAGGGCAAGATGGAGACAGTAGGGCAAGATGGAGACAGTAGGGCAAGATGGAGAGAGTAGGGCAAGAAGGAGACAGTAGGGCAAGATGGAGACAGTAGGGCAAGATGGAGACAGTAGGGCAAGATGGAGAGAGTAGGGCAAGATGGAGAGAGTAGGGCAAGATGGAGACAGTAGGGCAAGATGGAGACAGTAGGACAAGATGGAGACAGTAGGGCAAGATGGAGACAGTAGGGCAAGATGGAGACTGTAGGGCAAGAAGGAGACAGTAGGGCAAGATTGAGACAGTAGGGCAAGATGGAGACAGTAGGGCAAGAAGGAGACAGTACGACAAGATGGAGACAGTAGGGCAAGATGGAGAGAGTAGGGCAAGAAGGAGACAGTAGGGCAAGATGGAGACAGTAGGGCAAGATGGAGTCAGTAGGGCAAGAAGGAGACAGTAGGACAAGATGGAGACAGTAGGACAAGATGGAGACAGTAGGGCAAGATGGAGACAGTAGGACAAGATGGAGAGAGTAGGGCAAGAAGGAGACAGTAGGGCAAGATGGAGACAGTAGGGCAAGATGGAGTCAGTAGGGCAAGATGGAGACAGTAGGGCAAGATGGAGAGAGTAGGGCAAGATGGAGAGAGTAGGGCAAGATGGAGACAGTAGGGCAAGATGGAGACAGTAGGGCAAGATGGAGACAGTAGGGCAAGATGGAGACAGTAGGGCAAGAAGGAGACAGTAGGGCAAGATTGAGACAGTAGGGCAAGATGGAGACAGTAGGGCAAGATGGAGACAGTAGGGCAAGATGGAGACAGTAGGGCAAGATGGAGACAGTAGGGCAAGAAGGAGACAGTAGGGCAAGATGGAGACAGTAGGGCAAGATGGAGACAGTAGGGCAAGATGGAGACAGTAGGGCAAGATGGAGACAGTAGGGCAAGGTGGAGACAGTAGGGCAAGATGGAGACAGTAGGGCAAGATGGAAACAGTAGGGCAAGAAGGAGACAGTAGGGCAAGATGGAGTCAGTAGGGCAAGATGGAGACAGTAAGGCAAGATGGAGAGAGTAGGGCAAGAAGGAGACAGTAGGGCAAGATGGAGTCAGTAGGGCAAGATGGAGACAGTAAGGCAAGATGGAGAGAGTAGGGCAAGATGGAGACAGTAGGGCAAGATGGAGTCAGTAGGGCAAGATGGAGACAGTAAGGCAAGATGGAGAGAGTAGGGCAAGAAGGAGACAGTAGGGCAAGATGGAGACATTAAGGCAAGATGGAGAGAGTAGGGCAAGAAGGAGACAGTAGGGCAAGATGGAGACAGTAGGGCAAGATGGAGTCAGTAGGGCAAGAAGGAGACAGTACGACAAGATGGAGACAGTAGGGCAAGATGGAGAGAGTAGGGCAAGAAAGGAGGACAGTAGGGCAAGATGGAGACAGTAGGGAAGATGGAGACAGTAGGGCAAGATGGAGTAGTGGGCAAGATGGAGAGAGTAGGGGGCAAGAAGGAGACAGTAGGCAAGATGGAGACAGTGGGCAAGATGGAGACAGTAGGGGCAACAGATGGAGAGAGTAGGCAAGATGGAGAGAGTAGGGCAAGATGGAGACAGTAGGGGCAAGATGGAGACAGTAGGACAAGATGGAGACAGTAGGGCAAGATGGAGACAGTAGGGCAAGAATGGAGACTGTAGGGCAAGAAGGAGCCAGTAGGCAAAGATTGAGACAGTAGGGCAAGATGGAACAGTAGGGCAAGAAGGAGACAGTACGACAAGATGGAGACAGTAGGGCAAGATGGAGAGAGTAGGGCAAGAAGGAGACAGTAGGCAAGATGGAGACAGTAGGGCAAGATGGAGTCAGTAGGGCAAGAAGGAGACAGTAGGACAAGATGGAGACAGTAGGACAAGATGGAGACAGTAGGGCAAGATGGAGACAGTAGGACAAGATGGAGAGAGTAGGGCAAGAAGGAGACAGTAGGGCAAGATGGAGACAGTAGGGCAAGATGGAGTCAGTAGGGCAAGATGGAGACAGTAGGGCAAGATGGAGAGAGTAGGGCAAGATGGAGAGAGTAGGGCAAGATGGAGACAGTAGGGCAAGATGGAGACAGTAGGGCAAGATGGAGACAGTAGGGCAAGATGGAGACAGTAGGGCAAGAAGGAGACAGTAGGGCAAGATTGAGACAGTAGGGCAAGATGGAGACAGTAGGGCAAGATGGAGACAGTAGGGCAAGATTGAGACAGTAGGGCAAGATGGAGACAGTAGGGCAAGAAGGAGACAGTAGGGCAAGATGGAGACAGTAGGGCAAGATGGAGACAGTAGGGCAAGATGGAGACAGTAGGGCAAGATGGAGACAGTAGGGCAAGATGGAGACAGTAGGGCAAGAAGGAGACAGTAGGGCAAGATGGAGACAGTAGGGCAAGATTGAGAGAGTAAAGTAAGTAGAAGATCATAGAGCAAGATAATATTTGGACAAGCTTGGTAAAGTACAGCAAGAAGGCAGCAGTCAGGCAAGAGACAGACAGAATGGTGACAGTAGTCGGAGAGGAAAGGAAGATGGTGACAATATCTGTAGCAATTCAATCAGAATGAGACTTTACACTTTTCAGTCCAAAGAAGCTGCTGGAGGTTAAACATCGCCTACAATTTAGAGGCTCAGTTACACTAGTGACACTTCCCCTTTAATATCCTAACGAGTTCAGATTCCGAGAGAATTTTGTTTTGTAAAACGTTTTTTTTTCCCAACGACAGGAAATAAAATGGATCCTTCTGAGCGATTCCCTAATACATTATCCCGACCGTGGGTGCAATCTGTCACTGTGAGAGCGCGAGCCCCCCGCCCCAGCCCCCACCCCCCCCCCGTAAGGAAATAGCTTCCTCTCTCGTACTGCTAGAAAGTGCCGCGTAATCTCATTCTCTCCGTTAGCAGAGAGCGCAGAAAATTGGAAATATCTACATTACTCACTTTATCCATCAATATTATTCCTTAAAGGGGAAATGTCATCAATGTATTCAATATTTTCTTTCCTAAAAACAGCGTCTCCTTTGCAGTAAAAAGCAAGCAGCAGTCCTGCCCTGCTTTATGGCTGAGATTCTAGCTATCTGTATAACAGAGCATTCTGTCACAGTGGCACAGATCCTATCTGATCCCCCCATTGTAAGCAGCAGTCCTGCCCTGCTTTATGGCTGAGATTCTAGCTATCTGTATAACAGAGCATTCTGTCACAGTGGCACAGATCCTATCTGATCCCCCCATTGTAAGCAGCAGTCCTGCCCTGCTTTATGGCTGAGATTCTAGCTATCTGTATAACAGAGCATTCTGTCACAGTGGCACAGATCCTATCTGATCCCCCCATTGTAAGCAGCAGTCCTGCCCTGCTTTATGGCTGAGATTCTAGCTATCTGTATAACAGAGCATTCTGTCACAGTGGCACAGATCCTATCTGATCCCCCCATTGTAAGCAGCAGTCCTGCCCTGCTTTATGGCTGAGATTCTAGCTATCTGTATAACAGAGCATTCTGTCACAGTGGCACAGATCCTATCTGATCCCCCCCATTGTAAGCAGCAGTCCTGCCCTGCTTTATGGCTGAGATTCTAGCTATCTGTATAACAGAGCATTCTGTCACAGTGGCACAGATCCTATCTGATCCCCCCCATTGTAAGCAGCAGTCCTGCCCTGCTTTATGGCTGAGATTCTAGCTATCTGTATAACAGAGCATTCTGTCACAGTGGCACAGATCCTATCTGATCCCCCCATTGTAAGCAGCAGTCCTGCCCTGCTTTATGGCTGAGATTCTAGCTATCTGTATAACAGAGCATTCTGTCACAGTGGCACAGATCCTACCCCCCCCCCCCCCCCCATTGTAAGCAGCAGTCCTGCCCTGCTTTATGGCTGAGATTCTAGCTATCTGTATAACAGAGCATTCTGTCACAGTGGCACAGATCCTATCTGATCCCCCCCATTGTAAGCAGCAGTCCTGCCCTGCTTTATGGCTGAGATTCTAGCTATCTGTATAACAGAGCATTCTGTCACAGTGGCACAGATCCTATCTGATCCCCCCCATTGTAAGCAGCAGTCCTGCCCTGCTTTATGGCTGAGATTCTAGCTATCTGTATAACAGAGCATTCTGTCACAGTGGCACAGATACGTTTCAGTATCAGACTCTGCACCTTCGTCAGGTTTTGCCCTGACAGATATTGATCGGCCGGGGAGCGGAAGGCAGCACAGCAATCATTTTTTTTTTCCCACTGACTAAACTAAGCAACATTTCAGTCATTGCGGGGAATCAATGCCGACGTGTCTAACCAGTGACTCGGGGCCCGCGGGGAATTATCCCAAGACAAACAAAAGAGCTTCAGTAAACAGGATCTTTATACGATCTCCCCGTGACAGCCCCTAAGTGCCGAGTGGTACAGTTCAGTGATACAGCAGCTCCGTAGGTAGCACTAAGCAGAGCAGCTGCCCCTACAGCTAAATATACTCATTTAAAGGGGAACTAAAGCACAACATAAAGATTTCCTCTAAAATATTGCTACCTACGTACAGCAGCATTAACTAGGCCTCCTTGTAAGAGTCTGGGATTCTATATTATTCTATAGAGTAGAGGAATTGCTGCAATAGTCTACTAAAATGGGGGGTAATTATACATACCCCCCCCACCACCACCACCAGTGATTACGATAGAAAAATTGATCACATAGGGAAAGAAGCTATGTATTTTTCAATAATAAAAAATTGATGATTGTTAGGATGAACCATTGACGGAGGGTTTACTTCCCCTTTAGGTTGCACGGGGCAGCTGTACCTAGCAACTCCTATAGGGATTCTATGTTATAAGGATATTCAGCCCTGTAGTTTACGCCATATAAGCCAATTGTGGTGCTTTAATTGTAGGCCTATAGCCTGTCAGCATTTATTGAACTACATATCCCAGCATGCTCTCTGGAGGGATTCAGGTAATTATTTTCGATCCCAAACTCAGGTTTCCGCCATTGAGGGACTTCTCAGGGGCTGCTGGGTTTATCTGCAGATAGTTCGGAATTATTTATCAGCCAATTAATGGAAACAAAGTGAGATACGGGATACAGTTGTTTTACGATTTGTTGGGATTGAGCTTTGGCCGGTCGGACTGGTAATGAAATGTTAATTATTTATCCTTTCCTGGAGCGCTCAGACTCCATTCTAATGCATCTACGGCAGTAGGAATGTTATTATTAACCGTTATACATATAGCGCCAGATGCATCAAATACAGCATTTGGTTCCAGATTCATCTAACCCCGCCCTCAGTCCAACCTAATTGGCTGAACGGCTGGGCTGAACACCAAGGATTTACAATAAAAGCTCCCCTTCTTATGGTAAGCTTGTTGGTATAGAGACAATGATTTCTAACTCCGCCCACGAGGAGCATTGTGTGTTTCTGCTTTATCCCTTTAGGCCAAGGAATTGTCCTACGATAAAAATAGTAATTTAGATCAGGGGTGCCCAGACTTTTTTTGGCTCCTCCCTACGACTTCCGCATTTCCTGGCTTCAACGTGGTCCACCATAAATCCAAGGGGGATGGACTGGTGGACTGCGATCGACGTTTTGGCCACCCCTGATCTAGATGTTTAAATGCTTCTAAACCAATTTGTGGGTCTGCATGTATTGGATGCAATCGTTTTTAACTCCACCCACGAGGAGCATTCTGTATGTATGCTTTATCCCTTTAGGCCAAGGAATTGTCCTACGATAAAAATAGTAATTTAGATCAGGGGTGCCCAGACTTTTTTTGGCTCCTCCCTACGACTTCCGCATTTCCTGGCTTCAACGTGGTCCACCATAAATCCAAGGGGGATGGACTGGTGGACTGCGATCGACGTTTTGGCCACCCCTGATCTAGATGTTTAAATGCTTCTAAACCAATTTGTGGGTCTGCATGTATTGGATGCAATCGTTTTTAACTCCACCCACGAGGAGCATTCTGTATGTATGCTTTATCCCTTTAGGCCAAGGATTTGTCCTACGATAAAAATAGTAATTCTACCTAGATCAGGGGTGCCCAGACTTTTTTCCCAGCGATCAATTTTTGGCTCCTCCCCACGTATGTACATGACGCAGCATACGTACGCATAACCAATAAATGCACAGAACTGCGGGAGATGGACTGGTGGACTGCAATCGACGTTTTGGCCACCCCTGATCTAGATGTTTAAATGTTTGTGGGTCATGCATATAATGGATGCAATCTTTTTTAACTCCACCCATGAGGAGCATTGTGTGTGTCAGTTATATACCTATTATATACCTAGGTATTTATCTTAGGATAAAAAACAGGCATTGAACTGGCATGAATAAATGGCTGTAAACCAATTTTTTTGTCACACAATAGGAATAATTCAGGATAATTTTTTTCTAACTCCACCCAGAAGGAGCAATGGGCATGGAGAAAATCCTTTCTAGCTCCACCCATGAGGAGCATTGTGTGTGTATATTCCATTAAGTTAGGGCTTCACCCTGTGATAAAAAATAATATCAATAAATCATAGTAACTAAACTAAACGCATGAATGGTTCTAAACCAATGTTTGTGTCTCACAAACACTTGGAAGCAATCTTTTCTAACTCCACCCATGAGGAGCATTGTGTGTGTCTGTTATATTCCATTAAGTTAGGGCTTCACCCTATGATAAAAAATAATATCAGTAAATCACAGTAACTACAACTAAATGCATAAATGGTTCTAAACCAATGTTTGTGTCTCACAAACACTTGGAATCAATCTTTTCTAGCTCCACCCATGAGGAGCATTGTGTGTTAAGTTATATCCCTTTGAACCCCACAATAGATCATTGTAACTACAACTAAACGCATGAATGGTTCTAAACTAATTTTCGAGTCACTTTTTTTATATAAATTTGGAGACAATCATTTCTAACCCCACCCACGAGGAGCAACTGTGTTTTACTTATATTTCTTAAAGCCGGGGATTCGTCCTACAAGGTTCTCTGACTTAATGTGGGGAAAACAAGAAGAGTTGCAAACAATCAGGAAGAAGCAGAGCTGTCTCTCTCTCTCTCTTTGCTGTCTCTCTCTTCCAAACACTGAGATCCTTATTGTTGCTGAGGGGAGCAGGGCTCTGTATCCGATGCGCTCAGTAAGATATTGGCTGGCTACACCGTATTTTATGAACTATTTTATTCTTTTCATAAAGAGTAGGGGGTTAGGGTATCTCGGCTGTAACGGCAAGCACCACCGGCACCAACGCCAGCAGTTTCTGAGCAGAAGTGACACAATGCACCCATTTTTTTGCCCAGTCAGGGGGTCCCGTGCCGGCTCCAGGGGGGACGGGGTGCGGCGTGACAGCACCAAGCTCTCCGGCACCTCTCGGCACGCACACCCAGCTGCAGTGGTGCAGTGCACAGATGCCAGCAGCGGGGATTAGACAGACCTTGAAAACTTGGCAGCGGTTTCCCATCACGGAACGAATCCAGTAGCAGCAGAGGGAACTAATAGAAATTGGCCTGAAATACCCTGCAGCACCGAGATATAAACGGAGGCTCTTATGGCACGGAGATGATCTTGCCCGTACTTCACCCCTGTCGTCCTTATAACCCCCCTACCCACCCCGACTGCCGCAGCCCCTGTGTTCTACTCCCAGGCAGGGGCTCTTAACCCCTCGTTGGTTGGATTGTTCTTGAAACTACCAATTCTGGGGCTGATAACCACTCTGTAGTGGCCGTATGGGCTGTTAATGTCTTCTGGGTGGAAAGTTAACCCTAAAACTGCTGCTTGGCTGATCTTTTTTTGCACCCCCCTCATAATAAGGCTTGTTAACCCCTTATCTGCCCTCTGAAATGACTGCGTGTAGCAGCTGCCATCCAGTTCAGGCTGAGATAAGCTAAAAACCCTTTTTATAGAGGGAATAAAAAGGTCCATAAAACCCGACGTATAGAGCCAAAGCGCGTCGGAAATGAACATTCTGCAACTGTTACAATGGAGTCGTGTCTGTTCCACTCTTTCCCCTTATTGTTCCCAGGGATCTAATGTCTCTAATGGTACCATCGTGTCTATTTGGTGAGACCCAAACCCACTCCAAACAAACCCAACTGCTTTGGGCCCCCACATTATTTCTGATTGGGGCTCAGTGAGTTGTAGTTCTGCTGTAGCTTCAGGGAAGGATAATTCACAGTCCCAGGAGCCCAAGTTTGACTCCCCGGCCCTAATGAGCCGCTATAGTGAGGGAGAAAGAAGATTTCCGTTCCCAATACAGAGACATTGGGTGTTTGTGTGAGTGTCTGGTATTTCCCTCCCTGACACCCCTGAAACTAAATGCAACTCTTCCCACTAACTGGCCGGGAAAGTGCAGCACTTACCTAGTGACGGAATATACATGGGCAAGTTATGATGTATACATTATAGGGGCATGGTTATAGCCTCCACTAAACAGGGATGGTTTTTGGCATATTTATTCTAATACTGTGATTAACAGGCCAGAGCCTTCTCCTCTGTTGAATTATCCACCAGCTCTTCTCTACCTTCCCTACTGTGTTATCCACCAGCCTCTGACACTTCCATAGGGTTAAAACAAACTCCCCCCACCCATGTTACCCCACCAGCTCCTTTTCCCCATAGTGTGTTATCCTGTCTCCCCCCTCAGTGTGTTTCCCATCAGCTCAGTATCACCCCACTGTGTTATCCATCAAGTTTTTCTCAGTGACCTACCCATCAACTCTCATCTCCACCCAGTGGGTTATCCACTGAATCCCGTCTCCCCAAGTGGGTTATCCACTGACTCCCGTCTCCCCCAGTGGGTTATACGCCGGCTCCTGTCTCCCCCAGTGGGTTATACACCGACTCCCGTCTCCCCCAGTGGGTTATCCCCCTGCTCCTGTCTCCCCCAGTGGGTTATACACCGGCTCCCAGCTCCCAGTGGGTTATACACGACTCCTGTCTCCCCCAGTGGGTTATACACCGACTCCTGTCTCCCCCAGTGGGTTATCCCCCTGCTCCTGTCTCCCCCAGTGGGTTATACACCGGCTCCTGTCTCCCCCAGTGGGTTATACACCGGCTCCTGTCTCCCCCAGTGGGTTATACACCGACTCCTGTCTCCCCCAGTGGGTTATACACCGACTCCCGTCTCCCCCAGTGGGTTATCCCCCTGCTCCTGTCTCCCCCAGTGGGTTATACACCGGCTCCCAGCTCCCAGTGGGTTATACACGACTCCTGTCTCCCCCAGTGGGTTATACACCGACTCCCGTCTCCCCCAGTGGGTTATCCCCCTGCTCCTGTCTCCCCCAGTGGGTTATACACCGGCTCCTGTCTCCCCCAGTGGGTTATACACCGACTCCTGTCTCCCCCAGTGGGTTATACACCGACTCCTGTCTCCCCCAGTGGGTTATACACCGACTCCTGTCTCCCCCAGTGGGTTATCCGCCGGCTCCCGGCTCCCAGTGGGTTATACACCGACTCCCGTCTCCCCCAGTGGGTTATCCCCCAGCTCCCGTCTCCCCCAGTGGGTTATACACCGACTCCCGTCTCCCCCAGTGGGTTATCCCCCAGCTCCTGTCTCCCCCAGTGGGTTATACACCGACTCCTGTCTCCCCCAGTGGGTTATACACCGACTCCTGTCTCCCCCAGTGGGTTATACGCCGGCTCCCATCTCCCCCAGTGGGTTATACGCCGACTCCTGTCTCCCCCAGTGGGTTATAAGACGGCTCCCATCTCCCCCAGTGGGTTATACACCGACTCCTGTCTCCCCCAGTGGGTTATACACCGACTCCTGTCTCCCCCATTGGGTTATACACCGACTCCCGTCTCCCCCAGTGGGTTATCCCCCAGCTCCTGTCTCCCCCAGTGGGTTATACGCCGGCTCCCGTCTCCCCCAGTGGGTTATACACCGACTCCCGGCTCCCCCAGAGGGTTATCCCCCGGCTCCCATCTCTGTTGAAGAGGCAGTTTTTTCTAATGTTAAAGACAGAGAGAAAAGAACCAATTTAGAAAGAATAAAAGAAAACGCAGCCCAGATACAGAGACAATGCTGCACCAATGAATCGCTGCTAGAAGCCATATTGGCGCGGTTCTGTCGCTACAACGTGTTCTCCTCAACGAGTCAGCAAGTAAAACCCTCAGATCCCGCTATCAAAATATCCAAACTGTCAGCTGTGCGGCTCATAACAAAAGGGAAACTTTCTGCTCGGCGGAATCGTTAGTGTGTAGCTTTGAAGCAGCGACGGTACCTGCGGCACCAACTCACCCGTCCCCATCCCCGACTCAAAGAGCCGATGTATCTGCTGTAACGCGGCACCAACTGCGCTTTGATTTCCACTAACGGCGAATGTTACAAGGAATACCGACCCAGGGCGAGGGCCGCCAACCAATTTTCTGATTCGGCTTTTTATTAATTACAGGTATGGGACCCATTAACCAGAATGCTCGGGACCTGGGGTTTTCTGGATAAGGGGTCTTTCCGTAATTCGTATCTTCTACCTAAAGTCTGCTAATAAAATTATTTAAACAGTAATTAAACCCAATAGGGCTGTTCTGCCCCCAATAAGGGGTAATTATATCTTAGTTGGGATCAAGTACAGGTACTGTTTTATTATTACAGAGAAAAGGGAATCATTTAACCATGAAATAAACCCAATAGGGCTGTTCTGCCCCAATAAGGGGTAATTATATCTTAGTTGGGATCAAGTACAGGTACTGTTTTATTATTACAGAGAAAAGGGAATCATTTAACCATGAAATAAACCCAATAGGGCTGTTCTGCCCCAATAAGGGGTAATTATATCTTAGTTGGGATCAAGTACAGGTACTGTTTTATTATTACAGAGAAAAGGGAATCATTTAACCATTAAATAAACCCAATAGGGCTGTTCTGCCCCAATAAGGGGTAATTATATCTTAGTTGGGATCAAGTACAGGTACTGTTTTATTATTACAGAGAAAAGGGAATCATTTAACCATGAAATAAACCCAATAGGGCTGTTCTGCCCCAAATAAGGGGTAATTATATCTTAGTTGGGATCAAGTACAGGTACTGTTTATTATTACAGAGAAAAGGGAATCATTTAACCATGAAATAAACCCAATAGGGCTGTTCTGCCCCAATAAGGGGTAATTATATCTTAGTTTGGGATCAAGTACAGGTACTGTTTTATTATTACAGAGAAAAGGGAATCATTTAACCATTAAATAAACCCAATAGGGCTGTTCTGGCCCCCAATAAGGGGTAATTATATCTTAGTTGGGATCAAGTACAGGTACTGTTTTATTATTACAGAGAAAGGGAATCATTTAACCATTAAATAAACCCAATAGGGCTGTTCTGCCCCAATAAGGGGTAATTATATCTTAGTTGGGATCAAGTACAGGTACTGTTTTATTATTACAGAGAAAAGGGAATCATTTAACCATTAAATAAACCCAATAGGGCTGTTCTGCCCCAATAAGGGGTAATTATATCTTAATTGGGATCAAGTAAGTATAAACTAAAGGGGTATTTTATTGGGCAGCACGGCTTGGGGTTTGGCCGAACCATGAGTTACTAGGCCTGGCTGTTCCTATCCCTGCACTGCTGCTTCTGACTTCCAACACCAGCGGGTTTATTAGAGATGCCTATAGGCGCACAGCTGGTCCCACTCACTCATTATGAATAATACAAGTCAATTAAAACTTGAAAAGCTCATTTTACTTTTTTTTTTTTTTTCGGGATGAATGCGTCCCAATTTGTCCGATTCCGGCGGAATACAAGCGGGAGATTCCTGGAGAAGGGAAAGGAATGTCCGTGTAATAGGAACATACTGATTCCCCTCACAAACGCGGCCGCCAAAGCAGAGATTCACATAAACAACCCCCCCCCGGGTCCATAATGAGCCCTGCGTCAGCAACGGGCGAGAACACAAGGAGGGGAACAGAGGGAGCTTTGTGCGCTGGAGATGGGCAATGAGGCTCCAACAGAAAGTTACTGATTCACATGGTAATAAGGCCCTGGCCTTTGTCATCTTTGGCCTGGCATTACATGATGGCACGGGCACGGGGGGGCGTATTAAACAATTGCATCAGCAACGCAAGGGGAATCCGGGGGGGCTGGGAGATATACAATGAGTGGATATAATTGGTCCAAGTGTTCAGTAGGGAAAAAATTGACCCAATTTATGGTTAATCCAGCACAGAAACATGTGACCATTACTCCCAACTTCCCCCAATTAGGGCTAAAGCAGCCCACAGATTCAAGTATTAATTGCTAGAGACACCACGGGGTTAACTTACTTGGCGATCAACGAATGAGCAAATTTCTGCCTAATTTGGCCACCCACCCAGGCCAACGACCATATCACAAAAGTGGCCTATAGTCACCAATTGGAACAACTGCACCAGTGCATTATGGGATTTCCGAACCTGCCTGACGGCTCTCTGGCTGCTCCTCAGAATGACTTGAGGGGTCGTCTGCAAATGCCCCCCCAACTGAGAACCGCTATAAACCCATTGGCACCCAAGTATATGCAGGGTCGGACTGGGGCGTACAGGGCCCACTGGGGCTCCCATCCCAGGCAGACAGGTGGCAACCCTACCCCTACACCCCCTGGGGCCCCCACTGATTCTTTTAGGTATGGGGGGGCCCACAAGGTTTTTTCCGGCCCAGTCCAACCCTGAGTATATGAATCCTAACCTTGGTTTGGCATAGAGAGTTAACTCTTTGTAGTCTAACCTGTTGATATGGCAACCATCAGGGCTATTTATCTGACTATACACCTTACTAAGGGTACCGGGGAGAGGTGTTAGCAATTAACGTAGCTTTGTCTAATTAAACCCCTGACATACGCACTTCACACGAGGCGTTCGGGACGACTCAGCTGTGAATAAATTTGCATGTTCCGTCGCCGCGGCGCTGCCACCTTAGTTACCAAGGAAAGGAATTTGCCCCTCCATTCCCAGATTTTGTCCCTCCCTGTAGTTATTATTCTATAAATACACATAATGGGCTCTGTCAATCTAGCTGGGGTCACATGGTCCGGTCAGGAGGGGCAGTGGAAGGCATCAAGGGGCAAAATTATAGTGTTTGGGGGTGGGGTGATGACGTTGGGGGGAGGGGCAATTTAACTATGTTAAAGAACTGCCCATTCTAGGCAACTTTGCAATTGGTCTTTTTTATTTATTTTTCATAGTTCCTATATTATTTGCCTTTTTCTTCAGACACTTTCCAGCTTTCAAATGGGGGTCACTGACCCCGGCAGCCAAACCCTATTGCTCTGTGAGGCTCCAGTTTTATTGTTACTTTTTATTCCTTATCTTTCTATTCAGTCCCTCCCCTATTCATGTATCAGTCTCTCATTCAAGCCACTCCCTGGTTGCTAAGGTAATCTGAACCCTAGCAACCAGATAGCTTCTAAAATTCCAAACGGGAGAGCTGCAGAACAAAAAGTGAAATAATTTTTTAAAAAAAACTACGAATAATACAAAATGAAGACCAATTGCAAATTGTCTCAGAATATTACAACCCTGTTAGGTCTCTGTACAATGTCAGGGGCTACAGAGGGCAAAGGAAAACCTTTCAGTGCTCGTTATCATTAGCAGAGGTCAGGACTCCGTTTCCCACAATGCCTTGCATGCTGTTCCTGAGGCCTGTTAATTAGCTGGCTTGTGCAACATTGTTTCAGGAGTCAGAACCAGAGAACATCAAGGGTTAAACCAACCATTGCTTTCAAATGCATTTACTTTCAAACCAGTGTAAATGTGTACTGGATATACTAGGAAGCTGCAAAGGGTTTCCTTCCCCTTTAATGAAGACAGTTTGGTAACAGCTCAACCTGCCCACTTACCTCTTACCCATGCTACCCCAATGTAATTGCCCCCCAGGCCATTCAGTGAATCCCTACAGCTCCCTTAATTACATTGTGATTAGTAATGCAAAGTCGCACACATCAATGTTCTACACACCGACCCCTTCTGTCTGTCACTCATCAGTAACGATTCCTCCCTATTTACCCCCCAGTAGCCTGCTTTATGGCTGAGATTCTAGCTATCTGTATAACAGAGCATTCTGTCACAGTGGCACAGATCCTATCTGATCCCCCCCCCCATTGTAAGCAGCAGTCCTGCCCTGCTTTATGGCTGAGATTCTAGCTATCTGTATAACAGAGCATTCTGTCACAGTGGCACAGATCCTATCTGATCCCCCCATTGTAAGCAGCAGTCCTGCCCTGCTTTATGGCTGAGATTCTAGCTATCTGTATAACAGAGCATTCTGTCACAGTGGCACAGATCCTATCTGATCCCCCCATTGTAAGCAGCAGTCCTGCCCTGCTTTATGGCTGAGATTCTAGCTATCTGTATAACAGAGCATTCTGTCACAGTGGCACAGATCCTATCTGATCCCCCCATTGTAAGCAGCAGTCCTGCCCTGCTTTATGGCTGAGATTCTAGCTATCTGTATAACAGAGCATTCTGTCACAGTGGCACAGATCCTATCTGATCCCCCCATTGTAAGCAGCAGTCCTGCCCTGCTTTATGGCTGAGATTCTAGCTATCTGTATAACAGAGCATTCTGTCACAGTGGCACAGATCCTATCTGATCCCCCCCCCATTGTAAGCAGCAGTCCTGCCCTGCTTTATGGCTGAGATTCTAGCTATCTGTATAACAGAGCATTCTGTCACAGTGGCACAGATCCTATCTGATCCCCCCATTGTAAGCAGCAGTCCTGCCCTGCTTTATGGCTGAGATTCTAGCTCTCTAACAGTGAAGTGAGCATGTGAGACGTTCCAAAATGTCTCTGCTGTCCCTTATGACAATGTCCCCACACCGTCCCCTGCAGGGGTTCCTGTTGTTGGTTATACCGTCTGTTCCCGGCGCAGCCATCTGTTCCCTACCTGTGGTCGGCCCGGCAAGATGCACAGCCAGCAGTTTGTCCCTGCACTTAAGTTTGGCCGGCAATGCACTTTATCCGGTAGTGAAGTGGCTCTAATGTTACTGAGCGGAGGAACAGCTGCCCGATGTGCCGCTCTGTGCAGAGCCCTCCCAGCAAATGAGCTGGATAAATTAATGCCGTGGGGCATTTAAAGTTCTGTGTTAAAGTGATACTCCGCACATTATACCTCCAGGAGAATACGCCCCCAGCCCCGCTGCTTTACACACTGACGCCGAGTACCTGTTGAGCGTTGATTCTAGTTCTAGAATTCTGTGGTGTCTGCTGTCATACAAACAATAGGGCGACTGCCCATTTATACTGGCACATAGGAAAGAGGTAGGGGTTGTGTCATTTTGGGGATTGCTGTAACACACAGGGACACTGTCCTGATTTTATGGGGCACTTTTTATTTCTAAATGACACTGTTACAGAGCAAATAATTCCCTCTTCCATTTAACCTTTTATTCTTGAACCAACAAATGTATTTGTAGCTGTAATATTGGTGTGTAGGCGCCATCTCAGTGCCTTGTGCCTGAGTCTGAGCTTTCAGCCAGCGCTACCCATTAGAACTGCTTTCAGCTAACCTATTGTTTCTCCTACTCCCATGTAACTGGAGGAGTCCCAAGCCGGACTTGGATTTCTTACTATTGAGTGCTATTCTGATACCTACTGGGAGCTGCTATCTTGCTCCCTTCCCATTGTTCTGCTGATCGGCTGCTGGGGGTGAGGGGGGGGGATATCACTCCAACTTGCAGCGCAGCAGTAAAGTGTGCCTGAGTCTGAGCTTTCAGAAGGAGCCAGCGCTACACATTAGAATTGCTTTCAGCTAACCTATTGTTTCTCCTACTCCCATGTAACTGGAGGAGTCCCAAGCCGGACTTGGATTTCTTACTATTGAGTGCTATTCTGATACCTACTGGGAGCTGCTATCTTGCTCCCTTCCCATTGTTCTGCTGATCGGCTGCTGGGGGTGAGGGGGGGGATATCACTCCAACTTGCAGCGCAGCAGTAAAGTGTGCCTGAGTCTGAGCTTTCAGAAGGAGCCAGCGCTACACATTAGAATTGCTTTCAGCTAACCTATTGTTTCTCCTACTCCCATGTAACTGGAGGAGTCCCAAGCCGGACTTGGATTTCTTACTATTGAGTGCTATTCTGATACCTACTGGGAGCTGCTATCTTGCTCCCTTCCCATTGTTCTGCTGATCGGCTGCTGGGGGTGAGGGGGGGGGATATCACTCCAACTTGCAGCGCAGCAGTAAAGTGTGCCTGAGTCTGAGCTTTCAGCCAGCGCTACACATTAGAACTGCTTTCAGCTAACCTATTGTTTCTCCTACTCCCATGTAACTGGAGGAGTCCCAAGCCGGACTTGGATTTCTTACTATTGAGTGCTATTCTGATACCTACTGGGAGCTGCTATCTTGCTCCCTTCCCATTGTTCTGCTGATCGGCTGCTGGGGGGGAGGGGGGGAATATCACTCCAACTTGCAGCGCAGCAGTAAAGTGTGCCTGAAGTTTATCAGAGCACAGGTCACAATAATGCCCCCTATGCTACAGAATGGGTTTGCTGAGTTGCACTGACCTCAACCCAACTGAACCCCTGTGGGATGGAACCCCGACTGTGAGCCTGATCCCCAACATCACTGCCCAACCTCACTAATGCTCTTGTGGCTGAATGGGAGCAACTCCCAGCAACACTGTTCCACCATCTAGTGGGAACCTTCCCAGAAGGGTAGGGGCAGTTATAGCAGCAAGGGGAGGGGCAACTTCATATTAACCCCTTGGTTTGGGTGTCAGGGGCAGGTATCCCTACACTCTTACGCACTCGGAGCCATAATGAACTATACAAGCGGAGTCCTGAGAGCGTTGGGCGCTGAATGAAGGGCGGTTCTGGGCCGGGGATGGAGATTTATGGAAACGAAGACAAAATTAAATAAAAGCCTGTGAGCAATTTCAGCGAAGCCAAACATTTGTATTTTCGATTACAGCATAAAATGAAATGAGATCTCTTTATGCCCCTATAAAACTAAACCCGGTGGAGACGCGCGCTACTCTGCTTCAATTATTAAACAGCTTTCCGAGGGGAACGAGAGAATCCATTATTCCCTACGCAGATTTACAATGCAAATAATGTCAGGGCTTTGTTTACACGGACAATCTGCCCGAGACGATAGGGGAACGGCCCCGGCGAGGGAGACTGGCGCCTTCTGTACAGGACCCTGGGCAGCACCATTTAAAGGGGAAGTAAAGCTTAGGCTGGAAATGCTGCACCTTATGTTTTGGGGTTCTGTAGCAGCCCCCTCAACCCTTTAGTAGGGAAGATCTGTGCCTCTGAAATTCCCCAGTAGCCCCCCATCTTCTGTTCTGCTGATTCCCAGCACATACTCGGGGCTGCTGTCACTTAAGCTTAGGGACCCACTCACAATATACAGTATATATACAATATAGAAGATTGTTTAGTAATTAATTCAGAGCCACAGTACATGGCAGTATATAAATCAGTGCAGACTGCATCAGAAATGGTTCATAATCAACTTCTAAGACAAATGAACATCACTTTAGCTTCCCAGCTGCAGCCCGGAGCCCACTGAGCACGTGCGGTGCCACTGACACACAATAGATGCCTTCCAAGATGGAGAGCTGCTAATGGTTCAACTTTGATGGGCTGGATCATTACTGTTATAGGGCTGCTGAGCTGGAACAGTAAGTACAGGTATAGGACCTGTTATCCAGAATGCTCGGGACCAAGGGTATTCCAGATAAGGGGTCTTTCCATAATTTGGATCTTCATACCTTAAGTCTACTAAAAAATCAATAAAACATTAATTAAACCCAATAGGGCTGTTCTGCCCCCAATAAGGGGTAATTATATCTTAGTTGGGATCAAGTACAGGTACTGTTTTATTATTACAGAGAAAAGGGAATCATTTAACCATGAAATAAACCCAATAGGGCTGTTCTGCCCCAATAAGGGGTAATTATATCTTAGTTGGGATCAAGTACAGGTACTGTTTTATTATTACAGAGAAAAGGGAATCATTTAACCATTAAATAAACCCAATAGGGCTGTTCTGCCCCAATAAGGGGTAATTATATCTTAGTTGGGATCAAGTACAGGTACTGTTTTATTATTACAGAGAAAAGGGAATCATTTAACCATTAAATAAACCCAATAGGGCTGTTCTGCCCCAATAAGGGGTAATTATATCTTAGTTGGGATCAAGTACAGGTACTGTTTTATTATTACAGAGAAAAGGGAATCATTTAACCATTAAATAAACCCAATAGGGCTGTTCTGCCCCAATAAGGGGTAATTATATCTTAGTTGGGATCAAGTACAGGTACTGTTTTATTATTACAGAGAAAAGGGAATCATTTAACCATTAAATAAACCCAATAGGGCTGTTCTGCCCCAATAAGGGGTAATTATATCTTAGTTGGGATCAAGTACAGGTACTGTTTTATTATTACAGAGAAAAGGGAATCATTTAACCATGAAATAAACCCAATAGGGCTGTTCTGCCCCAATAAGGGGTAATTATATCTTAGTTGGGATCAAGTACAGGTACTGTTTTATTATTACAGAGAAAAAGGAAATCAATTTTCAAAATCTGAATTATTTGATTTCAATGGGATCTATGGGAGACAGGCTTTCCGTAATTTGGAGCTTTCTGGAAATCGTGTTTCCGGATAAGGGAGCCCATACCTGTACTGTATAAAAAATACAGCATTTCAAGCCATATTCTTTTGAAGGCTTTTGTTCATATACCAATTATTAGAGGAGGTTGGTTGTAACCCCCTGCAGAAAGCTGCTGTATAACATAAGCAATACAGCAGCCCTACGCCCTGCCCTACTTGCCCTTCAATAACATAACCAATATTTAACCTAACAGGATTTAGAGAAGCATTAAGCTTTATCGCCCCATTGGCCAGTGATCGAATCAGATTGTATTATTTATTAAACAGGGTCAAAACAGAGAGGTCTTGGACGGGGAGAGAGGCAATTTCAACGTCCGAGACCTCTGTTTAATAAATAATACAATCTGATTGGATCATTGGCCAACGGGGCGATAAAGCCTCTGCTTTAGACTTGCTCATTTGCAGCTTGAGTGGCCGTCAGATGATTTCTATCTGGAATCGTAAGCCTCCGTCTCTCCCTCTCACCATCTTCCACCCTCGGGGCGATTCACATGGAAATGCTCTATATTTAGGCTGATGGGATAATCAGGGTGGAAGGCCCCATCTGTTTGGTGCTGCTGCAACTTCTATTTTCCTCTCGGTTTCTGCTCCGTTTGGTTGGAGAGGCAAAGGCGCCGTCGGTGTGACAATGAAATGTGCCATCGGGTGACCGAGGTGTTTAACCGTAATAGAACCTTTGGCTCAATCCGGCGGGATAAATGCGATGCCCCTGGGCACATTTAAGGTGATACTGCACCCTCTGTTTATACAAAAGGGTCTTATTGTTCATTATAAAGCTGCACATTTGAGTTTATGAGTGGAGGAGGCAAAGATTGTAGGTTTCCAAAGACTGATGAAAGGGTGTCCCCTGTCTGACCAGCTTGAAGGGCAAGTAGGTTGAAATTTGGGAAGAGTGCCTATTTGACCTCACAGATAGTCCCAGGAGCCCAACTTGAAGGCCACTTAGAGCAAGATTTGGAGAGAACACTTATTTGCTGCCCTGGATATTCTTGGAACTATAGATGCAAGTTTCCATATATCTGTGAAGTTATGGAAAGTTAGTTATTACCTTAGTCTTAACTACCACCCAAACTAAGCACCAGAGATCCCATGATCTTGAGAAGATAAAAAGCCAGTTAATTACCTTAGTCTCAATACCACCCAATCTAAGCATCATGAATCCTATGATCTTCAGAAGATATGAAAAGCCAGTTAATTACCTTAGTATCAACTACCATCCAGTCTAAGCATCATGGATCCCATGGTCTTCAGAAGATATTGACACACCAGTTAATTAGCTTAGTCTCAATTACCTCCCAATCTAAGCGTCATAGATCCCATGGTCTTCAGAAGATATAATACACCAGTTAATTAGCTTAGTCTCAATTACCTCCCAATCTAAGCATCATGGATCCCATGGTCTTCAGAAGATATGAAATGCCAGTTAATTAGCTTAGTCTCAACTACCTCCCAATCTAAGCATCATGGATCCCATGGTCTTCAGAAGATATGAAAAGCCAGTTAATTAGCTTAGTCTCAATTACCTCCCAATCTAAGCATCATGGATCCCATGGTCTTCAGAAGATATGAAAAGCCAGTTAATTAGCTTAGTCTCAATTACCTCCCAATCTAAGCATCATGGATCCCATGGTCTTCAGAAGATATGAAATGCCAGTTAATTAGCTTAGTCTCAATTACCTCCCAATCTAAGCATCATGGATCCCATGGTCTTCAGAAGATATGAAATGCCAGTTAATTAGCTTAGTCTCAATTACCTCCCAATCTAAGCGTCATAGATCCCATGGTCTTCAGAAGATATGACACACCAGTTAATTAGCTTAGTCTCAATTACCACCCAATCTAAGCATCATGGATCCCATGGTCTTCAGAAGATATGACACACCAGTTAATTAGCTTAGTCTCACCTACCTCCCAATCTAAGTGTCATGGATCCCATGGTCTTCAGAAGATATGACACACCAGTTAATTAGCTTAATCTCAACTCCCAGTCTAAGCATCAGGGATCCCATGATCTTCAGAAGGTATGAGAAGCCAATTACTTACCTTAAGGTGGTCATACAAATTAAGATCCGCTCTTTTGGCGAGGTTCCCAAATGAGTGGATCTTCTCATCTTCTCCCAATATGCCCACCTAAGGTGGTGATATCAGGATAATTCGATCATTTGGCCCCTAGGGTCAAATAATTGAATTACAATGATGTGTATAGGGGCCATCAGACCAAGGGCCACATCAACAAGCTAATCAGTCCCTGATCCGAAGGGAAAATTAATCCTGCCTGATGAACTCAATTGGAGAGGCCCATCTGAGGGCCACGTACACAGGTAGAGAAGCTGCCAAATTAGTTTAAAGCCTCATGTATGTTCACCTTGAGTCTCAATACAGACCAATCTAAGCATCATTGATTCCATGATCTTCAGAAGATATGAGAAGCCAATTGCTTACCTTAGTCTCAATCCCACCCAATCTAAGCATCATGGATCCCATGGTCTTTAGAAGATATGAAAAGCCAGTTAATAAGCTTAGTCTCAACTACCTCCCAATCTAAGCATCATGGATCCCATGATCTTGAGAAGATATGAAAAGCCAGTTAATTAGCTTAGTCTCAACTACCTCCCAATCTAAGCATCATGGATCCCATGGTCTTCACAAGATATGAAAATCCAGTTAATTACCTTAGTCTCAATTCCATCCAATCATGGATCCCATGATCTTCAGATCATGGATCTAAAGAAGTTCTCAAACCTACTGGAGATCAACTTCAACCCTCACAGGGATTGTCCTTGTAGCCATATTGACAACAACCAAATGCACCTCATATTCATCCCACCATCTTGATCTCCAGTAAAATTCCACCAAATGTCCTGTGGGACAGCCAGTAAGTCATAATAAGTGGAAACTGGTGTAGTTATGGGCAGCATTCTGCCATTTATATATACAAGAACCTTCCTGAAGTGGCTTCTACTTGGAATGTGCCTCAAGAAACTTCTTGAGGTAAGTTACTATAAGAATCTATAGGAACCAAGAACTAACAAATAATTTCTCAGGAAAATCGAGCAGAATTGAAAATTGTGGATAAATCTGCCCTTTCGGGTTGTCCCGCCCCCGTCGTTTGGGCGCCTAGGAACTGAAGAGTGACAAGCCGCAATCTCTCTGATATTAATCTCCTTTTTACCCCGCCGTGATCTCTGGAATTCCAGCCAATTATAATGATCAGGTTCAACAATTAACATCTGGTTGGGCCTCGTCTTGGAGACGGCTCGTCATTAGAGAGACAATTTATTCTGCGCGGCGCCCCGGATTGTTCTACGGTGACACAATGAAATCTGAAGTTAATAAAGGTGACAGAGGTGAGCCCCCCCCCCACCCACCCACCGCGCAGCCCATGGGGGGAGAAGCGGCAATTAGATCAGACTAGCGGCGTGTTTCACAGTTCCGCCAGCGAGACGAGCCTTTTATCCCACATCCGAGCCGTGTGAATGAACTGCCGACGCTCCCGAGAGGGGCCGAGACTGCGAGGTGCTGTCACTTACAGACCCAGGCAGGGTGAATATTTTTAAATATATTACTTGCATGTTTCCTTGGCAACCTGACATGCAGAATTCTATCTTCCTTTTGGCTTAACCACTTACGCCCAAGGCGGCAAGGATTTAAATTTTCCCCAGTTGGCCAATCCCTGCCAACATGAGAGCAGGGCAGGCAGTAACCCTTCCAACACTTTCCCCTGTCTCTGCCCCTATATATTAGGTACCTACCTAGTGCTACCAACCCCTATTTCTGTAGGGAAATGAGAGCAGAGCAGGCAGTAACCCTTCCAACACTTTTCCCTGTCCCTGCCCCTATATATTAGGTACCTACCTAGTGCTACCAACCCCTATTTCTGTAGGGAACTGAGAGCAGGGCAGGCAGTAACCCTTCCAACACTTTCCCCTGTCTCTGCCCCTATATATTAGGTACCTACCTAGTGCTACCAACCCCTATTTCTGTAGGGAACTGAGAGCAGGGCAGGCAGTAACCCTTCCAACACTTTCCCCTGTCTCTGCCCCTATATATTAGGTACCTACCTAGTGCTACCGACCCCTATTTCTGTAGGGAAATGAGAGCAGGGCAGGCAGTAACCCTTCCAACACTTTCCCCTGTCTCTGCCCCTATATATTAGGTACCTACCTAGTGCTACCAACCCCTATTTCTGTAGGGAAATGAGAGCAGGGCAGGCAGTAACCCTTCCAACACTTTCCCCTGTCTCTGCCCCTATATATTAGGTACCTACCTAGTGCTACCAACCCCTATTTCTGTAGGGAAATGAGAGCAGGGCAGGCAGTAACCCTTCCAACACTTCCCCTGTCTCTGCCCCTATATATTAGGTACCTACCTAGTGCTACCGACCCCTATTTCTGTAGGGAAATGAGAGCAGGGCAGGCAGTAACCCTTCCAACACTTTCCCCTGTCTCTGTCCCTATATATTAGGTACCTACCTAGTGCTACCAACCCCTATTTCTGTAGGGAAATGAGAGCAGGGCAGGCAGTAACCCTTCCAACACTTTCCCCTGTCTCTGTCCCTATATATTAGGTACCTACCTAGTGCTACCAACCCCTATTTCTGTAGGGAAATGAGAGCAGAGCAGGCAGTAACCCTTCCAACACTTTCCCCTGTCCCTGCCCCTATATATTAGGTACCTACCTAGTGCTACCAACCCCTATTTCTGTAGGGAAATGAGAGCAGGGCAGGCAGTAACCCTTCCAACACTTTCCCCTGTCTCTGCCCCTATATATTAGGTACCTACCTAGTGCTACCAACCCCTATTTCTGTAGGGAAATGAGAGCAGGGCAGGCAGTAACCCTTCCAACACTTTCCCCTGTCTCTGCCCCTATATATTAGGTACCTACCTAGTGCTCCCAACCCCTATTTCTGTAGGGAAATTTCCTGTAGGGAAATGAGAGCAGGGCAGGCAGTAACCCTTCCAACACTTTCCCCTGTCTCTGCCCCTATATATTAGGTACCTACCTAGTGCTACCAACCCCTATTTCTGTAGGGAAATGAGAGCAGGGCAGGCAGTAACCCTTCCAACACTTTCCCCTGTCTCTGTCCCTATATATTAGGTACCTACCTAGTGCTACCAACCCCTATTTCTGTAGGGAAATGAGAGCAGGGCAGGCAGTAACCCTTCCAACACTTTCCCCTGTCTCTGCCCCTATATATTAGGTACCTACCTAGTGCTACCAACCCCTATTTCTGTAGGGAAATGAGAGCAGGGCAGGCAGTAACCCTTCCAACACTTTCCCGTCTCTGCCCCTATATATTAGGTACCTACCTAGTGCTACCAACCCCTATTTCTGTAGGGAAATGAGAGCAGGGCAGGCAGTAACCCTTCCAACACTTTCCCCTGTCTCTGTCCCTATATATTAGGTACCTACCTAGTGCTACCAACCCCTATTTCTGTAGGGAAATGAGAGCAGGGCAGGCAGTAACCCTTCCAACACTTTCCCCTGTCTCTGCCCCTATATATTAGGTACCTACCTAGTGCTACCAACCCCTATTTCTGTAGGGAAATGAGAGCAGGGCAGGCAGTAACCCTTCCAACACTTTCCCCTGTCTCTGCCCCTATATATTAGGTACCTACCTAGTGCTACCAACCCCTATTTCTGTAGGGAAATGAGAGCAGAGGGCAGGAGGGCCCCAGTACTAATGCAGAGATTGGCTATTACTCTGCTACATACTGAGATATTAGGACACATAAAGAGATTGTATAAAACAAATGGCACAAGTTGGATCGCCTTAGAATCCCAGATTATGAGCAGGTTTCTAACGACTTCCCCGAAGCCTTTTATTGGTTTTACACATGATACAAAAAGAAGTAAAACGACGGGGGGGGGGGGGGGGGGGGCAAAGCCATTTGTAATTTACTGCTCGAAAAAAGTACGGAATCCAGAAAAAGACACGTTACAACTGAAGAACTTTACTGCAGCCCTATAGATAGATCTCTCTCCGGCTAATGATACACACAGGGTTCGTCAGTGCAGCCTCCCTAGCATAATAATTATGGTATCTCTCTGTACAGGCTATGAGCAAACTTAGGGGGCTGTTCCTGCTGAATTGTGCTTAGTACAGGGGAATCCCTATGTGCCATAGTTTTATGGTATCTCTCTGTACAGGCTATGAGCAAACTTAGGGGGCTGTTCCTGCTGAATTGTGCTTAGTACAGGGGAATCCCTATGTGCCATAGTTTTATGGGATCTCTCTGTACAGGCTATGAGCAAACTTAGGGGGCTGTTCCTGCTGAATTGTGCTTAGTACAGGGGAATCCCTATGTGCCATAGTTTTATGGTATCTCTCTGTACAGGCTATGGGCAAACTTAGGGGGCTGTTCCTGCTGAATTGTGCTTAGTACAGGGGAATCCCTATGTGCCATAGTTTTATGGTATCTCTCTGTACAGGCTATGGGCAAACTTAGGGGGCTGTTCCTGCTGAATTGTGCTTAGTACAGGGGAATCCCTTTTTTTTTTAATCTTGCCCAAATAAGTGACAGACATTAACGAGCTGAAACAGCAGACTCATTAGCAAGAAACTCACTATATATATAAGGACAGACGCAGCCTCTTTCTCTGAGTGACACAAATACATTGTGCGGTTTGGGAATCCGGAGCACTTAGTGGGAGCGGCTGAATGAGGAATAATAATTACTGGTAACAGAGCGAGCTCTCAGGTGGGGGGTGGTTTATACAGAGGTGACAGCAATGGGTCCCCCATATTGTAGGGCCACACAACGCAGCAGCTACAGGAAAGAATATGGAGGCTCAGATAGGAACTAGACTGTATGGGTTGGACATGGGGACCCCCCCGGCCTATGGAATTCATGATCTAGGGAAACCCCCCTCTTGGCTTAATAGAACTTGGGGGCCAAGTTCTGTAACTGGCAAAGCAATGACCAAACAGTGATCTTTGTTCATCTTTATATTAACTGTTAGTATGATGTAGAGAGTAATATTCTGAGACCATTTGCAATTGGTCTTCATTTTTTATTACTGGTAGTTTTTGAAGTATTTTACTTTTTGTTTCCGCAGCTCTCCAGTTTGGAATTTCAGCAGTTATCTGGTTGCTAGGGGGCCATTCACCTTAGTAACCAGGGAGTGGTTTGAATGAGAGACTGTTATATAAATAGGGGAGGGACTGAATAGAGAGATAAGGAATAAAAAGTAACAATAACAATAAAACTGGAGCCTCACAGAGCAATAGGGTTTGGCTGCCGGGGTCAGTGACCCCCATTTGAAAGCTGCAAAGAGTCAGAAGAGGAAGGGAAATAATCCAAAAACTATAAAAGATAAAAAATGAAGACCAATTGAAACGTTGCTTAGAATTGGCCATTCTGTGACATATTAAGTGTTACATGGACACTCCCACTTTATATCACTAACGGGGCGCCATAGACAAGTGGGTCGGGGGGGCCTGCAAACGCGCCATTTGGCGTTGTGGCAGCCAGAGGGTTAAAGGGCGCATCTGCCTCCCGTACCCAGAGCGGATGATGAAGGGGTTCTGACCTGTTAGCGGGAGTAGTCATGCAAAATGAGCCCAGCTGCTCGGCTTCTGCCCAGGGAGGGCAAATAAAGGAGCGTCGCCAGCTCCGGGATTGGCATGGAGTCCAAAGGGCTGGGGGGCAGTTTCGCTGAGCCTGGGGGCACCCAGCACGAACACATAGAGGCCCTTGTCACCCTTTCTTGGTGTCCCTAATGCAGTCGTCAGCTGGCTCTGTGCCACCCTAACCAATCACTACCCGCCCCAACTGTCCCGCCTCTGCGTCTATACTCCGCCCCCTACCTGTCTCTCATTCCCCCCGTGGGTAGGTTGGTCAGTTTGCAGTCTTACTGGACCCTAGGCACACGTCTACCCCTAGCTCCCATTGGTCTAGCTCTGGGAATAATCCCGTGCTCTGATTGGCTACCAATTCACCTTGGCCTGTGACTTATATTCTGATTGGCTAGAGGTTGGCCTGGCCCTGAAGATTCGAGTGCTCTGATTGGTCTATCCTTTTGTTTAATTTTATGTCCTGACTGGCTATATATAGATAAGTTATATATATATATATATAAGACCGGGTTTGTTTAGTAGTGAAAACACTGTGGTGTAAAAAAAAGTTGCATCAGAAAAGTCACGGTTGCGTCAAATAGATTGTGGTTAAAAATGTTAGCCCCCCCAATGTTCCCCAGATCTCACAGCGAGACCATGCCCCCCCATATACCCAATGCTAATATTATCCCCTGCTCCCATCCAGCCGCCCACTCCCCATCAGAATGCAGCCCGTCGCTCCTGGGCTCCTAGCGTCTGGCTCTAATTAAAATGAAACATTACGGCGTAACGCCAATCAATTTGTACAAAAACCTTAAAAGCTTTTTATAATTCACTTCCAAAAATAAAAATCAATGCCGCTTCCCATCTCCAGATTGCATATTTACCGAGATGGAAAATGATTATTTGTGTTTTCTTTATTAACCTGGACACTCAGGGGCTGGAATCAGCTAAGGGCCGACCTGTACAGAGAGATACCATAAAACTATGGCACATAGGGATTCCCCTGTACTAAGCACAATTCAGCAGGAACAGCCCCCTAAGTTTGCTCATAGCCTGCACAGAGAGATACCATAAAACTATGGCACATAGGGATTCCCCTGTACTAAGCACAATTCAGCAGGAACAGCCCCCTAAGTTTGCTCATAGCCTGTACAGAGAGATACCATAAAACTATGGCACATTGGCATTCCCCTGTACTAAGCACAATTCAGCAGGAACAGCCCCCTAAGTTTGCTCATAGCCTGTACAGAGAGATACCATAAAACTATGGCACATAGGGATTCCCCTGTACTAAGCACAATTCAGCAGGAACAGCCCCCTAAGTTTGCTCATAGCCTGCACAGAGAGATACCATAAAACTATGACACATAGGGATTCCCCTGTACTAAGCACAATTCAGCAGGAACAGCCCCCTAAGTTTGCTCATAGCCTGTACAGAGAGATACCATAAAACTATGGCACATTGGGATTCCCCTGTACTAAGCACAATTCAGCAGGAACAGCCCCCTAAGTTTGCTCATAGCCTGTACAGAGAGATACCATAAAACTATTGCACATAGGGATTCCCCTGTACTAAGCACAATTCAGCAGGAACAGCCCCCTAAGTTTGCTCATAGCCTGTACAGAGAGATACCATAAAACTATGGCAGCATAGGGATTCCCCTGTACTAAGCACAATTCAGCAGGAACAGCCCCCTAAGTTTGCTCATAGTCTGTACAGAGAGATACCATAAAACTATGGCACATAGGGATTCCCCTGTACTAAGCACAATTCAGCAGGAACAGCCCCCTAAGTTTGCCCATAGCCTGTACAGAGAGATACCATAAAACTATGGCACATAGGGATTCCCCTGTACTAAGCACAATTCAGCAGGAACAGCCCCCTAAGTTTGCTCATAGCCTGTACAGAGAGATACCATAAAACTATTGCACATAGGGATTCCCCTGTACTAAGCACAATTCAGCAGGAACAGCCCCCTAAGTTTGCTCATAGCCTGTACAGAGAGATACCATAAAACTATGGCAGCATAGGGATTCCCCTGTACTAAGCACAATTCAGCAGGAACAGCCCCCTAAGTTTGCTCATAGTCTGTACAGAGAGATACCATAAAACTATGGCACATAGGGATTCCCCTGTACTAAGCACAATTCAGCAGGAACAGCCCCCTAAGTTTGCCCATAGCCTGTACAGAGAGATACCATAAAACTATGGCACATAGGGATTCCCCTGTACTAAGCACAATTCAGCAGGAACAGCCCCCTAAGTTTGCTCATAGCCTGTACAGAGAGATACCATAAAACTATGGCACATAGGGATTCCCCTGTACTAAGCACAATTCAGCAGGAACAGCCCCCTAAGTTTGCTCATAGCCTGCACAGAGAGATACCATAAAACTATGGCACATAGGGATTCCCCTGTACTAAGCACAATTCAGCAGGAACAGCCCCCTAAGTTTGCTCATAGCCTGTACAGAGAGATACCATATCATTATAACACGCTGCTATTCCCCCTCAGTTTAACACAAAGTACTTAACTGTAAAAGTCTCCGGCTGCCAAATCCATTCCCTGCCCGAAAGAACTTCCCAAACCCAAACAGCCCCATTAGCCATAGGGAGGATCTGGTTACCCTTCACTTGCCCCAGCCCTATCCGTGGGGCGTAGGAGGGCGATAGCATCTTTTTTAATTTTCCCTTTCTCCCTGGGTTTTGGCCGAGTGTCACGATGAGCGGATCCGGAGCCTGAATTCTGAACATGATTAATCTCTGCGCTGTTTCTCTCGCCGCCGGCCGGGGAATATTGCTGCCTTGCACTTTGTATTGTTTCTTCTCCCGTTCCCCCTCTCCCAACTCTTCTACCGAACCGGCCCCTCAATCTGATTCCACTGAGCTCAGCAGCCCCCCCTCCCCAGGCTTCACCCCCAGCCATCACTCCTTCCCGGCTACTTAGTGCCATAATATCAACCCAGCATTTCCCTTCTCCAAATATTTTCATTTCAATATTTATGCACTTCTAACTACTGCCGGGCAGCTTGTTGCTTTATATACAAAGTTTGTGCAGTTATTTCCTTACCCTCGCTAAGCTTTCTTATCTGTGCCACTGTGACAGAATGCTCTGTTATACAGATAGCTAGAATCTCAGCCATAAAGCAGGGCAGGACTGCTGCTTACAATGGGGGGGATCAGATGGGATCTGTGCCACTGTGACAGAATGCTCTGTTATACAGATAGCTAGAATCTCAGCCATAAAGCAGGGCAGGACTGCTGCTTACAATGGGGGGGGATCAGATAGGATCTGTGCCACTGTGACAGAATGCTCTGTTATACAGATAGCTAGAATCTCAGCCATAAAGCAGGGCAGGACTGCTGCTTACAATGGGGGGGATCAGATAGGATCTGTGCCACTGTGACAGAATGCTCTGTTATACAGATAGCTAGAATCTCAGCCATAAAGCAGGGCAGGACTGCTGCTTACAATGGGGGGGATCAGATAGGATCTGTGCCACTGTGACAGAATGCTCTGTTATACAGATAGCTAGAATCTCAGCCATAAAGCAGGGCAGGACTGCTGCTTACAATGGGGGGATCAGATAGGATCTGTGCCACTGTGACAGAATGCTCTGTTATACAGATAGCTAGAATCTCAGCCATAAAGCAGGGCAGGACTGCTGCTTACAATGGGGGGATCAGATAGGATCTGTGCCACTGTGACAGAATGCTCTGTTATACAGATAGCTAGAATCTCAGCCATAAAGCAGGGCAGGACTGCTGCTTACAATGGGGGGATCAGATAGGATCTGTGCCACTGTGACAGAATGCTCTGTTATACAGATAGCTAGAATCTCAGCCATAAAGCAGGGCAGGACTGCTGCTTACAATGGGGGGATCAGATAGGATCTGTGCCACTGTGACAGAATGCTCTGTTATACAGATAGCTAGAATCTCAGCCATAAAGCAGGGCAGGACTGCTGCTTACAATGGGGGGGGGGTAGATATATATATTTAACCTTTAGGCACTAAATAGTTATTTAACCCTATCTGTGCATCTGTTTCTGTACATTACACAGAGGTTTCAGAAAATAAAGCAGAATCCCTCCCAGACTCCTCCGTGCCCTCTGCTTGTACTTGCCCCCAGGGCTCTTCCTGCCAGGTTTGCCTTGAGCAGAACCTTCCCTTCAGCATCGGTCGGACCCACTTTCCATTCCCCCCGAGGAGTCTCCCAGTTGCCTCTCCCTGTGTAGCCCCCAGGCAAACAAGCCTTCTGTGCAGCACTAAAAAGCCATAGTGTGAAAATCCTGGCACGGGAATAGCCGATCCAACTGCCAGCCGGGAGACTACTGCCCCCGCTAACCCTTTGTGGGCATTCTCAGAGCTCTGACACCAATGGTTCCAGTCCCATGATTGGCTGAGAGCTCCGGCGCCATCACTGGGGCCCATTGTACAAGGCTGCCTTTGATCCACCACCTTTCAGGTAGGAATTGCCCCAGTGGGGCGCCTGCAGAGGGCAGATTCAAAAAGTAGGGTACCTTCTGTGCATATTTATTTACTCATTAGTGCCCAAGGGTAAAATATATACAGTCACCCCCCGACTTGCCATATAGGTTGGCACAGCTGTAGAGCGCTATTCACAAACTGGTAACCCCCCCCCAACATAGATACTGAAGAAGTAGCCCTGTTAGAGTTGTGGCTACCACTATCTGCCCCGGGCTACGTCACCAATGGTTCTGCCCTGGGAGCCAGTGTCAACCTCCATCTTTGGTCGCTAGATCCAGCCAATGGGCATTTTAAGGGAGGTAACCCCCATATTTTGTGCCCCTTCTGCAGCATCTTCAGACCTTCCTTCTCCTCCTGCCCTGGCCAGGATTGGCCACTAGGGCTGCCACCTCATGGGCCCCCACACCCCCTCAAGACCCCCATCCCAGTTGGGAGCTGATGCCGCAACCCTCAAGGAGTAGTAAGTGCACCTTCAGGAACCTACTCCACTTTGGGCAACCAGACGTGAACTCCAGGCAACAGGCTAAAGGGGTAGTCCTATCTGGGATCTGCTTAAACTGGAGTCAGCTTGAGCCTTCAGATCCCGTACATCACAGGGCAAGGGAACGGCAGCCATAATGTTGGTCACATGGTTTCCAACGCCCCTGTCATTGGCATAAAACCCGGGGGTGGCACCTTGATGGGTCGGTGCGGAGCAGAAGTGTCTGATTGTGAGAGTGAAATAAAGTCATTACGTCTCCGCGCTGCGCGGCAAGGAATAGCCGAGGGGCGGCTGCATTGGGCGTACGGTCAGCATTGAAATGGGGTGGGGGGGGGATTATGATTAAACGTCAAATGGGACAGGAGCTGATTTCCCACATAATAATGCCCTAGGGGAAGGTGTATATATATACATATATCTATATAGAGAGCGAGAATATGCAGAGCAATTTCCAGGTCCGTTTCACAACAACGACAGCTAAAGAGGAATAAAAGACTGACCTTGTATTTCTCATTGCTGCCTGCCCTATTGCTACCTGCCCTATTGCTGCCTTTCCTATTGCTGCCTGCCCTATTGCTGCCTGCCCTATTGCAACCTGCCCTATTGCTGCCTGCCCTATTGCTGCCTGCCCTATTGCTGCCTGCCCTATTGCTGCCTGCACTATTGCTGCCTGTACTATTGCTGCCTGCCCTATTGCTGCCTGCCCTATTGCTGCCTGCCCTATTGCTACCTGCCCTACTGCTGTCTTTCCTATTGCTGCCTGCCCTATTGCTGCCTGCCCTATTGCTACCTGCCCTATTGCTGCCTGCCCTATTGCTGCCTGCCCTATTGCTGCCTGCCCTATTGCTACCTGCCCTATTGCTGCCTGTACTATTGCTGCCTGCCCTATTGCTACCTGCCCTATTGCTGCCTGTACTATTGCTGTCTGCCCTATTGCTGCCTGCCCTATTGCTACCTGCCCTATTGCTGCCTGTACTATTGCTGTCTGCCCTATTGCTGCCTGCCCTATTGCTACCTGCCCTATTGCTGCCTGTACTACTGCTGTCTGCCCTATTGCTGCCTGCCCTATTGCTACCTGCCCTATTGCTGCCTGCCCTATTGCTGCCTGCCCTATTGCTACCTGCCCTACTGCTGTCTTTCCTATTGCTGCCTGCCCTATTGCTGCCTGCCCTATTGCTACCTGCCCTATTGCTGCCTGCCCTATTGCTGCCTGCCCTATTGCTGCCTGCCCTATTGCTACCTGCCCTATTGCTGCCTGTACTATTGCTGCCTGCCCTATTGCTACCTGCCCTATTGCTGCCTGTACTATTGCTGTCTGCCCTATTGCTGCCTGCCCTATTGCTACCTGCCCTATTGCTGCCTGTACTATTGCTGTCTGCCCTATTGCTGCCTGCCCTATTGCTACCTGCCCTATTGCTGCCTGTACTACTGCTGTCTGCCCTATTGCTGCCTGCCCTATTGCTACCTGCCCTATTGCTGCCTGCCCTATTGCTGCCTTTCCTATTGCTGCCTGCCCTATTGCTGCCTGCCCTATTGCTACCTGCCCTATTGCTACCTGCCCTATTGCTGCCTGTACTATTGCTGCCTGCCCTATTGCTACCTGCCCTATTGCTGCCTGTACTATTGCTGTCTGCCCTATTGCTGCCTGCCCTATTGCTACCTGCCCTATTGCTGCCTGTACTATTGCTGTCTGCCCTATTGCTGCCTGCCCTATTGCTACCTGCCCTATTGCTGCCTGTACTATTGCTGCCTGCCCTATTGCTGCCTGCCCTATTGCTACCTGCCCTATTGCTGCCTGCCCTATTGCTGCCTGCTCCTGCTCATGTGTCCCTCTGTTCTGCCCACCAATGATAGACTTGGCGTAAATATATGTTACTGGACCCCACAGCAAATTTCGTTTGGGGCCCCAAAGGTTGCCCTATTCTACCAAGACATAGTGAAAATGCTCTATAATTACTCCCCTTCTGGGCCCCCCTACACTCCTGGCCCCCCTGCAACCACAGGGTCAGTTGCAGCCCATGACTGCCAGTAAGAATGCATTGCTGCCTGCTACATGGCTTTGCACCCTGACAATTTCCAACTTTTTTGTCCCAAAAACTCACAGTCGTGTCGTACGGTGGCGCAGATCATTCTACCCAACAGGCTATCCAATTAAAGAATGGAAGCAAATCAAAGCACCAATTCAATATGGCGCTTGTGTCCGATTCCCTAGGCACGAGCCCAGCGCGCCTACTACTGAAGTGACCCACTGTGGGTACCTGGGCTACGGCCAGGCTCAGGGTGGCAGTCACTCCAGGGTTCCCCAGTGTCAGTAGGCACAGTTGCACCCTATTCACCAGAGAGGCTGGATGGACACATTGGGAACCATAGGGCTTAGTTACCACCATGTTTTTATTACCCAGATGCCACCTCCAGGGTCCCCTCTCAACACTCATCACAATTACTATTCCAATGGAATTTTGCCAACAAACGCTGCATTTTGGGCAAAAAAAAACCATGGCACGTTGCGTTTCGAAATTGCGCTTTGTAAGTAAATGACCCTTTGTGTAACAGTATGGGGCGTATTTAGATACAAGTCCCTTAATAAATGGCGTTAACATGTCTCCGTTTGGCACAACCGTATTCAGACCCCGACGGACTATTCAGAAATAGGGGCCCAATGTATAAAGCCGTAGTAACGTAAACGGCAAACTGTAATATTAGATTATTTGTATCAGAAGGGGCGGAGTTACATAGGCAATTAAATGAGAATTATAACAGACAAATAAGGGCCTCATTAAAAGCAACAACAGGAGCGCCAGCGAGGGCCGCACTCTCAATTCCTTCGGCACCATCTGGGCTTTTCCTGGAAATAAAACGCCGCCGATTTCTCCGCATTCCGACTCGCGGGTCACTATTTATATCCTGGAAAAAAAAAAAGTGAAAACAAAGCCTGGGAAGCAAAATAAAAGGGGAAAGACATACGAGGGAGTGATGAGTTGGCGCGCGCTCAAGGCGCCTCTCGGTGGGAATAAAGTGCCACAATCCGAGTTGTGGAGTTTGATGTATTACCCCTCATTCCCCTAATAACTTCCCCGCAGCCCTGAGAGGCGGAGGGAGGCTCAAGCCTTCGCATAGTGGAACGGATTAGAGAATGAGGCTGTATCTTCCCCCCCCCTACGGTTCTACTGTGTAGATCGGTCCGGCCGTATCCCACCTTCTAATTAGCTCCAGTGCGGAACTCTCTAGAGATGGAACGCGTAGAACGTCCCCCAGCATCTCATTATCTGCACTGAGACGCCGTTCCTACGGCTGAAGGAAAGGAACTTGGAGTTATGGGAACTCATGGGGTATCTACTGCTCCCCACCATGTTGCCGAACTGCCTTCCCTTGAATGAACCCCTGAAAAACACGGCCTTGTGATTCTATTTTCCCAAGTGGGGGGGTCATTGTGTTTGCACAGCTCCAGGGCATTTTGCCTTTGTAGTGATAACCACAAGGACGTCAACTGAGGTCATTTATCAAGCTAAACAAGGATGCAGTGTCCTTGGAGTGGGGGAATGTTGCACTGAGGCCCAAGTATAAGCACCAAGGCCCAAGTAGAAGCACCGAGGCCCAAGTAGAAGCACCGAGGCCCAAGTAGAAGCACCGAGGCCCAAGTAGAAACACCGAGGCCCAAGTAGAAACACAGAGGAAGCACCGAGGCCCAAGTAGAAGCACCAAGGCCCAAGTAGAAACACCGAGAAAGCACCGAGGCCCAAGTAGAAGCACCGAGGCCCAAGTAGAAGCACCGAGGCCCAAGTAGAAGCACGAGGAAGCACCGAGGCCCAAGTAGAAGCACCTAGGCCCAAGTAGAAGCACCGAGGCCCAAGTAGAAGTACCGAGGCCCAAGTGTAAGCACCGAGGCCCAAGTAGAAGCACCGAGGCCCAAGTAGAAGCACCAAGGCCCAAGTAGAAGCACCAAGGCCCAAGTAGAAGCACCGAGGCCCAAGTAGAAGGACCGAGGCCCAAGTATAAGCACCGAGGCCCAAGTTTAAGCACCGATGTCCAAGTGGAAGCACCGAGGCCCAAGTGGAAGCACCGAGGCCCAAGTAGAAGGACCGAGGCCCAATTATAAGCACCGAGGCCCAAGTGTAAGCACCGATGTCCAAGTAGAAGCACCGAGGCCCAAGTAGAAGAACCGAGGCCCAAGTAGAAGCACAGAGGCCCAAGTAGAAGGACCGAGGCCCAAGTAGAAGCGCCGATGTCCAAGTAGAAGCACCGAGGCCCAAGTGGAAGCACCGAGGCCCAAGTGGAAGCACCGAGGCCCAAGTAGAAGGACCGAGGCCCAAGTATAAGCACCGAGGCCCAAGTGTAAGCACCGATGTCCAAGTAGAAGCACCGAGGCCCAAGTAGAAGCACCGAGGCCCAAGTGTAACCACCGATGTCCAAGTAGAAGCACCGAGGCCCAAGTAGAAGCACCGAGGCCCAAGTAGAAGCACCGAGGCCCAAGTGTAAGCACCGAGGCCCAAGTAGAAGCACCGAGGCCCAAGTGTAAGCACCGAGGCCCAAATGTAAGCACCGAGGCTGGGTTAACCCCTCACTCGCCCAGTGCCCTTTTGTTCTGACAACTTTGCAATAACCAAAAGGAAACAAGAGCGAAACAGGCGAAACCACCTGAAACATCTCGGCAGCCGATTCCTCTCCACAGGACGGAGGCTATTTTTTGCGAGTTACCTCAGTCATTATTAACATTGTCATGGCAACCCAATGCGGAGCTGAGATTGCCTGGCGTTCTCCATGCCAACTTCTGCCCTCTCCGTGCCCTGAAACACGATTACACAGGAGCCGGGAAAGGGTCGGGCAGAGATCACAGCCCGACGCGGCGTCGCAAATCCGCGCAGAATTCGGGAAGGGAAAGCTGAGGCAGGGTGGGCACCCCAGTGGGCGCTCTTAGATCCATGCAGCAGCAGTTTTCCCCAATAATGATTAAATGAACAGCTTTTCAGATAAAGATAATGCTCCATACATGAGATGGGTTAGCATGTTACATGTATGTGTAAGGGGGCTCAGCAGGGAACCCCACGGTGGGACTGGGTTCCACTTACACTGCACCAAAATCACCATTATAGTGTTCCTGTCCAGACAGAGAGACAATGGGCATTATGGTTTCCAACTCTCCTGCCTGGGAACTCTGGGCATTGAGGTGGGGCGTGACATCACTGGGTGGGCAGTGACATCACTGAGGCGGGTCGCTGCTGTCCCTATGACAACGCCACATCAATCTTTGAGAATCCTGCCCAGTTTTCCAAATTAGGAAAACCACCATCAGAAATCACGGAGCCCCTCACAACACAATTTTCTGGGCCCCCAGGGCCCCTCCCATCAGTACAAAGGACACCCAGACATAAACATTATCAGGGCCCCCCTACCACAGTGCCCCCCCATACACATACTCTATGCTGGCCAGGGCCCCCTTAACACTATGCAGGTCAGGGCCCCCCATACACAGTGCCCCCAATTGCCCCCACAGACAGTGCCCCCCATAGACAGTGCCCCCAATTGCCCCATAGACAACGTCCCCAATTGCCCCCATAGACAGTGCCCCTCACAGACAGTGCCCCCAACTGCCCCATAGACAGTGCCCCTCATAGACAGTGCCCCCAACTGCCCCCATAGACAGTGCCCCCCATAGACAGTGCCTCCCTAAGACGGTCTTCTTTGGCTTCCACTTCTTCTTTGGCTTCATCTTCTTTTTCAGTGATGGCGGCTCCAGCGGTTCATATTAAGACTGATATCACCCTATGTTCAAAATAGGGATGCACCGAATCCACTTCATGAAAGATTCGGCCAAATACCGGACCAAATCTGAATCCTGCTGAAAAAGACCGAATCTTGGCCAAAACCTGAACCAAATCCTGGATTCCCTAATTCAAAACAAAAGAATTCTGCAGAATAGAGTGCGAGCTGCAGAAGGTCCCCATACACAGACAGATACTAGCTGCCGATATCGGCCCCTTAGACCGTCTCGACAGCTTATCGGCCTGTGTATGGGCACTGCCGACGGGGCTGCCCAACCGATATCTGGCCTGAAATCAGCCAGATCTCGATTGGGCAGGTTAAAAAATCTAGTCGGATCGGGGGCCGCATCGGCTCGTTGATGCCTATACCCGTCGTTATAATTTGATCATTTGGCCCCAGGGCCAAACGATCGAATTAGCCTGGATTCTCCCGATATCACCCACCCATATTTGGGGGTTATCGAGAAAAGATCCGCTCGATTGGTGTATGGGGACCTTAACGGGGGTTTAACACAATGTACTTTAGACTGGGCCTTTAACAGTTACCGTTGGGATGTGGCGGCTTTGCTTGCCCTTGAAATGCAATCAGTGCACCAAGCAGGTCTGATTTCCTAGAAGTGTCGGCAGTTTCTCCCATGATCCGGTAACCCCCCGCTCTGTGATTGATGCCCTGCCAGGCCGCCAAGGGAACCAGCGCCACGGCAGAACATATCCACTTGGGCTGAGGCGGGAATTACACTTTCCATGCACATTGGCTCCATCCAGCTCCACTTGCTCCGCTCCCCCACGCGCCAGCACCCTACTCCGGCCCCGGGGTGCACAATATAATTAATCTGATTTACCCAATGTTAATCAATGGCACACTTCTAGGAAGTTCCTGTGAGCTTAATTAAATCCAGCAGTTACTGACATTTATCAATAGTCATTATATGAATATTCCAGCGGGGGCCCATTATGGGAATGAAAAGCCCAGGGAAGGTTCTGGCCCAGTTTTAGGGTCTCTGTGCCTGTACCAGCCCTTCCACTCCAAGGAGAAGCTGAACCAGTCATATCCTCCGGCCGGCAGTGCTGTAAATGTCAATGAGTTGTTGCTATAGGATAGGTACGGGGGGCAACACAAGTCAATGGGAGCAGCTAGGGGGCTTTGGTTCACCCCGATGCACTGAACTGTAACAGCGGCCATTTCTGGAAGAAGCGACCGGAAGGATTGATCCAGCCACCCTGCATTACATACATCTTTTTATCGACGCTGCAATATCAGACTCGCTTTTCAGCAATGTTTATTGAATGCCAGGGCAATAAATATTGTTAATGGGTGAGCCTGCTGATGTGGCCTCAGAAGAAAGATGGATGATACGGCTGTATCGTTAGTAACGCAAGATCAAGGCGGTTGGGCAAGAGGGACACAGTAGGACAAGATGGAGACACTAGGGCATGGTGGAGACAGTAGGGCAAGGTGGAGACAGTAGGACAAGATGGAGACAGTAGGGCATGGTGGAGACAGTAGGGCAAGATGGAGACAGTAGGGCAAGGTGGAGACAGTAGGACAAGGTGGAGACAGTAGGGCAAGATAGAGACAATAGGACAAGATGGGGACAGTAGGGCAAGAAGGGGACAGTAGGACAAGATGGAGACAGTAGGGCAAGGTGGAGACAGTAGGGCAAGGTGGAGACAGTAGGGCAAGGTGGAGACAGTAGGGCAAGATGGAGACTGTAGGGCATGGTGGAGACAGTAGGGCAAGATGGAGACTGTAGGGCAAGATGGAGACAGTAGGGCATGGTGGAGACAGTAGGGCAAGATGGAGACAGTAGGACAAGATGGAGACAGTAGGGCATGGTGGAGACAGTAGGGCAAGGTGGAGACAGTAGGACAAGGTGGAGACAGTAGGGCAAGGTGGAGACAGTAGGGCAAGATGGAGACAGTAGGGCATGGTGGAGACAGTAGGGCAAGATGGAGACAGTAGGACAAGATGGAGACAGTAGGGCATGGTGGAGACCGTAGGGCAAGGTGGAGACAGTAGGGCAAGATGGAGACAGTAGGGCATGGTGGAGACAGTAGGGCAAGATGGAGACTGTAGGGCATGGTGGAGACAGTAGGGCAAGGTGGAGACAGTAGGGCAAGATGGAGACAGTAGGGCATGGTGGAGACAGTAGGGCAAGATGGAGACAGTAGGACAAGATGGAGACAGTAGGGCATGGTGGAGACAGTAGGGCAAGGTGGAGACAGTAGGACAAGGTGGAGACAGTAGGGCAAGATAGAGACAATAGGACAAGATGGGGACAGTAGGGCAAGAAGGGGACAGTAGGACAAGATGGAGACAGTAGGGCAAGGTGGAGACAGTAGGGCAAGGTGGAGACAGTAGGACAAGATGGAGACAGTAGGGCAAGATGGTGACAGTAGGGCAAGATGGAGACAGTAGGGCAAGATGGAGACAGTAGGGCAAGGTGGAGACAGTAGGGCAAGATGGAGACAGTAGGGCAACATAGAGACAGTAGGACAAGATGGGGACAGTAGGGCAAGATAGAGACAGTAGGACAAGATGGAGACAGTAGGGCAAGATGGAGACAGTAGGGCAAGATGGAGACAGTAGGGCAAGATGGAGACAGTAGGGCAAGATGGAGACAGTAGGGCAAGGTGGAGACAGTAGGGCAAGATAGAGACAGTAGGACAAGATGGGGACAGTAGGGCAAGATAGAGACAGTAGGACAAGATGGAGACAGTAGGGCAAGGTGGAGACAGTAGGGCAAGATAGAGACAGTAGGACAAGATGGAGACAGTAGGGCAAGGTGGAGACAGTAGGGCAAGATAGAGACAGTAGGACAAGATGGGGACAGTAGGGCAAGATAGAGACAGTAGGACAAGATGGGGACAGTAGGGCAAGATGGGGACAGTAGGACAAGATGGAGACAGTAGGGCAAGGTGGAGACAGTAGGACAAGATGGAGACAGTAGGGCAAGGTGGAGACAGTAGGGCAAGGTGGAGACAGTAGGGCAAGGTGGAGACAGTAGGACAAAATGGGGACAGTAGGACAAGATGGAGACAGTAGGACAAGATGGAGACAGTAGGACAAGATGGAGACAGTAGGACAAGGTGGAGACAGTAGGACAAGATGGAGACAGTAGGGCAAGATGGAGACAGTAGGACAAGATGGAGACAGTAGGACAAGGTGGAGACAGTAGGACAAGATGGAGACAGTAGGGCAAGATGGAGACAGTAGGACAAGATGGAGACAGTAGGACAAGATGGAGACAGTAGGACAAGGTGGAGACAGTAGGACAAGGTGGAGACAGTAGGACAAGATGGAGACAGTAGGACAAGGTGGAGACAGTAGGACAAGGTGGAGACAGTAGGGCAAGGTGGAGACAGTAGGGCAAGGTGGAGACAGTAGGACAAGATGGAGGCAGTAGGGCAAGATGGAGGCAGTAGGACAAGATGGAGGCAGTAGGGCAAGATGGAGGCAGTAGGGCAAGGTGGAGACAGTAGGACAAGATGGAGGCAGTAGGGCAAGATGGAGGCAGTAGGACAAGATGGAGACAGTAGAGCAAGATGGAGGCAGTAGGGCAAGGTGGAGACAGTAGGACAAGATGGAGGCAGTAGGGCAAGATGGAGGCAGTAGGACAAGATGGAGACAGTAGAGCAAGATGGAGGCAGTAGGGCAAGGTGGAGACAGTAGGACAAGATGGAGACAGTAGGACAAGGTGGAGACAGTAGAGCAAGATGGAGGCAGTAGGGCAAGATAGAGACAGTAGGACAAGATGGAGACAGTAGGGCAAGGTGGAGACAGTAGGGCAAGATGGAGACAGTAGGGCAAGATGGAGACAGTAGGGCAAGGTGGAGACAGTAGGGCAAGATAGAGACAGTAGGACAAGATGGGGACAGTAGGGCAAGATAGAGACAGTAGGACAAGATGGGGACAGTAGGGCAAGATGGGGACAGTAGGACAAGATGGAGACAGTAGGGCAAGGTGGAGACAGTAGGACAAGATGGAGACAGTAGGGCAAGGTGGAGACAGTAGGGCAAGGTGGAGACAGTAGGGCAAGGTGGAGACAGTAGGACAAAATGGGGACAGTAGGACAAGATGGAGACAGTAGGACAAGATGGAGACAGTAGGACAAGATGGAGACAGTAGGACAAGGTGGAGACAGTAGGACAAGATGGAGACAGTAGGGCAAGATGGAGACAGTAGGACAAGATGGAGACAGTAGGACAAGGTGGAGACAGTAGGACAAGATGGAGACAGTAGGGCAAGATGGAGACAGTAGGACAAGATGGAGACAGTAGGACAAGATGGAGACAGTAGGACAAGGTGGAGACAGTAGGACAAGGTGGAGACAGTAGGACAAGATGGAGACAGTAGGACAAGGTGGAGACAGTAGGACAAGGTGGAGACAGTAGGGCAAGGTGGAGACAGTAGGGCAAGGTGGAGACAGTAGGACAAGATGGAGGCAGTAGGGCAAGATGGAGGCAGTAGGACAAGATGGAGGCAGTAGGGCAAGATGGAGGCAGTAGGGCAAGGTGGAGACAGTAGGACAAGATGGAGGCAGTAGGGCAAGATGGAGGCAGTAGGACAAGATGGAGACAGTAGAGCAAGATGGAGGCAGTAGGGCAAGGTGGAGACAGTAGGACAAGATGGAGGCAGTAGGGCAAGATGGAGGCAGTAGGACAAGATGGAGACAGTAGAGCAAGATGGAGGCAGTAGGGCAAGGTGGAGACAGTAGGACAAGATGGAGACAGTAGGACAAGGTGGAGACAGTAGAGCAAGATGGAGGCAGTAGGGCAAGATGGAGACAGTAGGACAAGATGGAGACAGTAGGACAAGGTGGAGACAGTAGGACAAGATGGAGACAGTAGAGCAAGATGGAGACAGTAGGGCAAGATGGAGACAGTAGGACAAGATGGAGACAGTAGAGCAAGATGGAGGCAGTAGGGCAAGATGGAGACAGTAGGACAAGATGGAGACAGTAGGACAAGGTGGAGACAGTAGGACAAGATGGAGACAGTAGGACAAGGTGGAGACAGTAGGACAAGATGGAGACAGTAGGACAAGGTGGAGACAGTAGGACAAGATGGAGACAGTAGGACAAGGTGGAGACAGTAGGACAAGATGGAGACAGTAGGACAAGGTGGAGACAGTAGGGCAAGATGGAGACAGTAGGACAAGATGGAGACAGTAGGACAAGGTGGAGACAGTAGGGCAAGATGGAGACAGTAGGACAAGATGGAGACAGTAGGGCAAGGTGGAGTATGCACACAGTGTTCCCAGCATTCCTACATAAGGAGCAGATGAATCACAGAGATAATAATAACCAAGAGACGTTATTCCCTTGGCACTGTGGATATTAAGGATGAGCTCATCATTTATCATCACAAAGTGTGGGGGGAACAAGTCATAATATTTATATTATACTACATTTCAGGATTGTGTTGTTGGCTTTATCCCATATTGTGTGAATTCTCAGTAACCTCTGAGCTCATACAACTCTACATAAAAATGAAATAAATGGCTGCTGATTTATATTTGTATATATAAACCTGTCTTTGTTATATATCCTCCCTAACTAATAATTTCTCTATCTGTCTGTCTATCTATTTCTTCACTGATATTACTTGGATTATTGGATTATTGTGCCTTTATATGGGGGGCACAGAACCCCTCAGTGACTGCTAATATCCTTATCATTTACAGTAGGGGGTACATTATCCCTTATAATACATGAGTGATACTCAGAGTTCCCTGTATAACTCAGCCTGCAGCCTTGTGCCTTTATATGGGCACAGAACCCCTCAGTGACTGCTAATATCCTTATCATTTACAGTAGGGGGTACATTATCCCTTATAATACATAAGTGATACTCAGAGTTCCCTGTATAACTCAGCCTGCAGCCTTGTGCCTTTATATGGGGGCACAGAACCCCTCAGTGACTGCTAATATCCTTATCATTTACAGTAGGGGGTACATTATCCCTTATAATACAGGAGTGATACTCAGAGTTCCCTGTATAACTCAGCCTGCAGCCTTGTGCCTTTATATGGGGGGCACAGAACCCCTCAGTGACTGCTAATATCCTTATCATTTACAGTAGGGGGTACATTATCCCTTATAATACATGAGTGATACTCAGAGTTCCCTGTATAACTCAGCCTGCAGCCTTGTGCCTTTATATGGGGGGCACAGAACCCCTCAGTGACTGCTAATATCCTTATCATTTACAGTAGGGGGTACATTATCCCTTATAATACATGAGTGATACTCAGAGTTCCCTGTATAACTCAGCCTGCAGCCTTGTGCCTTTATATGGGGGGCACAGAACCCCTCAGTGACTGCTAATATCCTTATCATTTACAGTAGGGGGTACATTATCCCTTATAATACATGAGTGATACTCAGAGTTCCCTGTATAACTCAGCCTGCAGCCTTGTGCCTTTATATGGGGGGCACAGAACCCTCAGTGACTGCTAATATCCTTATCATTTACAGTAAAATAACAATGAACATAAAGATTATGACAAAAGCCTCTATAATACATGTATTTTCATTCCATACATTTTGATATAATTGCGGATCACCCCCCCCTCCGTTCCACTCATTCCCCCTTCCAAGCACCCCTCCCGCCGGCTCCCCTATCTCCCCACCTTTTCCATATCCTCCCCCATACAATAAAGCGACGCCCAGTGCGTATCTGATTGTGAGCGGGAAATAAATCACAAATAACCCCCGCGGCGCCGCACATTCCCGACTCTATTTGGTATCAAAGTCATTTTTACACCAAAAAAAAAAGAAAAAAATAATCATTTCCGCAATTTATAGAGCAAAGCTATGAAATATTCTGCTTAATGTAACGCGGGATAATGAATAAACGCTGCATGTAAATAAATCAGGGGGAGGGGTCTCATTGGGTTCTTTATCATAAAGAGGCTTTCCAAATTTAAAAGAAATACACTCATTTATGGGTAAAAAAACACATCAGCCACAGCTGGTTATTCCACTTCCTCTGTGTAGCCAGCTGGTTATTCCACTTCCTCTGTGTGGCCAGCTGGTTATTCCACTTCCTCTGTGTAGCCAGCTGGTTATTCCACTTCCTCTGTGTATCCAGCTGGTTATTCCACTTCCTCTGTGTAGCCAGCTGGTTATTCCACTTCCTCTGTGTAGCCAGCTGGTTATTCCACTTCCTCTGTGTAGCCAGCTGGTTATTCCACTTCCTCTGTGTGGCCAGCTGGTTATTCCACTTCCTCTGTGTAGCCAGCTGGTTATTCCACTTCCTCTGTGTGGCCAGCTGGTTATTCCACTTCCTCTGTGTGGCCAGCTGGTTATTCCACTTCCTCTGTGTGGCCAGCTGGTTATTCCACTTCCTCTGTGTGGCCAGCTGGTTATTCCACTTCCTCTGTGTAGCCAGCTGGTTATTTCACTTCCTCTGTGTAGCCAGCTGGTTATTCCACTTCCTCTGTGTAGCCACGCCCCACAATGCCACACCCATTTAATAGAAACACACCCCAGTTTACATGATTGGGATGGCAGCATCAGCAGTAATGGAGTATTAGGTGCCGCATCTCAAGATGTACTCTCACCCCCAGCATATTATAGGGCACTCTGGCCCCCAGCATATTATAGGGCACGCTGGCCCCCAGCATATTATAGGGCATTTTGGCCCCCAGCATATTATAGGGCACTCTGGCCCCCAGCATATTATAGGGCACGCTGGCCCCCAGCATATTATAGGGCACGCTGGCCCCCAGCATATTATAGGGCACGCTGGCCCCCAGCATATTATAGGGCACTCTGGCCCCCAGCATATTATAGGGCACGCTGGCCCCCAGCATATTATAGGGCACTCTGGCCCCCAGCATATTATAGGGCACGCTGGCCCCCAGCATAATATAGGGCACTCTGGCCCCCAGCATATTATAGGGCACTCTGGCCCCCAGCATATTATAGGGCACTCTGGCCCCCAGCATTCCGTGGCACAGTTTGCCAACAATTGATCCATAACGGACATAAAGCCCTGTATAGTCTGTGTTGCTTAATGAATAACCCCCCCCCCCCCCAATGCCTATTTAACAAAATCACACCATTTTAACATGGTTAGAATGGCAGCATCAGGAATAATGAAGGATAAGGTACAGCAGGATCTTAGATTCACATTGTGTCCCCCACTATTTCATGAAATATTGTGGCCCCCAGCATTTCCTGGTGCAATCTGACCCCCCAGTAATTTATAGTACAGTCTGGCCCCAAGCATCTCATGTCTGGGCCTCAGCATTTCATGGTACAGTCTGGCCCCCGGTATTTCATGGTACAGTCTGGCCCCCCGGTATTTCATGGTACAGTCTGGCCCCCGGTATTTCATGGTACAGTCTGGACCCCAGAATTTCATGGTACAGTCTGGCCCCCCGGTATTTCATGGTACAGTCTGGCCCCCGGTATTTCATGGTACAGTCTGGCCCCCGGTATTTCATGGTACAGTCTGGACCCCAGAATTTCATGGTACAGTCTGGCCCCAAGTATCTCATAGTACAGTCTGGACCCCAGAATTTCATGGTACAGTCTGGCCCCAAGTATCTCATAGTACAGTCTGGCCCCCAGAATTTCATGGTACAGTCTGGCCCCCCGGTATTTCATGGTACAGTCTGGCCCCCGGTATTTCATGGTACAGTCTGGACCCCAGAATTTCATGGTACAGTCTGGCCCCCCGGTATTTCATGGTACAGTCTGGCCCCAAGTATCTCATAGTACAGTCTGGCCCCCAGAATTTCATGGTACAGTCTGGCCCCCAGTATTTCATGAGACCCCAGTGACATTTGACCCCTAGCATTTCATTGGGCAATCTGATCCCTAGCATTTCATTGGGCAATCTGATCCCTAGCATTTCATTGGGCGATCTGATCCCTAGCCTTTTATAGTGAAAAGCAGGACAGTTGGGAGGTTTGAAATCAAAGCCTACTCTAAGTAAGGGGTATATTTATCAGGCTGTGTAAAAAGTGGAGTAAAACATTACCGGTGATGTTGCTCATAGCAGCCAATCAGATGCTTTGCTTTGATTTTCTAACTGTTGAAATCGAATTGCTGATTGGTTGCCCTGGGCAACATCACCGGTAATGCTTCACTTTTTACACAGCATGATAAATATACCCCTTGCAGCTTTACCTATAGTTTTCCTCCCATTGGTTCTCTCTGATTATGGGGACCCGGGAAAAATGCCCCTTCTGCCCTCCCCTAAAGCAGCCGATACCCTAAAGGGGCAACTCTATCTTTCTTATTGTGTAAGACTATTGTACTAATAGCAGAATCCCTATCAGGGTGTTGTTATGGCATTGCTGAGAGCGCAGTTAGCACAGCTCATCCCATACAGGCACAAAGGGACTGGAAACCTTAACCCCACTGTTATACATACTGGAAAACGTGTCCAACCAACAACTGCACGGAGGAGACTTTCCCTGCCTAAAGGCACATATAGATCGGCTGAGAGTTCATCAGCAAAGGAACAACTCTAGCAGAATGAGCATCTAAACGAGGCCTCATGTTTCCTCACTAATTAATGCTCTGGTGGGTCACATTATTTTCCACTTTATTTAATCCATTATTATCACAGTGGGGTAAGTAGCTGAGCTGGAGAACAAGGTACTAGACCTCAAGTCGGTCTCGGTTAGTATGCAACGCACTGGCTAACAGTATTTCACACCTCGGGAAAATGTAATATTCAGATTATCTGTGTCTAAATCATGTGCTATCCCATGGATATGTGGAAGGGCAACCCCAGCAGCCCCCACAGCAGCCCCCACAGCCCTTTATTTGAAGAGCAGATGGATACCAGTGAATTTAACAATGCTAAAATTAAGCATTTACGGCTTGGCCAAATTAGCCAAGTTGACTTAGTCAACTACAGTATTTTAACTGGTCTTGGTCCACCACAGACAGTAGACTTGGCATCTTGAAGACCATGTCTGCCTCATTCCAGCACGCCAATGGCTTGGTTGACAATCCCAACCATGGAATGTTGCAATCAGGCTGACCGGGAAAAGTTGACTTGCTCAAGGAAAGAGCAGTAACTTGGTCAAGAACAGTATTTTTGCTAATATTAGTCTGACATGGAATGCTGACTTGGTCACCTATTATAGAATGTCTTGGTCCACTATTGAAGCTGGCTTAGTCAAGAACAGAACAGCAAAGTTACAAAAGGTCACTTTTACTTTATGATTATCTTTATTGGGACAATCTGATAGTTTCCAACTATAGTTGGCCACCCAATAATTCTGCTGGATTTTTTATTTGATCAACGGATAAAGGGCAACTCTATGATAGGTCTAACCATGGAAAGTTGACTTGCTCAACAATAAGGGTGACTTGGTCAAGCTGGAGAAGTTTAATTTATGATTGTCTTTATCAGGAATGGACCATCTGATTGTCTCCAACTATAGTTTGCCCTACACCTTTAAAGAATTGTCCCCCAATAACTCTGCTGGATTTTTTATTTGATCAACAGATGAAGGGCAACTCTATGACAAGGCCAACCATGTAAAGTTGACTTTCTCAACAATAAGGGAACGTGGTCAAGCCGGAGACGTCTATTTGGTCAAAGCAGATCGGTAACTTGGTCAATTGTTAACTTTGTCAGCTATTGTTGAGGTCCACCTGGGAAAGTTGACTTGGTAAAAAATAGAACATCGAAATAACACTTTTACTTTGATCGTCTACATCCAGGATGGACAATCTGATGGTCACCCACTATGGTTGCCTTAACCCTTTATAGAATTAGCCTTCAATGCTTCTGCTGGGTTCTACCTGTACAACAGATGGATATATGCCTCATTTCAGAGCACCACTGGCTTGATTGACAAGTCCAACAAGCCCAACCATGAATTATTGACTTGCTCAACAATTAAGGTTGACTTGGACAATGAGGAGACGTTGACTTGGTCAACAGTAGAACAGTAACCAACATTATAAAGTTGACTTGGTAATCAGCAAAACAAAAGCTTTGGCCAACGAGAAATAAAATTAGTTGGCCAAACATGGAAAGTTGACTTGTCCAGCAAGAGAAAAGTGGATTTTCTTGGTATCCCAGTAAATAATAATACTCACCAGGTTCTTCATACAAGCAGAGGAAGGCAGTGTTCTGCTTTCTGGATAAACTATGGAGGGGTAATAAATTGGAGAAGAAAGCCTTATAGATCTGTCTATAAAATAAATTCACCTGACCATAAAACGTCCAGGAGGAACGGCTCTCATGTCTCGTCTTATTTAGAAACAGAAAGGAAATGTATCAGAGAGCTTTCTGGAGGCATTACCCGCCTCTTAATACAGATGTCCCATGATTATAGAGTAAATGGACGGTGCAGCCGGAATCGTGCAGCTGCTTTATATCTGGAAAAGAGCCAAATTTAGTAAAGAGGAGGGAAAAAAATTCCTTTTAAGAAATACCTGACAATGCAACAATGCCCGAGCCCGACACGCTGGGAAATATAAAGGTCGCAGCGGCGGAGAGAGGCAAGGCTGCTTATTACGGGAAATCTAATAAACTTGTTCTGAGGCGAAATAATAGCTTACTGCTAATGAGCACAGATTAGAAGCTCTTCCGAAAAATCCAGAACAGCCTAGTTATACAGGCAGAAATGGGGACAGAATAGAACTTTCTACAAGACACATTATTATTAGATAAAGTTTGAGAATAAAGGGCTCATTTACCTTTACTTGCTCATAGCTCATAACAAGGTTACAGATATATAGAAACATTGGGGTAACAGTCACCCTGCTATAGTTCCAGGGGTACCCAGGGCACAAATAAGCACTCACCCCAAATCCCCCCCTAACTGGCCTTCAGGCTGGGCCCCCTTAGCCCATAACAAGGTTACAGATATATAGAAACATTGGGGTAACCGTCACCCCGCTATAGTTCCAGGGGTACCCAGGGCACAAATAAGCACTCACCCCAAATCCCCCCCTAACTGGCCTTCAGGCTGGGCCCCCTTAGCCCATAACAAGGTTACAGATATATAGAAACATTGGGGTAACCGTCACCCCGCTATAGTTCCAGGGGTACCCAGGGCACAAATAAGCACTCACCCCAAATCCCCCCCTAACTGGCCTTCAGGCTGGGCCCCCTTAGCCCATAACAAGGTTACAGATATATAGAAACATTGGGGTAACAGTCACCCTGCTATAGTTCCAGGGGTACCCAGGACACAAATAAGCATTCACCCCAAATCCCCCCCTAACTGGCCTTCAGGCTGGGCCCCCTTAGCCCATAACAAGGTTACAGATATATAGAAACATTGGGGTAACAGTCACCCCGCTATAGTTCCAGGGGTACCCAGGGCACAAATAAGCACTCACCCCAAATCCCCCCCTAACTGGCCTTCAGGCTGGGCCCCCTTAGCCCATAACAAGGTTACAGATATATAGAAACATAGGGGTAACAGTCACCCTGCTATAGTTCCAGGGGTACCCAGGGCACAAATAAGCACTCACCCCAAATCCCCCCCTAACTGGCCTTCAGGCTGGGCCCCCTTAGCCCATAACAAGGTTACAGATATATAGAAACATTGGGGTAACAGTCACCACGCTATAGTTCCAGGGGTACCCAGGGCACAAATAAGCACTCACCCCAAATCCCCCCCTAACTGGCCTTCAGGCTGGGCCCCCTTAGCCCATAACAAGGTTACAGATATATAGAAACATTGGGGTAACAGTCACCCTGCTATAGTTCCAGGGGTACCCAGGGCACATATAAGCACTCACCCCAAATCCCCCCTAACTGGCCTTCAGGCTGGGCCCCCTTAGCCCATAACAAGGTTACAGATATATAGAAACATTGGGGTAACAGTCACCCTGCTATAGTTCCAGGGGTACCCAGGGCACATATAAGCACTCACCCCAAATCCCCCCCTAACTGGCCTTCAGGCTGGGCCCCCTTAGCCCATAACAAGGTTACAGATATATAGAAACATTGGGGTAACAGTCACCCCGCTATAGTTCCAGGGGTACCCAGGGCACAAATAAGCACTCACCCCAAATCCCCCCTAACTGGCCTTCAGGCTGGGCCCCCTTAGCCCATAACAAGGTTACAGATATATAGAAACATTGGGGTAACAGTCACCCCGCTATAGTTCCAGGGGGGCACAAATAAGCACTCACCCCAATGCTCCAATGAAATGAAAGGTACAATAAAATGGCCGCTCTTCCTGTCCTGTATTTATAAATCACAAAACCCACAGTGGCTTCCGTATCATTATTAGAAACAAAACAAGCCTATTGTTTACATGACATATTTCTCTCTGCGCTCGCAGGCCCCACATATTGCGCTTGATATTCTGACTGCGCCGGACGCATTACTCAGACTATTGCCATAGAAACTATCTGCCCGGTGGGTACACAGCGCATATTATTAAGGGAACACTGAAATAAATTGCAAAATGAATAGAAGAGTTTAATCATCTCATAATACAAAGGGAAATCTCAGCCGAGATCAGGGAAGCAAGGCCGCCTATTAACGTCCCGCTTTCATTGAGCTGCACGGAGGAATTAGACGTAAGTGCTACAGCGCCGCGTCACATTATCCGTATTATCCGTACAGTATATCCGGCTTGTGTTCTGTCTGGTTTTAATTAGGGCTCTGGGGTGAAGACCCAAACCCATGGCTACTTCTTATTCTAACTGGGATCAAGCTCACCGGTCAGCAGTTCCCTGTAGTGATCCAAGAAAATGCCAAACTACAGGTATGGGACCTATTATCCAGAATGCTCGGGACTTGGGGTTTTCCAGATAAGGTACTGGTTTATTATTACAGAGAAAAGGGAATCATTTAACCATTAAATAAACCCAATAGAGCTGTTCTGCCCCAATAAGGGGTAATTATATCTTAGTTGGGATCAAGTACAGGTACTGTTTTATTATTACAGAGAAAAGGGAATCATTTAACCATTAAATAAACCCAATAGGGCTGTTCTGCCCCAATAAGGGGTAATTATATCTTAGTTGGGATCAAGTACAGGTACTGTTTTATTATTACAGAGAAAAGGGAATCATTTAACCATTAAATAAACCCAATAGGGCTGTTCTGCCCCCAATAAGGGGTAATTATATCTTAGTTGGGATCAAGTACAGGTACTGTTTTATTATTACAGAGAAAAGGGAATCATTTAACCATGAAATAAACCCAATAGGGCTGTTCTGCCCCCAATAAGGGGTAATTATATCTTAGTTGGGATCAAGTACAGGTACTGTTTTATTATTACAGAGAAAAGGGAATCATTTAACCATTAAATAAACCCAATAGGGCTGTTCTGCCCCAATAAGGGGTAATTATATCTTAGTTGGGATCAAGTACAGGTACTGTTTTATTATTACAGAGAAAAGGGAATCATTTAACCATGAAATAAACCCAATAGGGCTGTTCTGCCCCAATAAGGGGTAATTATATCTTAGTTGGGATCAAGTACAGGTACTGTTTTATTATTACAGAGAAAAGGGAATCATTTAACCATGAAATAAACCCAATAGGGCTGTTCTGCCCCCAATAAGGGGTAATTATATCTTAGTTGGGATCAAGTACAGGTACTGTTTTATTATTACAGAGAAAAGGGAATCATTTAACCATTAAATAAACCCAATAGGGCTGTTCTGCCCCAATAAGGGGTAATTATATCTTAGTTGGGATCAAGTACAGGTACTGTTTTATTATTACAGAGAAAAGAAATCATTTTTAATAATAATAAGAATGATTTGCTTATAATGGAGTCTATGGGAGATGGCCTTTCCATAATTCGGAACTTTCTGGATAATGGGTTTCCGGATAACAGATCCGATACCTGTACTACATCTCCAAACAAGTTTTTTCATATGAAGGAGAGAGTCTGTATCCCTTGGAGTTTAATGGAAACCTCCCTGGCCTGGCTAATAAAGGCACCCCAAACATAATTATAGATGCGGAAAGATCCTCCAATCAGAACCATTGCTGCCAGAATGATTCTACATCAGTACTTTTGCCTGTAACAATCACAAAGACAATACTGAGCGATTTTTGGGCTACAGGTCAGTCTAGCCTTGTGAATGCTCTCATGTTCTGATTGGCTACAGGTCAGTCTAGCCTTGTGAATGCTCTCATGTTCTGATTGGCTACAGGTCAGTCTAGCCTTGTGAATGCTCTCATGTTCTGATTGGCTACAGGTCAGTCTAGCCTTGTGAATGCTCTCATGTTCTGATTGGCTACAGGTCAGTCTAGCCTTGTGAATGCTCTCATGTTCTGATTGGCTACAGGTCAGTCTAGCCTTGTGAATGCTCTCATGTTCTGATTGGCTACAGGTCAGTCTGGGCTTGTGAATGCTCTCATGTTCTGATTGGCTACAGGTCAGTCTAGCCTTGTGAATGCTCTCATGTTCTGATTGGCTACAGGTCAGTCTGGGCTTGTGAATGCTCTCATGTTCTGATTGGCTACAGGTCAGTCTAGCCTTGTGAATGCTCTCATGTTCTGATTGGCTACAGGTCAGTCTGGGCTTGTGAATGCTCTCATTTTCTGATTGGCTACAGGTCAGTCTAGCCTTGTGAATGCTCTCGTGTTCTGATTGGCTACAGGTCAGTCTAGCCTTGTGAAAGCTCTCATGTTCTGATTGGCTACAGGTCAGTCTAGCCTTGTGAAAGCTCTTGTGCTCTAATTGGCTACAGGTCAGTCTAGACTTGTAAATGCTCTGATTGGCTACAAAACAGTCAAACCTATTCTCTTTTGCTTTAACTGGCTACAGCTTGGTCTAGCCCTGGGAACGTGATATGTGGGCTGGCCCAAAACTCATGGGACTTGCCAGTCAGGTTGGTTTGGGGCAGCCATGCGTTGCTACTTGATTGGTCTTAAAGTGGCTTTATAAAGGTAGCTATTCGGATTTGGTCCAGCCAGGACCATGGATTCGGGCAAATCTGAATCCTGCTGAAAAAGGCCGAATCCTGGATTTGGCACATCCCTATATATTTTACAGTTGTTGGTGGTTCTGGTGTATTATAATAAAATGTACAAATAAAACATTGGGTGTCCCCCCCCTCCCCCCCCAAAATACCCTGGCAATATCTATTCAACCCTGATTCAGCAAGCTCTGCCCCCTTGTGGCCAGGCCGATACCCTTTCCTGCCCCAACCCAATGGCAGCTCCCAGCCCTATGTCTATAGACAAACGCACAGATAAGGAAAGTTCCGCAAGAGACAAAGTGAGACTCATATGAATTGAGATGGAAATGGGGAGCATTTAGACGCCGGGATTCGGCGCTGTGCCTGGGAGAGGGACTGTTATTGCTTCTTTTATTCCATTATGTTGGAAGCCCTGCGCGCAGAGAGAAGCCATAATGTGATGCATTTATAGCCGGCACTCAGCGATCCTGCACACTCATGAATACAAAATGGGCAGCACGGCACGCCGTACCCCCGGGCGCTATTCCTGTACAAACGTATGAGGTTGGCGTTTTACTGACTCTGTGGATATTGTTCCAAACATGCATTATTTACAGTCTCCTTCCAGCTTTATGTGCCCCCTGTTCTGTACGGTACAGGATAGCAGGGGGGGGTGACAGTAAGGATTGGGGGGGGGGGCGGAGTGCCAGTGCCGCACAACTGGGTGGCGTCTTCCATCTTTGTATCCATAATTGTATCGAACTATAATAACTTGATATTGTTCCTTTATAAAGACCCCCTGGCCCAACCTGCAGTGCGCGTGCCGGAGTGATGGCTGCTAACCAGGCGAATGATAATCGTGTCCCTGGAGCCGGCGCCACTATTTACACGGGATTGATCAGGTTTTCCGACGTTGTAGGGAAATCACACTTATTGGCAGGTGTAATAGAGTTTCTCTTATTGACAGGGTAATGATGGATTTACTGCTACATCGCCTTGTGAGACAATATCCATGGTGTGCCATAGGGTGTGGCATAAGTGTGCTGTATGGTGTGCCATTGGGTGTGCCATAGGGCGTGGCATAAGTGTGCTGTATGGTGTGCCATTGGGTGTGCCATAGGGCGTGGCATAAGTGTGCTGTATGGTGTGCCATTGGGTGTGGCATAAGTGTGCTGTATGGTGTGCCATTGGGTGTGGCATAGGGCGTGGCATAAGTGTGCTGTATGGTGTGCCATTGGGTGTGGCATAAGTGTGCTGAATGGTGTGCCATTGGGTGTGCCATAGGGCGTGGCATAAGTGTGCTGAATGGTGTGCCATTGGGTGTGCCATAGGGCGTGGCATAAGTGTGCTGTATGGTGTGCCATTGGGTGTGCCATAGGGCATGTGGCATAAATGTGCTGTATAATGTGTCATAGGGTGTGCCATAGGGCGTAGCATAAGTGTACTGTATGGTGTGCCATTGGGTGTGGCATAGGGCGTGGCATAAGTGTGCTGTATGGTGTGCCATTGGGTGTGGCATAAGTGTGCTGAATGGTGTGCCATTGGGTGTGCCATAGGGCGTGGCATAAGTGTGCTGTATGGTGTGCCATTGGGTGTGCCATAGGGCGTGGCATAAGTGTGCTGTATGGTGTGCCATTGGGTGTGGCATAAGTGTGCTGTATGGTGTGCCATTGGGTGTGCCATAGGGCATGTGGCATAAATGTGCTGTATAATGTGCCATAGGGTGTGCCATAGGGCGTTGCAAAAGTGTGCTGTATAGTGTGCCATTGAGCATGCCATAGGGCCTGGCATAATTGTGCTGTATGGTGTGCCATTGGGTGTGGCATAAGTGTGCCATTGGGTGTGCCATAGGGCGTGGCATGTGTTCTGTATGGTGTGCCATGAAATATGTAATGGGCCGTGATATAAGTGCACCATTGGGTGTGCCACAGGGTGTGACTTAAGTTTGCCTGCCTTATGGTGTGCCATAGGCTGTGCCTTAAGGTAAGCCATAGGGTATCCCACAGGGTGCTCCTTAGGGTGTGCCAAACAGTGTGCTATAAGGTGTGTCATAGGATGCCCCATACAGTGTGCCATAGAGTGCACCATGAGGCTTGTGCCACAGGCCGTGCCAAAAGGATGCACCATGGGTTGTACCTTAAGAAGTGCCATAGGGCATGCCATAGACTAAAGTACAAAGGTCAAAGATGAAATAACATGGCAAAAACTTTACCAGTATTTTAAAACACAGCAGCCAATCAGCAGCTAGTTTATACTGGTCTGGGAACAAATCTGATTGGTTGCCGCCTGTTACAGAACCAGGGCACAAATAAATTCCTGGTTTCTGTAGGGAGTAAAAAAAACTGTAAAACGTTGTCCCTTTTCTGCCATGTTTAACTCCCAATGCAGCGACGGTCCTCGAATTCAGTGTAATAACAGCCTGGACAGCAGCTGCTGTACAAATCCACGTGAACAGCATCTCTATATAGAGTAGAAGGATTTTTGGATTCCAGCTGCAGTATAGGGGCAGTATAGGGGCTAGTGAGAATTTGCTTGGGAGAGAGCTGCATTACAATTGGGAGCGTACGGCAGCTCTGGGCAAACGGATTATACAGAGACTGATCCCAAGGGCCGGGCCGCTCCGGCCTCCTTAGCCAACACAGTGACAGGTCAGCTCTTTTGCTCAGAGCTCCATTTAGCTGTTATTCTGTAGGTGTCACTGCTTGAAATGGTCTGTAACAACATAAATCACCAGTAAGTGTGTCCCTAAATCACTTACCCAATTAGCGGCGGCACAGGAGTGCGTATGGGAGGGAAGCGCGGGCTGTAAGCATCTCCCATGTCATAAATAAGCTCAGAACTACACAGCCAATCAGGGGAGCCGAAGTGCCCCAGTCAGTGCCCCAGTCGGTGCCCCAGTCAGTGCCCCATTCAGTGCTCCAGTCAGTGCCCCAGTCAGTGCCCCAGTCGGTGCCCCAGTCAGTGCCCCAGTCGGTGCCCCAGTCAGTGCCCCAGTCAGTGCCCCAGTCAGTGCCCCAGTCAGTGCTCCAGTCAGTGCCCCAGTTAGTGCCCCAGTCGGTGCTCCAGTCAGTGCTCCAGTCAGTGCCCCAGTCAGTGCCCCAGTCAGTGCCCCAGTCAGTGCTCCAGTCAGTGCCCCAGTCAGTGCCCCAGTCAGTGCCCCAGTCAGTGCCCCAGTCAGTGCTCCAGTCAGTGCCCCAGTCAGTGCCCCAGTCAGTGCCCCAGTCAGTGCCCCAGTCAGTGCCCCAGTCAGTGCCCCAGTTAGTGCTCCAGTCAGTGCCCCAGTCAGTGCCCCAGTCAGTGCTCCAGTCAGTGCTCCAGTCAGTGCCTCAGTCAGTGCCCCAGTCAGTGCCCCAGTCAGTGCCCCAGTCAGTGCCCCAGTCAGTGCCCCAGTCAGTGCTCCTGTCAGTGCCCCAGTCAGTGCCCCAGTCAGTGCCCCAGTCAGTGCCCCAGTCAGTGCCCCAGTCAGTGCTCCTGTCAGTGCCCCAGTCAGTGCCCCAGTCAGTGCCCCAGTCAGTGCCCCAGTCAGTGCCCCAGTCAGTGCCCCAGTTAGTGCCCCAGTCAGTGCTCCAGTTAGTGCCCCAGTCAGTGCCCCAGTTAGTGCCCCAGTCAGTGCTCCAGTTAGTGCCCCAGTCAGTGCTCCAGTCAGTGCCCCAGTCAGTGCCCCAGTCAGTGCCCCAGTCAGTGCCCCTGTATTATTACTGTACTAACACTGTATTGTTACTGTACTATAACTGTACAATTACTATACTATTACTGTACTAATACTGTACTGATGCTGTACTAACATTGTACTATTACTATACTATTACTGTATTGATACTGTACTAACATGGTATTATTACTGTATTAACACTGTATTGTTACTATACTAATACTGTGCTAATACTGTACTATTACTATACAATTACTGTACTACCACTTTACTAATAGTCTTCGCTCCATTGCAGTTCATAGAAACCACAGACACTGTAGCCATGTGAGCAGCCCCTTGGGGCCCCGTCGGGCCGGAGAGCCCCCCTGTACCGTGGATAATGGATGAGCTGGGGGAACACAGCGCTTATGTACTTAGGAGCCGACAGCCGGGGGTCAGGGGTTACTCCGGGCTCCTTTCTTATTTGGAACGAGACAATAAATATTTTATTCCCAGTTACTGGAGAGACGGATCGATACAGTGTGTTCCAAGAATATCTGCGTTACAGTAGAACCCCGCTGGGTGCCAGTACCTGAAAGTACTACTCGGGGAACTTTTTGGCCCAAAGTGGGTCGCATGTTTTCCACCCAAACGAGCGGAATACGCTGCTTTCTGCTGCCCCCCCCCCAGTAGCCAGGGCCAGTACATGCTTACACAGCGATGCTCCACCTGTCACCATAGCAACTAGACAGCCGTTTAAATGTCACACATAACAGGTACTTTATACACCAAACGTATAATTAGCTGTACTTAGTTACAAAGCCTGTGAGTTTATGTCCCTGCTACAACTTGTTGAAGAACTACAACTCCCAGCAATGGCTGGCACTACTACCTGTAGTAAGGAACTGGCGTCCCATGTGTCATGTGACTCAGCTGCTGCTAACATGCTCCTGCATTGTGGCATCACTTCTGCCTATGGAGCTACAATCAGGCTGGGAGCAGCCAATGGGGATCCGGCAGGGGAGGCAGAGAGGTTCTACTTGTTTTAGTAGCTTGGCATGGGGGGCACGGGGGTGGGGCACGGGGGGCTATAGAACAGAGGCACAGTCTGTGGGGGAGACAGAGAATGAGGGCTCGGGGGGGAGAGTGAAGGAAGTAAAAAGTCACTACTTCTACCAGTACCCCCAGTTATGCCCTATTCATATAATGGTACCAGTGCCCCCCACTCACATGGATGTGCCAGTACCCCCAGTTATGCCCTATTCATATAATGGTACCAGTGCCCCCCACTCACATGGATGTGCCAGTACCCCCAGTTATGCCCTACTCATATAATGGTACCAGTGTCCCCCACTCACATGGATGTGCCAGTACCCCCAGTTATGCCCTATTCATATAATGGTACCAGTGCCCCCCACTCACATGGATGTGCCAGTACCCCCAGTTATGCCCTACTCATATAATGGTACCAGTGTCCCCCACTCACATGGATGTGCCAGTACCCCCAGTTATGCCCTACTCATATAATGGTACCAGTGCCCCCCACTCACATGGATGTGCCAGTACCCCCAGTTATGCCCTACTCATATAATGGTACCAGTGTCCCCCACTCACATGGATGTGCCAGTACCCCCAGTTATGCCCTACTCATATAATGGTACCAGTGTCCCCCACTCACATGGATGTGCCAGTACCCCCAGTTATGCCCTACTCATATAATGGTACCAGTGCCCCCCACTCACATGGATGTGCCAGTACCCCCAGTTATGCCCTACTCATATGACCTTACCAGTGGCCCCAGTTATGCTTTACTGATGACTGTAGCAGTGGCCCTCAGTTACTTATAACAGAAATGTACCAGTGCCCCCCCAGGTACTACTTACATACTTCAGTGCCCCCCCCCCCACCCCCCAGTAACTACTCACAGGAGTATATTAATGCCCCCCAGGTACTACTACTCACATGAAAGTTCCAGTGCCCCCCAGTTACTAATCACATGACTGTATCAGTGCCCCCCCCCCAGGTACTATTTATATGAACGTTCCAGTGCCCCTCCCCAGTGTATCAGTGCCCCCAGGTACTACTTACATGAATGTACAAGTGCCCCCCCCAGTTACAACTTGCAGGAATATACCAGTGCCCCCCCAAGTACTACTCACATGTAAGTACCAGTGCCCCCCAGTAACTACTCACATGAAAGTTCCAGTGCCCCCCAGTTACTAATCACATGACTGTATCAGTGCCCCCCCCCAGGTACTATTTATATGAACGTTCCAGTGCCCCTCCCCAGTGTATCAGTGCCCCCAGGTACTACTTACATGAATGTACAAGTGCCCCCCCCAGTTACAACTTGCAGGAATATACCAGTGCCCCCCCAAGTACTACTCACATGTAAGTACCAGTGCCCCCCAGTAACTACTCACATGAAAGTACCAGTGCCCCCCAGTAACTACTCACATGTAAGTACCAGTGCCCCCCAGTAACTACTCACATGAAAGTACCAGTGCCCCCCAGTAACTACTCACATGAAAGTACCAGTGCCCCCAGTAACTACTCACATGTAAGTACCAGTGCCCCCCAGTAACTACTCACATGTAAGTACCAGTGCCCCCCAGTAACTACTCACATGTAAGTACCAGTGCCCCCCAGTAACTACTCACATGTAAGTACCAGTGCCCCCCAGTAACTACTCACATGAAAGTACCAGTGCCCCCCAGTAACTACTCACATGTAAGTACCAGTGCCCCCCAGTAACTACTCACATGTAAGTACCAGTGCCCCCCAGTAACTACTCACATGTAAGTACCAGTGCCCCCCAGTTACCCAGTGGCACTTACCTTGCAGGTAGGTCATTACTCCCAGGAAGATCCACATTCCCTCAGGTCCTGTTGGCCACATCCTGGGGGGGGGGCAGCTGATAAGTAAAATATCCAATAGGGGGGGGGGGTATCCAATGTCCCGGAGTAGGAATCCCCGGCACTCGGAGCCGGCACAGCAGTTACCCAGTTACCCCGGGATGGGGTGCCAACCCCCCTGCCCCGGACACCTACAGGGGTAAGTACCGGCGGGGCTGCCGCCTATAATCCGGGGAAAGGGCAGCGCTGGCATGCAGAGCGGGGAATGGGCTCAGCGCGTCTCTAACTTCCCCTTTAATCCCGACACATTCACTGCCGCTCGGAGCGACTAACGCCGAGTAACGCCGACTAACGCCGAGCCGCTATTATGCGCATAAATCCCGCAGCGAACCCAAGGGCAGCATCCACATGGGGGGCCGGGGGCCCAGATCCCTAGTGAAAGGGCTCCTATAGATCCAGGGGGCCTGGGGATGTTTAGCTCCTCGGGGGGGGGGGCCAAATCCGATATAGTTTATGAGATACGGGGACAACAGTACCAATAACTCCAGGGGCTGGGGGCAATGAAAGCTCTTGGGGGGGGGCCCTAGGGTAACAATAGTTCGATGGGGGGGGGGCAGCTTCCGGGATCCAGAGATACAATGGGTTTCAGGGGGTCCAAACACACGTGTTTCCAGGGCCACACACAGGTACCGGGGTCTCATACACCCAAAGTACAAGGATCACATGATGTGCTGGGGGGCCCGGGATCAGGCGACTTGTGCTGGGGGGCTCCTACATCCCATGATTATAAGGACGGTGCTCCGCTGGGGTGTCCCCCAATGGCTCCTGGGGTGGGGGTTCCTAGATTCCAGTTCTGTGGGGTGAGAATAATCCTCAATGCTCCGCAGGGTGCGCAGAAAGCTCCGCAGGGTGCCCAGGGCTGAATGCTCCGCAGGGTGCGCAGAAAGCTCCGCAGGTGCCCAGAAAGCTCCGCAGGGTGCGCAGAAAGCTCCGCAGGGTGACCAGGGCTGAATGCTCCGCAGGTGCCCAGAAAGCTCCGCAGGGTCCCCAGAAAGCTCCGCAGGGTCCCCAGAAAGCTCCGCAGGGTGCGCAGAAAGCTCCGCAGGGTGCCCAGGGCTGAATGCTCCGCAGGTGCCCAGAAAGCTCCGCAGGGTCCCCAGAAAGCTCCGCAGGGTCCCCAGAAAGCTCCGCAGGGTGCGCAGAAAGCTCCGCAGGGTGCCCAGGGCTGAATGCTCCGCAGGTGCCCAGAAAGCTCCGCAGGGTGCCAAGAAAGCTCCGCAGGGTGCCCTGGGTGATGCCTAAGGATTGCGGTGCCGCTAGAATCCCAGGGCAGTGCCACCCTGCAGGCTGTGCCAGGCACCAATCCCCTGCCAGCTGCCGAGCCCCAGTCACTGGGCAGTAAGCACGATGCCCCCGTATGAGCACAATCCCCCCGCAGCGCCGCTACAGCCCGCACCCAGGGCGCATTGCATAGTCAGCTCGATCCCAGGTAGAGGGCAGGTTGCATAGTGGCCGATAGCTGCGTCCCGTTATCCGGACTGTCCCGGGAGCACACGTGTTCCCTCCTTCTCCCCCTCACTGACAGGCACTGCCGTCTCCGAGCAACCCGGGGACGCCGCCTCCCCCGCCCGATCCGCTGTGCCCGCAGCTTCCAGCGGCGAGTGGGGCAGCGCCACCTAGCGGAGACGAGAGCGCAGCGCACCCCTGTGGTTCATAGTCGCTCAATGGGTGCGCTACGATATGGAGTGGGTCCTCCTGGAGGAGAAGGGGTGCTGCTGTGCCATCGCTGCGGTGGGTGCTGCCTGGCCATGAACAGGTTAAACGCATGACGTGATGTAAGATGTTATTGGATGAGATCATGCAGTAAGGTGAATGGGAGACAAAGAGGGGTGTGAGGACAATAGGGAGGTGCGGGGCCAGACATGGGGAAGGGGGGTTTCTATTGTGCTGCAGGGGGGACACTCTCCTAGGGGCTCCCATTCGGGTGTGGGTGCTGCCTTAATGTGCTTGGGTGGTTACTAGGGACCTGGGTGCAGAGTGACTGGGGAATAGTGATATACAGGTACCGGTACCATATTATGTACTGTGGGGCTGGGCTGTGGGCTCACTTGGGTACCCCTGGAACTATAGCGGGGTGACTGTTACCCCAATGTTTCTATATATCTGTAACCTTGTTATGGGCTAAGGGGGCCCAGCCTGAAGGCCAGTTAGGGGGGGATTTGGGGTGAGTGCTTATTTGTGCCCTGGGTACCCCTGGAACTATAGCGGGGTGACTGTTACCCCAATGTTTCTATATATCTGTAACCTTGTTATGGGCTAAGGGGGCCCAGCCTGAAGGCCAGTTAGGGGGGATTTGGGGTGAGTGCTTATTTGTGCCCTGGGTACCCCTGGAACTATAGCAGGGTGACTGTTACCCCAATGTTTCTATATATCTGTAACCTTGTTATGGGCTAAGGGGGCCCAGCCTGAAGGCCAGTTAGGGGGGGGTTTGGGGTGAGAGCTTATTTGTGCCCCGGGTACCCCTGGAACTATAGCGGGGTGACTGTTACCCCAATGTTTATATATATCTGTAACCTTGTTATGGGCTAAGGGGGCCCAGCCTGAAGGCCAGTTAGGGGGGGATTTGGGGTGAGTGCTTATTTCTGCCCTGGGTACCCCTGGAACTATAGCAGGGTGACTGTTACCCCAATGTTTCTATATATCTGTAACCTTGTTATGGGCTAAGGGGGCCCAGCCTGAAGGCCAGTTAGGGGGGGATTTGGGGTGAGTGCTTATTTGTGCCCTGGGTACCCCTGGAACTATAGCAGGGTGATTGTTACCCCAATGTTTCTATATATCTGTAACCTTGTTATGGGCTAAGGGGCCCAGCCTGAAGGCCAGTTAGGGGGGGATTTGGGGTGAGTGCTTATTTGTGCCCTGGGTACCCCTGGAACTATAGCAGGGTGACTGTTACCCCAATGTTTCTATATATCTGTAACCTTGTTATGGGCTAAGGGGCCCAGCCTGAAGGCCAGTTAGGGGGGGATTTGGGGTGAGTGCTTATTTGTGCCCTGGGTACCCCTGGAACTATAGCAGGGTGACTGTTACCCCAATGTTTCTATATATCTGTAACCTTGTTATGGGCTAAGGGGGCCCAGCCTGAAGGCCAGTTAGGGGGGGATTTGGGGTGAGTGCTTATTTGTGCCCTGGGGTACCCCTGGAACTATAGCAGGGTGACTGTTACCCCAATGTTTCTATATATCTGTAACCTTGTTATGGGCTAAGGGGGCCCAGCCTAAAGGCCAGTTAGGGGGGGATTTGGGGTGAGTGCTTATTTGTGCCCTGGGTACCCCTGGAACTATAGCGGGGTGACTGTTACCCCAGTGTGTAGGGACTACCTGTCTCTCCAGTCTCCTCCCAACAAACATAGAGGCAGGTTAATTGGCTGCGGATACAATTAGCTATACATAAGCTCCACTGGGGAAGTGAATGGAGTTTAATCACAGTGGAATATGTAAGTGCTACAGAAATAAAGGATAATATGGGGAGGTAATTAGTCCAACTGGAAACTTTTACTTATGAAACCCTGATCCCAATATACTTTAGGTTTTCAATACAGAATCAGCCGCACAGCATTATGGGTTCCACCCTATTTTTGCATTTATAATGAAGTTATTTATCAGTAGAATTCTCATTGGGGAATTTCCTTGCATCTATAATTTTGTTTTTTGGCAACTTCTATAGCAAAACTAGGGGGCGCAGTGGGACGGTGTTAGGGGTGACCATTATGGGCAATTACAATTAAGGAATCTGCCGTACGGCTGGGCGCACAGCTTTATGGGTGGTGCAGGGCCCACCGGGGCTCCCATCCAAGGGGCCCTGCAGGTGCCCCCACCGGCCACGTCCCCTGCACACCCTAACCCCCTGCAGGGTCCCCCACCCTCCCCTGAGCAGCCGGGAGAGCGCTGGCAAGGGTCGGGTCTGGACCGCCGGGGCACTGGGAAAGCTGACAGTTTGCACATCAGTTACTTCAGGCCATAGTATAACTGTAAAGCCTATCTAACATGCTGCCCAGACTCACTGTCAGTTTGTGACATCACAGGGGGCGGATACCAAGGAAAGTTCACGCCTATTACTCACAAACAAACAATAAAAGCCCCTTCCCCACCCCCTGAGATACTAATCATGTGACTACTGGGGGCTATAAATGATGATAGTGCCCCTTTACACTGTGACTGTGTTCCCTTCTGCACCATTAGAATAGGGGGAATTTGGGGAGGGAGATGATCTCATCTGAGGCTTTGGGGGGGGGGGGGCAGAATTTTGAACCAATAACCCATCAGCACCGGGGCTTCTAATACAGCAAGTGGGGGGGAATGAAATAAGCATTAGATTTATATAGTGGGGCGCAGACGGTCTGTCTGTATGGGGCCTGTCATTTATCAGCCATTTTATTGGAGGTATAAAGTGACGGCCCATTAAGATGCCAAGCGTTACAGCGCCAACTCCTGCCCGGCCGCCCGCACTTTATCATTTAATCCTCATATCATTTATTTAGCTTTCTAATCTCAATGCCAAGGACAACATTTAGTAATAAACTGGGTTTATGGGAAGGGTCTGCCGCTGGGCGTATTATGGGATGCCGGCAGGGTTAGGGCAGAGCCAGTATATCTATGGGGTATAATCACAGGGGGCTCAGCTCTACCAACACGGGGGCTGATTTAGGTGACATTATTATATCACAGTCCCAAGGGTGCTGCCGCCAAGATCTGCCGCTACATAGGCTTTATGGGCACCCCTGGACTATTAGTATTATTAGGGTGAAGCTTACTGTGTGCCCGGGGCAATAACCCTACGGTGCCATTAGTGCTGGGGGAATCATTCATATGGTATTGCAATATTCATTCATATTATATATTTCTGTGCCCGTGAAAATCCATAGGATTGGCTATTGTTGGGACACATGATCACAGGTCAGCATATGATTGGCAGTTTTTGGACAGGGGCATCTGGGATACACACAGATAGATGGATAATAGATAGATAGATAGATAGATAATAGATAGATAGATAGATAGATAGATAGATGAATAGATAGATAGATGATAGTTAGATAAATAGGTAGATAGATAGATAGATGATAGATAGATAGATAGATAGATGATAGATAGATAGATAGATAGATAGATAGATAGATAATAGATAGATAGATAATAGATGAATAGATAGATAGATAGATAGATAGATAGATAGATAGATAGATAGATGAATAGATAGATAGATGATAGTTAGATAAATAGGTAGATAGATAGATAGATGATAGATAGATAGATAGATGATAGATAGATAGATAGATAGATGATAGATGATAAGATAGATAGATAGATAGATAGATAGATTAGATAGATAGATAGATAGGATAGCATGATAGATAGATAGATAGATAGATAGATAGATGATAGAAGATAGATAGATAGATAGATGATAGATAGATAGATAGATAGTATAGATAGATAGAAGATAGATAGATGAGATAGATAGATAGATAGATAGATAGATAGATAGATAGATAGATGATAGATAGATGATAGATAGATAGATAGATAGATGATAGATAGATAGATAGATAGATAGATAAATTGATAGATGATAGATAGGTAGATAGATGATAGATAGATAGATAGATAGATAGATAGATAGATAGATGATAGATAGATGGTAGATAGATAGATAGATAGATAGATAGATAGATAGATAGATAGATGATAGATAGATAGATAGATAGATAGATAGATAAATTGATAGATAGATAGATGATAGATAGATAGATAGATAGATGATAGATAAATAGGTAGATAAATAGATAGATAGAAAGATAGATAGATGATAGATAGATGATAGATAGATAGATAGATAGATAGATAGATAGATGATAGATAGATAGATAGATAGATAGATAATAGATAGATGATAGATAAATAGATAGATAGATAGATAGATAGATGATAGATAGATAGATAGATAGATAGATGATAGATAGATAGATAGATAGATAGATAGATAGATAGATAGATAGATAATAGATAGATGATAGATAAATAGGTAGATAGTTAGATAAATAGGTAGATAGGCTCCCAGACAGTGCTGCGCACACAAGGCCAGGGCTAGTGACCTACTTGGGAGAATCTGGCGCGCTGTGTTTGTGGGTCACTGCAAGGAAATGGCCGCATTTGGTGCAATGTGCTTCCTGCACTGAACTTCTGTCATTGTGTCATTAGATACAGTCTTAATGTTCCACTCTGTCTTATACAGGAACCGCCACCTGATTCCTTAAAGGGCATATAAACCCCACTAATGAACGGATTCACCTCACCGAGAGTGCGCCTCTAAGCACTTTTACAATTTACATTCACTTTTTGTGTTCAGTGGTTTCTGAAATATTAGCAGTTTTAGACCGCAGATATCAGGCTTCCAGCTCCACAGCCGGGTTAGAGTGTCAACGACCCTATCTTTCTACATCGTCTCTATGCATTCCGTTAACCCTTAAGTTGCTTGTGCTTTGTTGAGCCAAAATCCTGTTATTAGCAGTCTGAAAAGGCAAATTTCCCAGGAACCACTTAAAAAAGCCCAGAAAAATAATGTAAACGGCAAAAGCGCTCAGAGCACTCAGAGTGAGTTTATATGGATTCCTGTTTTGCTATTCCAGACGTATAAGCCAATATTATCCCAAGTGACCTATCCTTTGGGTCACAAGCATCTGTTATTGGCAACTTGTGTTCTTTTAATCAATGGGTTCCAGCTTAATACCTACAGTTTGTATAAATACACACAGACTTGTGGCAAAACAATCACAAACCGATGGCATTGTTACACCAGGCACTGGCACTGACGCAATTCCGACTGTGAAAATACGAGCCATAACGGGAATTCTGGGAATAAACACTGCATTGTGGGTAAAAAAAAAACACATGGTGACTTCCCAAAAACTTGTAAATGACCCTTCAATGGTTGGGCGGCATTGATATAAAGGGTTAGAAAGAGCTACAGAGCAGATATTCACTGGAGCCAGAAGCTGCCCTGTAAATTGGCAGCACTGTAGGCGAGCGAGACCTTAGCCAGCTCAGCACTGTATACGAGCGAGACCTTAGCCAGCTCAGCACTGTATACGAGCGAGACCTTAGCCAGCTCAGCACTGTATACGAGCGAGACCTTAGCAGCCTCAGCACTGTATACGAGCGAGACCTTAGCCAGCTCAGCACTGTATACGAGCGAGACCTAGCCAGCTCAGCACTGTATACGAGCGCGAGAGACCTTAGCCAGCTCAGCACTGTATACGAGCGAGGACCTAGCCGCTCAGCAGCTGTATAGCGAGACAGCTCAGCACTGTATACGAGCGAGACCTTAGCCAGCTCAGCACTGTATACGAGCGAGACCTTAGCCAGCTCAGCACTGTATACGAGCGAGACCTTATGCCAGCTGTATCTAACAGACTGCACTGATAATAGCATAACCTTGAGCCAGCTCAGCACTGTATACGAGCGAGACCTTAGCCAGCTCAGCACTGTATACAGCGAGACCTTAGCCAGCTCAGCACTGTATACAGACGAGAACCGTTAGCCAGCTCAGCACTGTAAACGAGCGAGGACCTTAGCCAGCTCAGCACTGTATACGAGCGAGACCCATAGCCAGCTCAGCACTGTATACGCGAGCGAGACCTTAGCCAGCTCAGCACTGTATACGAGCGAGACCTTAGCCAGCTCAGCACTGTAATACGAGCGAGACCTTAGCCAGCTCAGCACTGTATACAAGTGAGAAAGCCCATCGCTCAGCCCTTATGATACCAACGCTAGCACTGTATACGAGCGAAGACCTTAGCCAGCTCAGCACTGTATACAAGCGAGACCTTAGCCAGCTCAGCACTGTATACGAGCGAGACCTTAGCCAGCTCAGCAGATACGGGCCTGCCAGCTTTCAGCACTGTATACGCAGCAGAGGACCTTAGCCAGCTCAGCCACTGTGTATACGAGCGAGACCTTAGTCAGCTCAGCACTGTATACGGGACTAGCCAGCCAGCACTTTACCGGGGCCTGAGCCAGCTCAGCACTGTATACGAGCGGAGACCTTAGCCAGCTCAGCACTGTGATACGAGCGAGACCCTTAGCCAAGCTTCAGCACTGTATAACGAGCGAGACCTTAGCCAGTCATTCACTGTATACGAGCGAGACCTTAGCCAGCTCAGCAGCTGTTATGAGCAGACCTTAGCCAGCTCAGCACTGTATACGAGGAGACCTTAGCCAGCTCAGCACTGTATACGAGCGAGACCTTAGCCAGCTCAGCACTGTTACGAGCGAGACCTTAGCCAGCTCAGCACTGTATACGAGATGAGACCTTAGCCAGCTCAGCACTGTATACGAGCGAGACCTTAGCCAGCTCAGCACTGTATACGAGCGAGACCTTAGCCAGCTCAGCACTGTATACGAGTGAACCTTAGCCAGCTCAGCACTGTATACGAGCGAGACCTTAGCCAGCTCAGCACTGTATGCGAGCGAGACCTTAGCCAGCTCAGCACTGTATACGAGCGAGACCTTAGCCAGCTCAGCACTGTATACGAGCGAGACCTTAGCCAGCTCAGCACTGTATACGAGCGAGACCTTAGCCAGCTCAGCACTGTATACGAGCGAGACCTTAGCCAGCTCAGCACTGTATACGAGCGAGACCTTAGCCAGCTCAGCACTGTATAGCAGCACTGATAGCGAGCGAGACCTTAGCCAGCTCAGCACTGTATACGAGCGAACCTTAGCCAGCTCAGCACTGTATACGAGCGAGACCTTAGCCAGCTCAGCACTGTATACGAGCGAGACCTTAGCCAGCTCAGCACTGTATACGAGCGAGACCTTAGCCAGCTCAGCACTGTATGCGAGCGAGACCTTAGCCAGCTCAGCACTGTACGAGCGAGACCTTAGCCAGCTCAGCACTGTATGCGAGCGAGACCTTAGCCAGCTCAGCACTGTATGCGAGCGAGACCTTAGCCAGCTCAGCACTGTATACGAGCGAGACCTTAGCCAGCTCAGCACTGTATGCGAGCGAGACCTTAGCCAGCTCAGCACTGTATACGAGCGAGACCTTAGCCAGCTCAGCACTGTATGCGAGCGAGACCTTAGCCAGCTCAGCACTGTATACGAGCGAGACCTTAGCCAGCGCAGCACTGTATACGAGCGAGACCTTAGCCAGCTGCCGGCTGCTCTCCGTGGTGCTGAACCTGCTCTATTGCCGGATATCAGTATTTGGACTCAACTGGGCCTCTTGTCCCAGGGGTTGTTCGCCTGATTCTTTCCAGCTTTCAAATGGGGGTCACTGGTTATTCAAACCACTGTCTGGTTGCTAAGGTAATTTGGACCCTAGCAACCAGACACCTGTTGAAATTGCAAACTGGAGAGCTGCTGAACAAAAAGCTAATTAATTAAAAACAATAAAATATGATAACCAAATATACAGAGAAGGAATGTTCTGGGCACACAATAAGCTGTACCCCCATACTGTACTGTCTAAGGGAAACACTATGGCACCCCCTACCCATATGTATAAATACAAACATACAGAGAAGGAATGTTCTGGGCACACAATAAGCTGTACCCCCATACTGTACTGTCTAAGGGAAACACTATGGCACCCCCTACCCATATGTATAAATACAAATATACAGAGAAGGAATGTTCTGGGCACACAATAAGCTGTACCCCCATACTGTACTGTCTAAGGGAACACTATGGCACCTCCTACCCATATGTATAAATACAAATATACAGAGAAGGAATGTTCTGGGCACACAATAAGCTGTACCCCCATACTGTACTGTCTAAGGGAAACACTATGGCACCTCCTACCCATATGTATAAATACAAATATACAGAGAAGGAATGTTCTGGGCACACAATAAGCTGTACCCCCATACTGTACTGTCTAAGGGAAACACTATGGCACCTCCTACCCATATGTATAAATACAAATATACAGAGAAGGAATGTTCTGGGCACAATAAGCTGTACCCCCATACTGTACTGTCTAAGGGAAACACTATGGCACCTCCTACCCATATGTATAAATACAAATATACAGAGAAGGAATGTTCTGGGCACAATAAGCTGTACCCTCATACTGTACTGTCTAAGGGAAACACTATGGCACCCCCTACCCATATGTATAAATACAAATATACAGAGAAGGAATGTTCTGGGCACACAATAAGCTGTACCCCCATACTGTACTGTCTAAGGGAAACACTATGGCACCTCCTACCCATATGTATAAATACAAATATACAGAGAAGGAATGTTCTGGGCACACAATAAGCTGTACCCCCATACTGTACTGTCTAAGGGAAACACTATGGCACCTCCTACCCATATGTATAAATACAAATATACAGAGAGGAAGGGTTTTGTGTGTTTCACAAACTTGTTACTTTATAACATGAAGAGCTTCCAGACCTTATTTGAATGATCAAGTGGAAGAGTCTTCTTGTTCCCTCGGAACTGTATGATCCGTAATCGTTTTGCTGGACGCCTGGAACAGATTGAGGTTCTGAAGAACATGAAGAAAAAAAACAGAGTACAAACAGTATTTGGCTTTGTTCCGTTCTCTTAAATAACAGCAAGTACAATTTCTGATACAATGAGGAACGTTACAGGACACCTTATTGATATTAAGTGTTAGCTTGGTGCCTAATCACCTTGGCAAAGGCATTCTCCACGGTCCAATGGCACCCCTAGTGGTGCCATTACGTAAATAGAGGTAGCCTAGAACAGCCTGTGGCAGAGACACTGGCACCGCGGACGGCCAATGAAATTGAGATTTGGCTTGGAGATAAGTCAGATATCTTCTTATATCTCTAAATTAGTAATAAAGCAAAGAGCAATGCTGGCCTTGTATCCGAAACCTACACCTATTAAGCGTTTTAGTGGTAAGTACATTTAACTGTTTCATTTTCTATTCTGCTTTGAAGTCGTTGCCAAATACCCTGTCCCTGTTGCCATTATTTTATAGCTGAGAAACACTGATAAATAACCTTCGGGGACACTATTGTCTTCTTTCTTTTTGATATTTTTTTTATTGGTGCAGTCAGACGGCCAAACGCATCATTGGCCAACTCCGGGCGCTACGCCTCGTGCAGCTTAGAGCTTTCCCATCAAAGCCTGGCACAAAGCAGATTTGCATGGTCAGCACAGAGAGCCAGGGCCTGTATTCGTACAGAAGGGGCCTATAGCAATGAAGGATGAGGGGGACCCCAGTTATGGGGTATTTTGCCCAGGGCCAGTGTAAAATACCCTCTCCTCCTCACCCACTTGCATTGAAGGGGCACCCCCTACTGTAGCTGAATAGTAAGAGTTGTAGGAATAGCTTCACCAGCTGCTTCGGCTGGTCCTTCTGTAGGAAGAGTAGAGTTAGTTGGTACTTATCCCCCCCCAAAAGAAGGCTACAACATGTGGGGTGTATATGCTTTAGAACAGGGGTCCCCAACCTTTTTACTTGTGATCCATATTCAAAGGTAAAAAGAGTTGAGGAGCAACACAAGCATTAAAAATAGTTCCTGGTGGTGCCAAATAAGGGCTATGATTGGCTATTTGGTAGACCTTATATTAACTAGAGGCCAGGGTCGGACTGGGCCCCGGCTCTAGTGGGCGCCGGTGGCCCAGACCCGAGCCTTTGCCGGCGCTCTCCCCTGCCCGACTGCTCCTCCCCAGATGCGTTAAATTTACGCACTTGGGGGAGGACGTTGGGTGGGACGCCCTGCGAGGGGGGTTAGGGGGGCCCCTGTGGGGGGGGTTAAGGGATGTGGTCAGTGGGAGCTCTGGTGGGCCCTTCACCCCTTCAACCCCCCAGTTCAACCCTGCTAGTGGCCTACTTTTGTTCTGTTTGGCAGTACACCTGGTTTCTGTGCAACTAAAACATACGTCCAAGCCTGGAATTAAAAATAAGCACCTGCTTTGGGGCCACTGGGAGCAACATCCAAAGGGGAGGGTGAGGAACACGTTGCCCCCAAGCCACTAGTTGGGGATCACTGCTTTAGAAGAAGGTCAACCAAGAAAGGGGGTCCCATGAGTAGGTTAGCAGTAAGTAAAACTCCTAGTGGTCCTGATGTAGGCAAGAGAGACCTAAATCACAGACGGTTGGGTCTTACCAAAAATTAGGTAGGACTTTGAGGGTCAGGATGTGCCTGGAAAGAGTAAGGACGCCCAAATTGTGCCATTTTTCATATTCAAATGTTGGGAGGTAAAGTGTAAAGGAGAAAATGTTATAGGTATAGCAAGCTGGGCAGCCTCGACAAGGTGTGTAATAGGTTTAGAGCCCCAATGGTTAAAACTAGACACATGAGTGGAGTCTATAGACTAGGGGCCGTCTCCATGCTCAAGGATATTGGAGGTTTTAGAGTAACTAACCAGCAATTTTGGGGAGATATCTGTGCCTTTGCCTCCCTATTACTCACTACCATTTGCTTCCAGGGTGCGTAAGTGCCAGCAGCTTATAAGCTTACAGACACGCAGTGCTACAGGGGCTAAAGATTCCCCTCCTCAGCTCCACGTGGAGCTTCTAATCTTCTCTAAATCCAACTGATTTCATCTGCACAGAAATTGACTTTTCCTTCTTTAATCATTGCTTTTGCCTGTTCTAGTGGTTATGTTAATGTGGTAAGTGCAGCTGGAATGATGAACTTACAAGAGCTAGTAAATAATAAATGTGGATTAACGGGAGCTATACTGAGAGGGGGCGGAAGGTTGAACACATTAATCCTATTACCAGTTGCCTTATTAGCTGGGTGCGTTATTAATCTGCTTTGTAGTATAGAGGGGTCGTGTATGAACAATACCTTGCCCTGTTAGGGTTCCTCACTCAAATGGAAGGTGCACTAATATGCCCTGTGCCCTATCCCATAATTTACCCTTGTATAACATAATCCGATTCATTCATTTATGGAGATGCAGTAAAATGACACAGAGAGAGCTGTTGGTTGTTGTTTAGAATCCCATTAGTGCTGCAAAGTATTTCCCGGCTTTTCGTGAACCCCAGAGATATTTTGGGGGGATTACAACCATGCAGTAATATAGGTATGTTGTGGAAAGAGTGAATATGCCAAGGAGGTTCTGATCTGCCTTCAGCCTATGTCCATTAGTGACAGCAAGTGTTCTGGTATTGTGCTTGGACCCTTTGCTATCATCCTCCCAAGAGTTCTAAGAGGTGGCTGGCCTAGTAGATGCTTCAAGGGTCTCCCTTAACTATAACAAGGTTGGTGGACAGGGGGGATAAAAATAAAGATGGGCTTCACCTAGAAATATGAGAAAGGGGATCCAAGGCTTCTTGTGTCATTAATTGAAACAGTATAGGGCACCCGTGTCCTCTCCTTTATGACTAAGGTTCTGGAAAAGAAACAATAAAGGGCTGTGTTTTCCTGAGAAGTCATCAAAACAGAAGTTGGACGGCCAAACTTGTTCAATTTCAGGATTCGGGCTCCATTTATTCTCAACTGAGACTGAGACCGTCAACATGAGCTCCTCAACCGTGTCTATTGGCTTCTGTAGATCCCTGACTTTCTCCCACCTAACAGAAACCATTGTTCAGATGTGTCCGTCCTTCCACCGAAGCTTTTGTTGTTTTAATTCTCTTGGGATGGAAATGTGTTGCTCATTATCCACTCTTGTGTATCTGGGAAATGGTTTGAGGTGATGCTAAAACCTCATAAGGCGGGGCTAGAAATGTAAAGATGTCCCCATTATTTCAGAGCAAAGTGTTCCTAGGATCTATGGGTGCCCTCCAAACCCGTGGAATGGCTATATTTTGTAGGATTAATGGCCTTTTTCAGTGAAACCTTTTGGACATAGGCCGTGACTACTACAAATTGAAAAAATATGCCTTTATGGCCTGAATATTAAGTACTCATAGTTTTCCACAGTATCCATAGCATCTTTGTAGGATTAATGGAAAAGCTGGTGTCATACCATCTTCATTCCTTGGACAATATGTTTTATGATCTCTAAGGAAACCTCCATTTCTGGCTTGTTGCCTGTCTCCTGAAAAAAACTATGGATATCCACAAAGCCTCCTCCATCTTTTATCTTGTATTGGAAATATACATCTCCCACACAATTTCTTTTTTTATGTTTGTATCTCTGTTCTGTCCAGATGTTCACCTTAAGTTCTGCTTTAGCCTTAAATCTCATCCTGCTATGACCGAATGTGACACCGACCTTACTGATAGAGGCACCAGATCCACCTCAAATACAAAATCTGAAGCCATTTTCAACTCCACCAGAGCCGAAATGATTGGATCTCTTTTAGTCCATTTTGTGTCTCCTCTGCTCTCTAGTCCTAATATCATTTCCTCACTTCATAAGGTAAATACTACTGCCTAACAAGACTAAAGGTGCCCATACACGTAAAGATCCGCTTGCTTGGAGAGGTCGCCAAGCGAGCGGATCTTCTCCCGATATCCCCACCTACGGGCGGCAATATCATGGGGAACTCAAGACCAAATGATCGAAATATAACGACGGTAATAGGCGCAGTCGGTTCGGGGGCTGCATCAATGAGCCCATGCGGTCCCCAATCCAACTGGATTTTTTAACCTGCCCGATCGATATCTGCCCAATTTCATGCCAGATATCGTTTGGGCAGGCCCATCGTTACTGCTCCTACACAGGCCGATAAGCTGCCGAATCTGTCTAAGGGACCAATATCAGCAGCTAGAATCGGCCACCTTAAGGGAAACCCTTGTGAGGTCCACATCAATTTTTCTGCCCGTGTGATCCGTCAGTGAGTTGATATCACCTACAGTCAAAGTTGTTTTTCTACTTGTAAGACAGATGTACCTGGGATGAATGAAAACTTCTGGAGGACTTTATGGACTTTTAGACGTCAAGCAGAATCAATATAAAGTAAGCCCGTGAGCAGATGTGGTCCTTACCCAACAGGTTTTTGAAACCTGCCCGATTTTTGGCAACACATCCATCTGCATCAAACGAAGTTACATAGTTATTCTGAGATGAAATGCAAAGGTCCACCAAGTCCAACACCTTCAAATGGCCCCAAGTGCGACAGCTTCAGGGCTTCCGCTGCGGCCAATGTCAAAAGGCACAACTGAATTGTGTCTAAACAATCCGGCTTGGACATTATTTGAGCACTAATAGGGCTATTTACAAATGGTCAGATTTTTTTTTTTTTTTTTGCCAATTCTGATTTTTTTGGTGAGCCAAAAAGTGTCTGTGAGTCACACAAGCATGAAAATAGTTATTTCAGAATGCCAAATAAGGGCTGTGATTGGCTATTTGGTGGCCCCATATGGACTGTTGGCCTGCAGGAGTAAAACTGTGTCTCTGGGCTTCCATAACGTGCCTCCAAGCCAGAAATGTAAAAATGGCACCTACTTTGGGGCCACTGGGAGCAACACCAAAGGGCACCATGTTGCCCCCCCGAGCCACTGGTTGGGGACCATGAGTCCAAACAGCTAAAAATCGGAATCTGACAAATCGCCAGCTGAGATCATGTAGAGTCAATGGTAGATTTTCCTTCCATGAAGGATCCTTCTTTTGCTTCGAAACTTTAGAGGTTTTGGATTTTTGACACTGGTAGAGGTCTCGGTGCGACAACTGAACTTTTCTGCGACTTTTTCCCGCACGGACTTTTTCTATCCACATTTTTACGTCAGACGTTCGTGTAAATTAGTTTATGACGCATCGGACGCCATTGAGCCAAGTTTAACTACCCCCCCCTGGAAAATACAATGACACTGAAATTAGGGGGGGAAAAAGGCAAAGCAAACAATACCGGCACTCTTTTAAAATCCATATACAGGTATATTACCTGTTATCCAGAATGCTCAGGACCAAGGGTATTCCGGATAAGAGGTCTTTCCGTAATTTGGATCTCCATACCTAAACTAAAAAATCAATAAATAAAATCAAAAAATGAATTAAATCCATTGGGATTGTTTTGCATCCAATAAGGGGTAATTATATCTTAGTTGGGATCAAGTACAGGTACTGTTTTATTATTACAGAGAAAAGGGAATCATTTAACCATGAAATAAACCCAATAGGGCTGTTCTGCCCCAATAAGGGGTAATTATATCTTAGTTGGGATCAAGTACAGGTACTGTTTTATTATTACAGAGAAAAGGGAATCATTTAACCATGAAATAAACCCAATAGGGCTGTTCTGCCCCAATAAGGGGTAATTATATCTTAGTTGGGATCAAGTACAGGTACTGTTTTATTATTACAGAGAAAAGGGAATCATTTAACCATGAAATAAACCCAATGGGCTGTTCTGCCCCCAATAAGGGGTAATTATATCTTAGTTGGGATCAAGTACAGGTACTGTTTATTATTACAGAGAAAAGGGAATCATTTAACCATGAAATAAACCCAATAGGGCTGTTCTGCCCCCAATAAGGGGTAATTATATCTTAGTTGGGATCAAGTACAGGTACTGTTTTATTATTACAGAGAAAAGGGAATCATTTAACCATGAAATAAACCCAATAGGGCTGTTCTGCCCCAATAAGGGGTAATTATATCTTAGTTGGGATCAAGTACTGGTACTGTTTTATTATTACAGAGAAAAGGGAATCATTTAACCATTAAATAAACCCAATAGGGCTGTTCTGCCCCCAATAAGGGGTAATTATATCTTAGTTGGGATCAAGTACAGGTACTGTTTTATTATTACAGAGAAAAGGGAATCATTTAACCATTAAATAAACCCAATAGGGCTGTTCATACCTGTACAAAAAATATGAACAGCACCATAATTCAGAAACAAAAAAGATGATTTTAGAAAAAAGGTTGAGATGAATTAAAACCAAAATAAATTCCATTTCCCGTGGTCATATCCCTTTAACGTGGCCTGAGCAGAAACAACAAATGACATTTATTGTAGGTTTCTTGTTTGTATTGCGCATTGTTATGATTTCATCTTAAAACTTTGGCCCGGCTATTTGGGTCTCCATGACAACGGCACGCATCAAAGCGTATTCTTGGCTACCCAAGGTTTGCAATTAAAGATGCTTATTTTAGCCCAAAATGCCAGCCCTTGAATTATTCCCATCCAGATAAAGCAATGTCATTATATTTGCACTGATTAAATGGTAATGATTTCCAATTTCCCCCTCTTTTCTGTTATTTTTCGATGCTCGCGGGCGCCGGGGCCTCGCTGCCAATTAAATCTGACATGGCTATTGTTGGTTTGGATGGGGCGCTCGCAGAGTCGGCAGATGATGAATACGTTCCCGGCGCTGCTACATAAAGGCACTGAGCTTTGATGCCGCGTATCAATATTTCATTGTGTGGCCTGGAGTTCCGAGCGGTAGAATTTGGCGAGGGTTTCCGGACCTGTGAGCGTGGAAAGGAGACAGGTAGAGGGGCAATGAAAGCTACTTGTTCACAATGCAAGTACAATGGAAGTAAGTGAACTGAGAGGGCTGTTCCTGCCGAATTGTGCTTAGTACAGGGGAATCCCTATGTGCTATAGTTTTATTGTATCTCTCTGTACAGGCTATGGGCAAACTTAGGGGCTGTTCCTGCTGAATTGTGCTTAGTACAGGGGAATCCCTATGTGCCATAGTTTTATGGTATCTCTCTGTACAGGCTATGGGCAAACTTAGGGGGCTGTTCCTGCTGAATTGTGCTTAGTACAGGGGAATCCCTATGTGCCATAGTTGTATGGTATCTCTCTGTACAGGCTATGAGCAAACTTAGGGGGCTGTTCCTGCTGAATTGTGCTTAGTACAGGGGAATCCCTATGTGCCATAGTTTTATGGTATCTCTCTGTACAGGCTATGAGCAAACTTAGGGGGCTGTTCCTGCTGAATTGTGCTTAGTACAGGGGAATCCCTATGTGCCATAGTTGTATGGTATCTCTTTATACAGGCTATGAACCCCTCAGGGGCTGTTCCTGCTGAATTGTGCTTAGTACAAGGGAATCCCTATGCTGCCATAGTTTTATGGTATCTTTCTGTACAGGCTATGAGCAAACTTAGGGGGCTGTTCCTGCTGAATTGTGCTTAGTACAGGGGAATCCCTATGCTGCCATAGTTTTATGGTATCTCTCTGTACAGGCTATGAGCAAACTTAGGGGGCTGTTCCTGCTGAATTGTGCTTAGTACAGGGGAATCCCTATGTGCCATAGTTGTATGGTATCTCTTTATACAGGCTATGAACCCCTCAGGGGCTGTTCCTGCTGAATTGTGCTTAGTACAGGGAATCCCTATGCTGCCATAGTTTTATGGTATCTCTCTGTACAGGCTATGGGCAAACTTAGGGGGCTGTTCCTGCTGAATTGTGCTTAGTACAGGGGAATCCCTATGCTGCCATAGTTTTATGGTATCTCTCTGTACAGGCTATGAGCAAACTTAGGGGGCTGTTCCTGCTGAATTGTGCTTAGTACAGGGGAATCCCTATGTGCCATAGTTGTATGGTATCTCTTTATACAGGCTATGAACCCCTCAGGGGCTGTTCCTGCTGAATTGTGCTTAGTACAGGGGAATCCCTATGTGCCATAGTTTTATGGTATCTCTCTGTGTGGGCTATGAGCAAACTTAGGGGGCTGTTCCTGCTGAATTGTGCTTAGTACAGAGGAATCCCTATGTGCCATAGTTTTATGGTATCTCTCTGTACAGGCTATGAGCAAACTTAGGGGACTGTTCCTGCTGAATTGTGCTTAGTACAGAGGAATCCCTATGTGCCATAGTTTTATGGTATCTCTCTGTACAGGCTATGAGCAAACTTAGGGGACTGTTCCTGCTGAATTGTGCTTAGTACAGGGGAATATCTATGCTGCCGTAGTTTTATGGCAGGGCTGTCCAACTGGATGTGGCTCTCCAAAAGCTTTCAGGGCCCCCAGCCAGCTTGAAGGCTTCATAGACTTTATTGTTATAATTTAATCCGGCTACATGCTATAACAGAAATAATCAGCCCACTACATGTGATTAGTTGGACAGCAACAATCTCTCTGTATAGGATGTTCCTGCTGAATTGTGCTTAGTACAGAAATACAAATTTCACACTTACATTGTATATTTCTCTAGTCTATGAGCAAATTTACAAGGCTGTTCCTGCTGATATAATGCTCGGCACAGGGAAAAACCTACTTACTTGAAATCTTTTCTTGCTTAGGAAGGCCCCCGTCCCATTTTGAAATCAGCGAACTATTAATGTCTTGTTACTGCCAGGGGATTCCATAACCTGACTGCCCATTATAAATGTGATGTTATTCTGAACTGAGTGACCCACCCTGCCCTGCGTGGGGAATACTGAAGTGGCAAAATAACCCCTTGCCCCCCCAGTACAGCAGGGCTATGCTACAGGCCGGGGACAGGGGGTAATTTCTTGTTATTATTTGGAGTATTTCAGCATCGTTGAACAGAGAAATACTTTGGCCACAGCAGCCAACTGCTGGCAGAACATTAATCCAGATGAGTTCCCTTTAATTGCTAAGGCTTTTCCCGAGTTAATGCAGAGATTAGCCCATCGAGATAAGTCCCCGGAGAGTATTTACCTCCGTCTCACATGACTGATAACCAATTTTCAGCATGAGCAAGAAATTCCTACCGGGACAGTTTACTGGGGACTTGCACATTCAGATCCGACGGAGAGATTGGGTTCCCTCCAGCAGTGGCCCTTCAGGGATGGATTTGCACTGGTCCGAGCCCAGACCTGGGGTCCTGGATACAGAGAGAGAGTTGTGGAAACAATAAAGGAGCAAATAAACATAATAATAAATAGACATGGAACAAAGTAAATAAAGGCATAAATAAGCTCTCTGTAGCACGTTCCATCCTGAAGGAGACTAATTGGGTCCCATAGAGGTCCTTGGTTATAAAGATAAAGAATTTTATTATATACATAAATGCCCTTTCTTGGAGGAAAGTTGCCCAAACCACTGGTGGAGTGAAAAAAAAGGTCCACTTATTCCCCTCCATATCCATAACAGAACGACCTACAGGACCATGATGGTAGAGAATTCCATAACCTGATTGCCCTTACAGTAAGGAAACCTTTCTTTGCTGATGGTGAAATCTTCTTTTCTTAATGCTCAATGAATGGATATATTTGTTGAGTTTACTGTACCCCACACAGGGTCGGACTGGGCTGCCGGGATACCGGGAAAAATCCCTAGTGGGCCCTGGTGGCCCAAACCCGACCCTTGCCGGCGCTCCCCCAGCGGGGGAACCTGCAGGATGGGGGGTTAGGGGGCTCTTTGGGGGGATTAAGGAGGCTCAGCAGGGGGGGGTTTGGAGGTGCGGGGAAAGCGGCTGGCGGGGGCACCTGCAGGGCCCTGACCCCACACGACAGAGAGCAGAGAAAGCCGGAATTATAGCCCCCTTAATAATAATCCAACCTGGATGCAAGTGTTACTTGATATAATGTATTATGACACCAGAACATGTAATTGCTCCTCTGTGGGGCAAAGTAGGTGGGGACTACACACTCTTTTGTTTAAAAACCCCAACATGAGTGCAATGAATAGGGTTGTACTGAACATACTTTGTGCCTATTGTTTAAATCATGAAAATCTATGGTTTTAGTTATTTCTTGGGTTAAACAGGGCAAACTGGGAAATTGAGGCTCCGCCATGATTGGCCCCCGTGAGGTGAATAGATTACCAGTATACAACCCTGTCCCTTCACCCTTTGTTATAACTGTTTTGTTAGAAGATATCCATTTTAAAGGGGGGATTAAATGAGTCCTGGGAATCTTTTAACAGCTGGTTTCCCCATATTGCTGACGTTCTTTGGTGGCATAGCGTGGTGCTGAGACCTCCCCCTCTGTCATTTATTCTTATAACTGTTTTTATTGCTGCCCCAATAAGGGGTAATTATGTCTTAGTTGGGATCAAGTACAGGTACTGTTTTATTATTACAGAGAAAAGGGAATCATTTAACCATTAAATAAACCCAATAGGGCTGTTCTGCCCCCAATAAGGGGTAATTATATCTTAGTTGGGATCAAGTACAGGTACTGTTTTATTATTACAGAGAAAAGGGAATCATTTAACCATTAAATAAACCCAATAGGGCTGTTCTCCCCCAATAAGGGGTAATTATGTCTTAGTTGGGATCAAGTACAGGTACTGTTTTATTATTACAGAGAAAAGGGAATCATTTAACCATGAAATAAACCCAATAGGGCTGTTCTGCCCCAATAAGGGGTAATTATATCTTAGTTGGGATCAAGTACAGGTACTGTTTTATTATTACAGAGAAAAGGGAATCATTTAACCATTAAATAAACCCAATAGGGCTGTTCTGCCCCAATAAGGGGTAATTATATCTTAGTTGGGATCAAGTACAGGTACTGTTTTATTATTACAGAGAAAAGGGAATCATTTAACCATGAAATAAACCCAATAGGGCTGTTCTGCCCCAATGAGGGGTAATTATATCTTAGTTGGGACCAAGTACAGGTACTGTTTTATTATTACAGAGAAAAGGGAATCATTTAACCATGAAATAAACCCAATAGGGCTGTTCTCCCCCAATAAGGGGTAATTATGTCTTAGTTGGGATCAAGTACAGGTACTGTTTTATTATTACAGAGAAAAGGGAATCATTTAACCATGAAATAAACCCAATAGGGCTGTTCTGCCCCAATAAGGGGTAATTATATCTTAGTTGGGATCAAGTACAGGTACTGTTTTATTATTACAGAGAAAAGGGAATCATTTAACCATTAAATAAACCCAATAGGGCTGTTCTGCCCCAATAAGGGGTAATTATATCTTAGTTGGGATCAAGTACAGGTACTGTTTTATTATTACAGAGAAAAGGGAATCATTTAACCATGAAATAAACCCAATAGGGCTGTTCTGCCCCAATGAGGGGTAATTATATCTTAGTTGGGACCAAGTACAGGTACTGTTTTATTATTACAGAGAAAAGGGAATCATTTAACCATGAAATAAACCCAATAGGGCTGTTCTGCCCCCAATAAGGGGTAATTATATCTTAGTTGGGATCAAGTACAGGTACTGTTTTATTATTACAGAGAAAAGGGAATAATTTAACCATTAAATAAACCCAATAGGGCTATTCTGCCCCAATAAGGGGTAATTATATCTTAGTTGGGATCAAGTACAGGTACTGTTTTATTATTACAGAGAAAAGGGAATCATTTAACCATTAAATAAACCCAATAGGGCTGTTCTGCCCCAATAAGGGGTAATTATATCTTAGTTGGGATCAAGTACAGGTACTGTTTTATTATTACAGAGAAAAGGGAATCATTTAACCATTAAATAAACCCAATAGGGCTGTTCTGCCCCAATAAGGGGTAATTATATCTTAGTTGGGATCAAGTACAGGTACTGTTTTATTATTACAGAGAAAAGGGAATCATTTAAACATGAAATAAACCCAATTATTTGCTTATAATGGAGTCTATGGGAGATGGCCTTTCCGTAATTCTAAACTATCTGGATAACGGGTTTCCGGATAAGGGAACCCATACCTGTACGTACCTTCTAGCTCAGTGCACTTTTGGATACAACAACAACACTTCCTACCTTTCTAGATGAATCTCGGCAGTTTTTCACAGTTTTATAAAACCTGAATGGAACCGTTTCAGTCTGATATGAAAAAAGCTGCTTTGGTTTCAGTGATACCGAAATGATAATTTAATAACAAATTAGTAATACGTCAATAATTTTATTGCATTTATTTCAGGAGCATTTTACAACATATACTTTAATCTCATTACCACTTCAACAACGCATTTCCTTTGGTAATTGTGGAATCGTTCTAGTGCAGTAACGAGGCGATATCCTGATATTAAAATAATAATAATAATATTTCAATTATATCAATTTAAAAAGAAAGAGTGTTCAATCAAAGGAAATACCCACTTACAGAGAAACTATCCTCAGATAATTAGCTGCCTCTTAGAAATAAAATGTCCAATATTTTATTTTTTGTATATTGTTTATTATTTTTAATTTAGTATATTTTTTATTTTATTTCATTTTATTATATTTAAATATTTTTGTTTTATATGTGACATTGTATTTTATATACACCCCCAGAATGAATACGTAACCAACAGACAGTTTATATTTTGTTAAGTGGCCTATTAAAGAATCTCCCCAAACTGGAATATATATATCAGTAAATATTGCCCTTTTACATCCTTTCCCTTGAGCCGCCATTTAGTGATGGGCTGTGTGCCCCCTCAGAGATCAGCTGACAGGAAGTGATGCAGCTCTAACTGTAACAGGAAGTAGTGTGGGAGCAAAAGGCAGAACTCTGCCCATTCATTGGCTGATGGGGCCTAGCATGTATGTGTGCCTTGGCTTGTTTGTGTGCACTGTGACTCCTATGATCCCAGGGGGCGGCCCTTAGTACATAAAATGGCAGTTTCCTATTTAGGATTACCCAATGGCACATACTGCTAAATAAGTATATTTATATGAAAATGGTTTATATAGATGAAGCCGGGTTTTACATAGGAGCTGTTTATGCAATATATTTTTATAGAGACCTACATTGTTTGGGGGTTTAGTTTTCATTTACACTATACCCCCAAACTTTCCACCAAGATTTACTGAAAATTCTTTGGTACAGAAATAAATGTTGAAAGTTTTATGGGCTTATTTATCAATTTTTTCGTTTGTGAATTTGAGTTTGTTTTTTTCTGTGAAGATTCTCATTCATCCAGGTCATGATAAACAGAACCTGTACCAGTAATAATAAAACAGTACCTGTACTTGATCCCAACTAAGATATAATTACCCCTTATTGGGGCAGAACAGCCCTATTGGGTTTATTTAATGGTTAAATGATTCCCTTTTCTCTGTAATAATAAAACAGTACCTGTACTTGATCCCAACTAAGATATAATTACCCCTTATTGGGGGCAGAACAGTCCTATTGGGTTTATTTAATGGTTAAATGATTCCCTTTTCTCTGTAATAATAAAACAGTACCTGTACTTGATCCCAACTAAGATATAATTACCCCTTATTGGGGCAGAACAGCCCTATTGGGTTTATTTCATGGTTAAATGATTCCCTTTTCTCTGTAATAATAAAACAGTACCTGTACTTGATCCCAACTAAGATATAATTACCCCTTATTGGGGGCAGAACAGCCCTATTGGGTTTATTTAATGGTTAAATGATTCCCTTTTCTCTGTAATAATAAAACAGTACCTGTACTTGATCCCAACTAAGATATAATTACCCCTTATTGGGCAGAACAGCCCTATTGGGTTTATTTCATGGTTAAATGATTCCCTTTTCTCTGTAATAATAAAACAGTACCTGTACTTGATCCCAACTAAGATATAATTACCCCTTATTGGGGGTAGAACAGCCCTATTGGGTTTATTTAATGGTTAAATGATTCCCTTTTCTCTGTAATAATAAAACAGTACCTGTACTTGATCCCAACTAAGATATAATTACCCCTTATTGGGGCAGAACAGCCCTATTGGGTTTATTTCATGGTTAAATGATTCCCTTTTCTCTGTAATAATAAAACAGTACCTGTACTTGATCCCAACTAAGATATAATTACCCCTTATTGGGGGCAGAACAGCCCTATTGGGTTTATTTCATGGTTAAATGATTCCCTTTTCTCTGTAATAATAAAACAGTACCTGTACTTGATCCCAACTAAGATATAATTACCCCTTATTGGGGCAGAATAGCCCTATTGGGTTTATTTCATGGTTAAATGATTCCCTTTTCTCTGTAATAATAAAACAGTACCTGTACTTGATCCCAACTAAGATATAATTACCCCTTATTGGGGGCAGAACAGCCCTATTGGGTTTATTTCTAGAAATTCCAAGCTTTTAGATGGGGAATTTTTACATTTGAGTTCTCGGGTTTTTTTGCACTTGACATTCGAGTTTTTGAACTCAAATTGTGCACGTTTTAGCGCTAAAAATCTTTAAAAGATTCAAACGTTGATAAATCTCCCCATTGTATAACATTAGAGACAGAAAATCAACTGGATCATATGGGTTCTGGCCAGACATAAATGTATAATAAGTGCATTAATATCACACCCCCCTCCAATGGTTGGCTCTGCCCGCCATCAGTTACCCCGAGGCCTAAGTGACTCCAGTGATTGGAAGCTTCTGGAAACCTATTCCGTAATACAAACATTATCCCGGCAATTACCGCGCGGTGGAAGCCGATTGATCAAATCCCCATAAAAGGTGATCTTGGCTTCAGAATTACATTAAACGAATGAATATGAAAAAAAATGTCATCGCTCGGCACCTCGGAGGTAATGTATGGGCAGGTTGCTCCACTCGCATTAGCAAATGGAATAGCCGGCGAGTAGCCGGAGCCAGAGGAGATGCATAGAAAGCATTTATTTGATGTATGCAACTTAATAGCGCCAGCAAGCTCTCACCGGCCTGCTCGGCTGTATTTCTGGCTTCTGAAGTCATATAAAACCAGGAGGTAAAACTCACTCATAAATCTCCCCTCTCGCAGGGCAGGATGGGGCGGGAGGTGGCGGCGCTCAACAGTAATGCAACGCCTACGTCTCGGCACATTTATCAATATCTGTCTGAATCTACAGCGGCTTTTATGCCAACAGATCTAATGGAAAGTTCCATTCATGTATCACTCATGTATTATAAGGGGTAATGTACCCCCTACTGTAAATGATAAGGATATTAGCAGTCACTGAGGGGTTCTGTGCCCATATAAAGGCACAAGGCTGCAGGCTGAGTTATACAGGGAACTCTGAGTATCACTCATGTATTATAAGGGATAATGTACCCCCTACTGTAAATGATAAGGATATTAGCAGTCACTGAGGGGTTCTGTGCCCCCCATATAAAGGCACAAGGCTGCAGGCTGAGTTATACAGGGAACTCTGAGTATCACTCATGTATTATAAGGGATAATGTACCCCCTACTGTAAATGATAAGGATATTAGAAGTCACAAAACCATGTCAAAGGGTCACTATACAAGACAATGTTCCTGCTGCACACACAGAGTCCCAATACACAGGCTACACATATTGGCGGGTTATTCCTGCTCTGTATAATATCATCGCCACTTTGGAGACACGCTGATGGGCTGTCAGCTGGGGTTGAGTGTTCTCATGTGAATGATATGTAGGATAGAACTATTTATGGATACACATTATATACATGGCGGGTGTTAGAGGTGGAAAATAAGTGCTTCCCCCCCCCTGTCTAATTCTCCAGTCTACCGTGTTTGTTATAATCCCATTAGAATCCCCCGTAGCAAGCTGTGAGCCAATGCTGTACAATAGCCCTGCTTATTGCATACGGCAGCTAATAGCCATGTACTGGGAAGGGCTTTCATACAGACTCTGGGTCCTTACATAGTTACATAGGGTTGAAAAAAGACCATCAAGTTCAACCCTTCCAAGTAAACCCAGCACCCACACCCTATACTTACCTATCTATACACTCACATACATAAACTATATACACAACTACTAATACTAATACGTTCACGGAAGGAGCTTTATTTTATTCCTATTTATACCCTCCCCGTGTGAGATTGTGCTTAGTCTGTGGATCTATACATTGACGGGATTCCTGGGGGAAATGCTTTGTGTGCGCTGGACATTTTTATCTGCTGATTCAATTGCTCCGACATTGGTTTTTTTTCTTAAGATCTACATAAATAAAATAAAATATTGGTTGTCTCCTTGCATGTATGCCACAAGGGGGTACAGCCAGCTGACTGGGTGCCCACAGCATTCCTTCTGTTTATACATAGGGTGGGAGGTGCCATATGATTTCCCAGGGTGCCAAGGCCTGACTGCCTGTGTTTAACCCTTGCATGTATTGTTGGTCGGGGGTCCATGCCCAGAGGGAGGAGGCCATACCATTGCCTGCATGGGGGGAGGAATGTTCTATTGCTGCTTATATCGATCGCTGCGGAAGGAAATCTGTTCATGAATTTTTTAGCTGCAGATTTGAATGGATTGTTTATGGGGTCACTTTTCAATACAATTCTTTCAATAAATCATGAATATTTCATCTGCTTCTTCCATTTCAGGGACATTTTCTGAGGGAAATGTCATTCTCTGCTCTTATGGTAAATGCAGCTTTAGCCCTGGAACCATCCTAAGCCACGCCCTCATATACCCCAAACTCCACCCCTTTTATACATTTTCCCACCAAAATTTGACCTTTGTGGGGTATATTTTTAAATACATGATATATATATATATACAGGTATGGGATCCCTTATCCAGAAACCCATTATCCAGAAAGCTCCGAATTACGGAAAGGCCATCTCCCATAGACTCCATTATAAGCAAATAATTCTTATTTTTGAAAATGATTTCCTTTTTCTGTGTAATTATTAACAAAACCTTGTAATTGATCCCAACTAATATATAGGTAATCCTTATTGGAGGCAAAACAAGCCTATCGCGTTTATTCAATATTTATATGATTTTTAGCAGACTTAAGTTATGGAGATCTAAATTACGGAAAGATCCCTTATCCGGCAAACCCCAGGTCCCGAGCATTCTGGATAACAGGTCCCATACCTGTATATATATTTTTCATTCACTATATGCTATTGCAGAATTTCCGCAGGTCTACGAGCCCCCTTCTTTCTACGCCAGTTATAAAGGTTTTGGGGTTACTTCCTATACTGTTTAATTAAAGATGAAATTCCCACCCATCATCACCCTCCTTTTTCTTCTCATTTTTCCCAATTTTTCTTCCGTCCGTTCTTCCCTCACCCCCATTCCGTTTGCCACCCCCCCCCCCATCCATACTGACAGTTAATGGGTATAGATAAAAACGTACCATTTCAAAGGGAAGTTCAGGCTGTGAGCGGAGTAAACATATTATTATCTTAATAAACACGGGATTGTGTGAGCTTCTTCTGTGCGGCTTAATTACAACATTTCGTTTTATTTATGCATCTGTGTTTGGCGCTGCTTGTGCCTTAATCGCAATTAGTCAAGAGGAACTCGTCACAATTGGGTGTCAGGAGTTAATTATCTTCTTAGATGTAAGAAGCCTCATTGCGCTTGGGAGCAGAGCCACCGTATGAGCAGCACATTGGAGCCATTATGTTGGGGTTCAATGTGTTTGTACTTGTCTGGTCGGGGTCAGTGTCTCACTGGGGTAGTGGAGGACCCAAGACATAGAGCTTATTCCCTAATCTACCCTAAGCCTGTACAGAGAGAAACCATAAAATTATGGCAGCATAGGGATTCCCCTGTACTAAGCACAATTCAGCAGGAACAGCCCCCTAAGTTTGCTCATAGCCTGTACAGAGAGATACCATAAAACTATGGCACATAGGGATTTCCCTGTACTAAGAACAGTTCAGCAGGAACAGCCCCCTAAGTTTGCCCATAGCCTGTACAGAGAGATACCATAAAACTATGGCACATAGGGATTCCCCTGTACTAAGCACAATTCAGCAGGAACAGTCCCCTACGTTTGCTCATAGCCTGTACAGAGAGATACCATAAAACTATGGCAGCATAGGGATTCCCCTGTACTAAGCACAATTCAGCAGGAACAGTCCCCTAAGTTTGCTCATAGCCTGTACAGAGAGATACCATAAAACTATGGCACATAGGGATTCCCCTGTACTAAGCACAATTCAGCAGGAACAGCCCCCTAAGTTTGCTCATAGCCTGTACAGAGAGATACCATAAAACTATGGCACATAGGGATTCCCCTGTACTAAGCACAATTCAGCAGGAACAGCCCCCTAAGTTTGCCCATAGCCTGTACAGAGAGATACCATAAAACTATGGCACATAGGGATTCCCCTGTACTAAGCACAATTCAGCAGGAACAGCCCCCTAAGTTTGCCCATAGCCTGTACAGAGAGATACCATAAAACTATGGCACATAGGGATTCCCCTGTACTAAGCACAGTTCAGCAGGAACAGCCCCCTAAGTTTGCCCATAGCCTGTACAGAGAGATACCATAAAACTATGGCACATAGGGATTCCCCTGTACTAAGCACAGTTCAGCAGGAACAGCCCCCTAAGTTTGCCCATAGCCTGTACAGAGAGATACCATAAAACTATGGCACATAGGGATTCCCCTGTACTAAGCACAGTTGAGCAGGAACAGCCCCCTAAGTTTGCTCATAGCCTGTACAGAGAGACAGAAAATGGGTGGGTGGGTGGGGCGGGACAATGAGGCAAAGGCTGGCCAGCAGCTATATTGATGGTAAGTTTCTAATACTGGCACTAGCCCTGGCTGGCAATTTGCAGGCTAGGCCAGTCAAACACCGGCTGGGTGGCAACCCTACGCAAGGGAAGTAATTTACAAAACCTTAGATTGCAAGCTCCGCTGGGCAGTGACTGATGTGAATGGTGAATAACGAATAATAATAACTGTAGGAAATATTTTTGGGCAGAAGGCAGAGAAAGTCACATTATGCCTTGAGACTGAGTGAGACTATTAGGCAGGAAGTGCAGGTCAATTAATGCATTTCAGTGCGAGGAATAAACGAGCCGTAGCCGCGCTGCCAAACTTTCCCTTTCCATAACCGGCACGGGAGGAAAGGTTAACGACACTGCCACTTTCCTTGATCAATATTTGAGATTTGAACCTTTCCACCGAAGAAAGTTACACTCTAGGAAAGGTTGCCAGTTGCCTAACTGCCGGCTCTTATACCGGGGCCTTCGTTAGCACCTTCTGCAGGAATTAACCCATACAGTGCTTAAAAAATGTTTTCTGCATTAAGAAAATATGAACAATACTGTTGCCACAGCAACTGAGAAAAATATGCTGGGTTTTTTTCCCTTCAGGTTTATGCAGGCTGCTAACGAATCATACTTTTTTAATTGAAAGAACACGGCTCTATGTACTTGCATAGGAAGAGCGTCACCTACTGAACTCTTGTACGGTGCGGAAAGGTTTAACCCGTTCTGTTGCCCATGATATTCTGTCACAGGGTCAAATGATATATTTTTTTACTTAACTAGTCTGGATCATAACAAAGCTTCAATGTAAAGAGCCATTATACCTGCATCTCTGCACTAACTGGAGGAGTCCCAAGCCGGACTTGGATTTCTTACTATTGAGTGCTATTCTGATACCTACTGGGAGCTGCTATCTTGCTCCCTTCCCATTGTTCTGCTGATCGGCTGCTGGGGGTGAGGGGGGGGGGGATATCACTCCAACTTGCAGCGCAGCAGTAAAGTGTGCCTGAGTCTGAGCTTTTAGCCGGCGCTACACATTAGAACTGCTTTCAGCTAACCTATTGTTTCTCCTACTCCCATGTAACTGGAGGAGTCCCAAGCCGGACTTGGATTTCTTACTATTGAGTGCTATTCTGATACCTACTGGGAGCTGCTATCTTGCTCCCTTCCCATTGTTCTGCTGATCGGCTGCTGGGGGTGAGGGGGGGGGATATCACTCCAACTTGCAGCGCAGCAGTAAAGTGTGCCTGAGTCTGAGCTTTCAGCCAGCGCTACACATTAGAACTGCTTTCAGCTAACTTATTGTTTCTCCTACTCCCATGTAACTGGAGGAGTCCCAAGCCGGACTTGGATTTCTTACTATTGAGTGCTATTCTGATTCCTACTGGGAGCTGCTATCTTGCTCCCTTCCCATTGTTCTGCTGATCGGCTGCTGGGGGTGAGGGGGGGGATATCACTCCAACTTGCAGCGCAGCAGTAAAGTGAGACTGAAGTTTATCAGAGCACAGGTCACATGGCTGTAGCACCCTGGGAAATGAAGAATATGGCTAGCCCCATGGGAAAAACAGATTACAATGCAGGATTCTGCTGGAGAAGCTCTATTAACTGATGAGGTTTGTAACAAACATCCCATGACAGTATTGCTTTAAACTGATACCATTAGTACTAATACCCAAGCACCACAGAATATTATATTGGGGGCTGTGACAAGAATGATGGAAAGCCCCAAAGTCACATTTAACAGGAAGATGGATGAAGACCAAGTTGGTGAGCCCAGGGCCCATGTTTATTTAGGGAGGTGCAGCCTCCTACTGCCTCTCTAATGATCCCGGGAGAACAGAGTGAGACGAACACTTGGCACAAGGAGGAGATTTATGGAACTGGAAACTGCTCTGCTCTTCCAGTGCCCAAAGCCCCAAGCCTGTTTCTGTTTGGGCTGGCATTATTCCAATCAGTTATTGACTGTGGAATCCATAAATGCAGAAGTTTGGTTTTCTAAATAAAATAGAGGTTCCATAAAAAATAACTTGGCTTGCGGGGCTGTTCCTGCTGAATTGTGCTTAGTACAGGGGAATCCCTATGTGCCATAGTTTTATGGTATCTCTCTGTACAGGCTATGAGCAAACTTAGGGGGCTGTTCCTGCTGAATTGTGCTTAGTACAGGGGAATCCCTATGTGCCATAGTTTTATGGTATCTCTCTGTACAGGCTATGGGCAAACTTAGGGGGCTGTTCCTGCTGAATTGTGCTTAGTACGGGGGAATCCCTATGTGCCATAGTTATATGGTATCTCTCTGTACAGGCTATGAGCAAATTAGGGGGCTGTTCCTGCTGAATTGTGCTTAGTACAGGGGAATCCCTATGTGCCATAGTTTTATGGTATCTCTCTGTACAGGCTATGAGCAAACTTAGGGGGCTGTTCCTGCTGAATTGTGCTTATTACAGGGGAATCCCTATGTGCCATAGTTTTATGGTATCTCTCTGTACAGGCTATGAGCAAACTTAGGGGGCTGTTCCTGCTGAATTGTGCTTATTACAGGGGAATCCCTATGTACCATAGTTTTATGGTATCTCTCTGTACAGGCTATGAGCAAACTTAGGGGGCTGTTCCTGCTGAATTGTGCTTAGTACAGGGGAATCCCTATGTGCCATAGTTTTATGGTATCTCTCTGTACAGGCTATGAGCAAACTTAGGGGGCTGTTCCTGCTGAATTGTGCTTATTACAGGGGAATCCCTATGTGCCATAGTTTTATGGTATCTCTCTGTACAGGCTATGAGCAAACTTAGGGGGCTGTTCCTGCTGAATTGTGCTTATTACAGGGGAATCCCTATGTGCCATAGTTTTATGGTATCTCTATGTACAGGCTATGAGCAAACTTAGGGGGCTGTTCCTGCTGAATTGTGCTTAGTACAGGGGAATCCCTATGTGCCATAGTTTTATGGTATCTCTCTGTACAGGCTATGAGCAAACTTAGGGGGCTGTTCCTGCTGAATTGTGCTTAGTACAGGGGAATATAGGCAAATTTCTGCCTGCCAATAGCAGAATGAGCATAAAAACTACAAACAGAAGGAAATTGAGGGCCTGGAAGTATTCCCGGTGCTGGTTGTGCTCAGTACACGAGAGAAGGCGAGGGCCCCAGTCTGTTGATGCTCTCAGAGCTGCTCTGAAGATTTATTTGGCACAATACTTGTGATTAGTGTTATAATCCTTTTAGCTCTGCGAGTTCCAGCCATGCGTCTTATGGGCAATATTAGCCAATAATCCCCACGCTGTAATGCCAGACAAAGACTGCGACAGCAACAGGCGTAATGGGACCCTTAACTGGATTGTTCCGCAGCCAAACAACAACAACATTTGTCAAAAGTCTCACTGTGACGAGACTCTGAGTTGTTGGAACTTTTCAAAATTGAACTTCTTCCGTAATGTACTGGACTTAAGAATTAAAGGAGAAGTAAAGCCATTCTGTAAGCATAGCAAGAAATCCAAGTCCGGCTTGGGACTCCTCCAGTTATATGGGAGTAGGAGAAACAATAGGTTAGCTGAAAGCAGTTCTAATGTGTAGCGCTGGCTGAAAGCTCAGACTCAGGCACACTTTACTGCTGCGCTGCAAGTTGGAGTGATATCCCCCCCCTCACCCCCAGCAGCCGATCAGCAGAACAATGGGAAGGGAGCAAGATAGCAGCTCCCAGTAGGTATCAGAATAGCACTCAATAGTAAGAAATCCAAGTCCGGCTTGGGACTCCTCCAGTTACATGGGAGTAGGAGAAACAATAGGTTAGCTGAAAGCAGTTCTAATGTGTAGCGCTGGCTGAAAGCTCAGACTCAGGCACAAGGCACTGAGATGGCGCCTACACACCAATATTACAGCTACAAATACATTTGTTGGTTCAAGAATAAAAGGTTAAATGGCAGAGGGAATTATTTGCTGTGTAACAGGGTCATTTAGAGATAAAAAAGTACCCCATAAAGATGACAGTATCTCGGGGGGCGTGGCTTGCCTTGGAGCTGAATGGCAGCGTGAGCACACAGCTCTGCAAGCATTCACCCGATCCTGGCAGATTCGGCACTGATTGAGATGGGCAAACCTCAGAGAGTCAGACCGGAGAAGGAGAAAGGTTCAGGGAAAAAGCAACAAATGGCGCAAACTGAGCTTACGCCACTGTTTTTTAAAAGAAAGCCTGACCGCTCCGGATCCAAAATGGCGCCCGCACACGAGGACATAGAGGAAGAGACTGAAACCAACAGGGAACAGTCTGAACAAGATAGCGACTCAGAAGGAGTACCCGATCTCCCCGCATACCTGGCTAACCTACCATCAAAGGCAGACATAAAAGAAATGCTGCAGGAGGTAACCGCCACACTAAAAGAGGAGATCCTGGACATTAAGAGGGACATGATATCCCTATCTACACGAGCTGATGATATAGAGGTAAACCAGAGCAAGCTATCAGCAAATCAAAAAGCAATATACACACATACTCAGCAACAAGACCGCACAATACTTGAACTTCAGAGGCAGATTGAAGATCAAGAAAACCGGAGTAGGAGAAACAATATCAGAGTAAGGGGAATACCAGAAACGGTCCAAAATGAGGAAATACGCACAGTTTTATTGCAAATCTTCAACAACATCCTCAAAAGGGACCCAGACTCTGAAATCAAAATTGAGCGAGCACACAGGGTACAGAAACCAAAAGCTGCTCCCCTCAACGCCCCAAGGGACATCCTCTGCTGCTTACATAACTTCACTCTGAAAGAAGAAATCCTACAGAAAGCTAAAGATATCAGCAATCTTTCCTATGCAGAAAACACAGTAAAACTGTTCCAGGATATTTCTAAAACGACTCTTACTAAGAGGAAATTCCTAAAGCCACTTACAGACACACTGCGTGAAAACAACATCCCCTATAGGTGGGGATACCCCTTCTCTCTTACTGCTACTAAAGATGGGACTCAAGCAATTATTCGCATACCCATGGACACTGGCAACTTCATCAAAAAACTACATCTGGAAGAGATGGAACTCCCAGGATGGCTACCTGAACATGGGAACATTCCAAACTTATCCTTCGACCTACAAGGAGAATGGACCCAAGCAACTCCCAAGCGCACTCCTCACACTCCGAGAACCCCAAGAAACAGGATGAGACAGAACCCCAATTAACAAGGATGGTAACTGTTTTATAGACTTACATTATAAATGGTGATATAAGATAGGAAGGGAACCAACAAAGCAAAGTTGTTCTCCTCCATATCTAAGAGCAATAGAGAAACTTGGGCAAAGTAAGAGAGATAAATATGCAACAAAGACACATGCTTAGTAAAAGTTTTTACTTTTTTGGAGTAAAATGGTTAAAAAAAAAAAAAAAAAAAACATGTTTGCATACCTATATATGTTATTAAGTGCAATTTACTTAAAACTGTTTTATGCTAGATAATAACTACCAGGGTAATAAAGGTAACCAAGTTCAGCCTCTATTGAGTTAACCTATACCTCAAATGCAGGTCACAAGCATTAAACAACTCAACCCCCCCATCTCTACTTTAAAAGAGATAGAGGGATCGGGAATATGCTTGCAAATTACAAAATCAAAACCACAACTCTCCATCTCTCCACCCAACCACGTACCCCCCATGATAAGAGTACACAGTACTCTGGCCGCTGCCAAAAAACACCAGCCAAAGGGCACTGCCCTAGTAAGACTACTGCGGCATATGGTGCAAACCACACCTGTATATATGTTCCCACAAGTTAATGTCTACCCACCCCCCTATCCCCCTATACCCCTCTACACAACTTATCAAGCTACTAACAAGTATAGGCGGTATGTAAAAGGTAATATCACTTTAACGATACAATGACAGACACAACTAATGCAGAAGCATTAGAATGCAAAGTGGTGTCCTACAATGTTAACGGTTTAAATGAACCGGTTAAAAGAGCACAAGTCTTTAAAGAATGTAAAAAAGCCGGGTACAAAATTGTAATGCTTCAGGAATCTCACTTCAAAGTGAATAATACCCCTGTGATCAATTTAAAACAATACCCACACATCTATATGAGTAATAACCCAGAGAAAAAAGCTACGGGTGTTATTACTATGGTACACAAGGATCTCCCCTTTAAGCATATAGCGACACTTACAGATAAAGAAGGAAGGTTTATACTCCTTAAATGTTATTTGGGTGAATTAATATGTACTCTAGCAAATGTCTATGTACCTAACCACGGGCAGATTAATTTTTTAAGACAATTTGTGAAAACCCTAGGGAATTTCAAGGAAGGTTTACTTATACTAGGAGGAGATTTAAATCTAGCTCTGAACCCTTTAACCGACTCCTCCTCTGGTAAAAGCAACATCTCATATAAAGGTTTAAAAGAAGTCAAAAAAATGTTCTCAGAACTACAGATAATTGATCTATGGAGAGCGCAAAACCCCAAAGGAAGAGACTTCACTCACTTTTCCAAAACACATTCTGTTTATTCAAGAATAGACTATCTACTAGCCTCACAATATTGGTTGCACTTATTTGTACATACAAAAATAGGTATGGGTACATTATCAGATCATTCCCCAATATCAGCAAATTTTTTTATTCCAAAAACAACCAAACCAGAATTTACTTGGCGGATTAACGAATACCTATTACATAAGGAGAACCTGAGAGAACAGATAAAAACATGCATCAACCAAACAATACAAGAAAATTCTTCTGCTGAAATATCCCCAGGCACAGTTTGGGAGACCCAAATAAATGTGTTGTGAGAGGTCGGCTCATTTCGATAGGCAGCAACCTGAAAAAGGAAAGAGAAAGAGAAATGAACAATATTTTAAAAGATATTTCTATGCTAGAACAATCCCACAAAGCAACTCTCTCCCAAAATAACCTCTTGAAATTAGAAAGTAAGAGACTCCAATTAAAAGCTATTTTAGATCAAAAAACCTATCAAGCCTACACAAGGTGTAAACAAAAGTTTTACGAATTAGGGGATAAGTGTAATAAACACTTTGCGAACATAATCAAAAAAATACAACCCCAATCCCAAATTAACTCCATTAAGGGAGAAGGCAACACTAACGTATATGATACTAAAGGTATAGCACTAGCCTTCAAAAATTATTACCAGAAGCTATACAAAATCCAAACAATAATCCCAACAGAACAGAACATAGATAAAATACACGAATTCATTAACAACGCAAAATTACAACAATTATCCCCAACAGATAGCCAGCTTATAGATGCCCCCTTCAATTTAGAAGAAATAGAGAAATCCATAGAAAATCTCCCGGTAGGGAAGAGCCCAGGACCTGACGGGTATACAGCACTTTATTATAAGAGCTTTAAAAAAGAATTGTCTCCCTTACTGTTAGACTACTTCAACTCCATAACACCAAATAATGGTTTCCATCCACAAGCACAGGAAGCCCACATAACTATTATTCCCAAACCAGGCAAGGACCCCCAACAATGCACCAGCTACAGACCTATATCCCTAATAAACATAGATATGAAGATATATGCTAAAATAATTGGTAACAGGATAAAACATCACTTACCTCTCCTGATACACCCGGATCAATCAGGCTTTGTACCTGGAAGAGAAGGAAGAGATAATACTGCTAAAGTAATCTCATTAATACACTATGCCAAAACTAGGAAAATCCCATCCCTCATCCTAACTACAGACGCTGAAAAAGCCTTTGACCGCGTCTCATGGGATTACCTCGAAAGAACACTAGCTGGTTTCGGGATAGGCCAGATAACCAGACAAAGGATATTAGCACTTTATCACAACCCAACAGCTAGGATCAGGATAAATGGAACACTGTCCCCTAAAGTCCAGATATTTAATGGCACCAGGCAGGGCTGCCCCCTGTCACCAACACTGTTCATATTAGTTATGGAAACTTTACTTAACCATATAAGAAATAACCAGAATATCTCAGGTATCGCAATCAAGGGAAAAGAGTATAAGTGTGCTGCATTCGCAGATGATTTATTAATCTTTATAACAAAGCCTGTCATCTCCCTACCCAATATAGTTGCCCTCCTCAAAACCTATGGAGAACTATCTAATTTTAAAGTAAATTACTCCAAATCAGAAATTCTGAATATAAATATCCCAGATAAAACTACCGCAGCATTAAAACAAAGTTTCTCCTTTCAATGGGCGAATAAAGGCATAAAATATTTGGGTATCATAATAACAGCCAATCTAAAAAATTGCTATCAGGATAATTACATCCCATTATTAACAACCCTACAAAACAGTCTGAAAAACTGGAATAGACTGCAGCTTTCCTGGTTCGGGAGAATACAGGCTATAAAAATGATGTATATCCCAAAAATATTGTATTTACTGCAGGTGTTACCAATCCATGTCCCCATGACGTATTTCTCTAACATAAAATCCATGATCACGAGGTTTATCTGGGGCGGCACTAATTCCAGACTAAAGTACAGTATCCTCACTCAACCCAAAGAGAAAGGGGGCCTCGCTCTACCTAATGTGTATAAATACTATATTGCCTCCCACTTAGTACGCACTTTGGACTGGAGAGATAAAGCAAAAAACAAAGATTGGTGCAACCTAGAACAGTCGTTCACATCTTGCCCTCTAGAAAATCTCCTATGGAGCACCAAATCAAAATTATCACAACTCACAGGTGACCATCCACTAATAGAGGCAACTCTAAGGGGCTGATTTACTTACCCACGAACGGGTCGAATGGAGTCCGATTGCGTTTTTTTCGTAATGATCGGTACTTTGCGATTTTTTCGTATGTTTTGCGATTTTTTCGGATTCTTTACGAATTTTTCGGATCCAATACGATTTTTGCGTAAAAACGCGAGTTTTCCTATCCATTACGAAAGTTGCGTAAAAAGTTGCGCATTTTGCGTAGCGTTAAAACTTACGCGAAAAGTTGCGCATTTTTCGCGTAAGTTTTAACGCTACGCAAAATGTGCAACTTTTTACGCAACTTTCGTAATGGATAGGAAAACTCGCGTTTTTACGCAAAAATCGTATTGGATCCGAAAAATTCGTACAGAATCCGAAAAAATCGCAAAACATACGAAAAAGTCGCAAAATATTCGTTTTCAAGTCGGAACTTTTCCAATTCGGGTCGGATTCGTGGGTTAGTAAATCAGCCCCTAAGGGTATGGCAAAAAAACAAAGATATATATTCTCTTTCAATTCAACCCCATGTGCTACAACCCCTAATGTACAATATAGATTTTAACCCGAGTATGGAACCGGGATCTTTTAATAGATGGAACCATCAAGGGGAAAGAAATACGAGAATCAGTGATTTTGTAAAAAGGAACAAGGTAATAACACTAGCAGAAATTCAGAGAAAATGGGGTAAACACCCCAGAGATAATTGGAGTTACAATCAATTGCACACATATATACAATCACACAAAGATAAACAATGGAATAGAACCTTAACACCGTGGGAAAAAATACTAGAAGCCACAGATTCAAACACGACTCTGATCAAACCACTATCTAAAGCATACCAAATACTGACAGAAGGCTCCCCTCAGCCCCAAAAAACTTTTTGCATAGCATGGGAAAAAGAGCTCAACATAACAATATCTCCAGCTCTTTGGAACCAAATTTTTAAACTAACCCATAGAGCATCTAGAGCGGCTAGAACCAATGAAGCAATCTACAAACTGATAACCAGATGGCACCGTACCCCAGCCAAGCTACATAAATTTTACCCTAATAGCTCTCCTTTATGCTGGAGGTGCAACAGAGCCGTAGGTACACACACCCACATATGGCTGAGCTGTCCAGAACTACAAGAATACTGGAACAAAGTACTAGAGACGCTAAACCTAATTACTCAGCGAAACTTCAAAATAGAAAATGCCCCAACCATTATGCTATACATTATTCCAGAAAGAGATACCACAATAAAAGATACACTTACCTTACACCTCCTGCAAGCAGCAAAATCACTGATTCCACAAAAATGGAAAACATCAAAATCACCCACCTATAAGGAATGGTTATTAAAAGTGGAAGATATTAGGAAACTGGAGGAAATATCATTTTTGATACACAATAATAGTCATACTTACCGTAGGATCTGGAATCCATGGATAGATAGCCTGAACAATCTGGGTAAAGAAGGGAAAATACACCAACAAACACCCCAAAAGTAACCCCAAGCAGGGACACCCCAACTTCCACCCCCACGTTCAAATAATTACTGGGATATGATAATAAGGACACAGGACGAGAAGACATGCATTATTGAACATTGTGTTATAGAACGATATAGTAAGAACTTGTTGTTAGCTGTGAACTATAAAGCTGACTGTAAAATATGTTGTTTATTCCCTCTCCCCCCCCCTTCCTTTCTGTACCCCCACCTATCCCATGTTAAAATGATAAATAAAGAATATACAAAAAAAAAAAGATGACAGTATCTCTTTATGGTAGCAAGCGGGGCACAATAAATGGAGGTTGTATCCTTAGATGCAGGATCTCCATAACTTAAGTCTATTAAAAATCATTTAACCATGAAATAAACCCAATAGGGCTGTTCTGCCCCCAATAAGGGGTAATTATATCTTAGTTGGGATCAAGTACAGGTACTGTTTTATTATTACAGAGAAAAGGGAATCATTTAACCATGAAATAAACCCAATAGGGCTGTTCTGCCCCCAATAAGGGGTAATTATATCTTAGTTGGGATCAAGTACAGGTACTGTTTTATTATTACAGAGAAAAGGGAATCATTTAACCATTAAATAAACCCAATAGGGCTGTTCTGCCCCAATAAGGGGTAATTATATCTTAGTTGGGATCAAGTACAGGTACTGTTTTATTATTACAGAGAAAAGGGAATCATTTAACCATGAAATAAACCCAATAGGGCTGTTCTGCCCCCAATAAGGGGTAATTATATCTTAGTTGGGATCAAGTACAGGTACTGTTTTATTATTACAGAGAAAAGGGAATCATTTAACCATGAAATAAACCCAATAGGGCTGTTCTGCCCCCAATAAGGGGTAATTATATCTTAGTTGGGATCAAGTACAGGTACTGTTTTATTATTACAGAGAAAAGGGAATCATTTAACCATTAAATAAACCCAATAGGGCTGTTCTGCCCCAATAAGGGGTAATTATATCTTAGTTGGGATCAAGTACAGGTACTGTTTTATTATTACAGAGAAAAGGGAATCATTTAACCATTAAATAAACCCAATAGGGCTGTTCTGCCCCAATAAGGGGTAATTATATCTTAGTTGGGATCAAGTACAGGTACTGTTTTATTATTACAGAGAAAAAGGAAATCATTTTTAAAAATTAGAATTATTTGCTTATAATGGAGTCTATGGGAGATGGCCTTTCTGTAATTCGAATTTTTCTGAATAACGGGTTTCCAGATAAGGCATCCAATACCTGTACAATGGCGGAACTGAAAGACACGGGATTCTGATCATCTGCTGATCTATAAGAGGATACTGACTGAGCTTATTCATGAGCACAGCAGGTTCCCGGATCCCGCGACAGAGTTGCGAAAAAGCGCTTACCGACGTGCGTTATTTTCTTCTGCTTCCTCGCCTTCCCCTTGCGCCCTGATCAGCTGAAAACCTTGCGTGGGATTCAAATTCACAGATTTTATTTTTCTTACTCAGAACAGGAGGGAAAAAAAAAATGTCACTCCCGGCGCTGACGCAATCGACACAACAATAAAATATTTTTAGAAATTTTAATGAACGACGGGAGAAGAAAAAAAAAAACTTGATAATTTATTGAAGAGCGGAAGCCGGAGAATAATAAGCGCAGATGAATCTGAATGATTAATTAATATAGGGTTTTTTTTATAGCACAAAGAAAACTCTTTAACGTGTGCCGCAAAAAGAAGGATTTGATATTTCTCTAACGAGGAAGACTCCGTATCTCGGCCAATTAGGTTTAAATATAAATAGCATCTGATGCTAAATACCTAATTATGCAATAAAGAATAGCACGCGGGGTGGCAGATCTGTCTCTGCACATGAATTCTCCTTTATCCGCTTGCGCTACACACTTGTAACTCTAATTATATATATTTACATGGCAGCGGAACTGTTATTTCAGGGTTTCACAACAGATTTCCGCTTACTCAGCGTTTTTTTAAAGCGTAGTTGGCACAGTAATGGACTGGCCTGGTGCCCTGCTGTCTGTTAATACGGTTAAAGGCAAACTGTCATGTTGCTATGATTTAATATTTTAATAACTAATAGGCTCATGCTGTTACACTGGGGCTGTGGGTATGAACCATGTAATAGCATCAGATGGGCTGGAGGAGCCTAGTGTTGTCCCGCAGGAGGCCTTACCCATCCGAAGGTCATGGTCACTGAGACTGGCAGCAAACCATCCTATTTTATATACTATACAAACAAGGCAAAGTTGTGCTCACCACTACATTTTTAACCATTAGTCATCGGTGGTGAGTACAACTTGTTTGCTATAGTTTATACAGGAGCAAGGGCCAGCTCCATGTTGTAGCTCCAACCCTTCCCTTCCCAGTCAGGAGATCCCAGTGGAGCCAATAAAAGGGCAACCATTTGGGGGGGTTTAACTTTAAAAGCAGGTAAGTTACAGGTAAAATCAGTCCCTTTGTTTATTATATATTGAAGCAGTAGAATTCTTAATGAATCAGATGAAAGTGAGTGCAGGACTGGCCAGACCTGGGAGAGTGAGTGTAGGACTGGCCAGACCGGGGGTAGGGTCTGGACATCCTTGGTAGGGTTTAGGCATGCTTGGTAGGGTCTAGGCATCCTTTGTAGGGTCTAAACATCCTTGGTAGGGTTTAGGCATCCTTTGTAGGGTCGAAGCATCCTTGGTAGGGTCTAGACATCCTTGGTAGGGTCTAGGCATGCTTGGTAGGGTCTATGCATCCTTTGTAGGGTCTAAACATCCTTTGTAGGGTCTAAGCATCCTTGGTAGGGTCTAGGCATCCTTGGTAGGGTCTAGGCATGCTTGGCAGGGTCTAGGCATCCTTTGTAGGGTCTAAACATCCTTGGTAGGGTCTAGGCATCCTTTGTAGGGTCTAAGCATCCTTGGTAGGGTCTAGGCATCCTTGGTAGGGTCTATGCATCCTTTGTAGGGTCTAAGCATCCTTGGTAGGGTCTAGGCATCCTTGGTTGGGTCTAGGCATGCTTGGTAGGGTCTAGGCATCCTTTGTAGGGTCTAAGCATCTTTGGTAGGGTCTAGGCATCCTTTGTAGGGTCTAAGCATCCTTGGTAGGGTCTAGGCATCCTTGGTAGGGTCTAGGCATCTTTTGTAGGGTTTAGGCATCCTTGGTAGGGTCTAGGCATCCTTGGTAAGGTCTAGGTATCCTTGGTAGGGTCTAGGCATCCTTTGTAGGGTCTAAGCATCCTTGGTAAGGTCTAGGCATCCTTGGTAGGGTCTAGGTATCCTTGGTAGGGTCTAGGCATCCTTTGTAGGGTCTAAGCATCCTTGGTCTACTCTGTACTGATGTTCCTTTCCGATGAAAGCTTTGCACCACCAAAGTTTCTTTTCAGTATCATCTTTTTCCTCTATTTCCCTGTAGACGAATGTGGAAGAGATTCAATATTAAGCACTTTGCTAGTATCCCGCCTCCAGTTTTTCGTAGTGGGGAAAATGTAAAAATGAACTATTTTAAGTCCTTCTGCAGATAGCCTTACTCAGAAATAGAACAAATCTTCCTAGAAGCATACATTTCTTGATTTATAATCTCTTGACAAATGGTGAAAGGAATCTAAAAGGTATTGTCTATTCAAAGGAGAACTGTATTGTGTATGCAAACTTTATTGACAATGAATTGTGTAGGAGGCTTCATATTCTAGAGTCAAAAGTCAAGGAGGGGACAGCTTAATTCTGAAAAAACGCAAATTAACAAAGATGTATGAGTTTTCGGAAAGAATGAAGTCATCATGCTTACACTTAAGGGTGAAAAGTTATAGGAAATTAAATTACTAGGAGATCCACAAATCATTGGGTTTTAGGGAGAATTGCTGGAGAAAAGGAACCAGACCACCATGTTTTGTGTTTGTTGGTATTATATAAGAACCGTGGCCCTAGTAATAGGGGTGAATAATATTATTAATCATATTATATTAAGAAAACGATGCAAAACGATCATAAAACAATTGCATCTCTCACTTGAAATGTTCCAAACAAAGAAGGACAATAAAATGCAAACATAGCCCATCCTATGATTGAATTACATACCTAGCACCCAGCAACACCCGGTTGTGGGTTGGCTATCTTTGCAACTTTGCTGATTTTCATGGGACAGTCCCGATTTGAACAGCTTAGCCCACAGTCCCGGATTCTAATTGAAAAATCCCTCATTTCCCTTTGATCTCCTGCACTAAATACCAAAAAAGATACAAAGTTTCTCAAACTTAATTGGATAAGGGGGCTTTTGGCAGAGCCCAGAATACTCACCCCCTGCATACAATTATAACTAATAAGCTAAACAGGTCTCTTGGGGGGACTGAGACTCGCAGCTTAAAGGGCAACTTCACCTTCATTTGCAAAAACGGGCATGGTCAAAAAAATTATTTCTGTCCCTCTTTACATTTTTGAAAGGTATGCTATCGTGTAAGCAAGTTACAGTAAGGGAACCCTAAACTACAATATGATTAACTACAAAAATCTCATCTAACTGGAGTTTGGCTTACAGAGATGGTCGGGCATGGAGCTTTGACATCAGTAAGGTCTTTATTAGCCCCATGGCTACCACTGCCAAGGTACGGCTCAGGCACACACTAGACCACCAGGACTTCTAGATGTGAGGTCAGAATGTGGCATAAAAGTTGCATAAATTTTATATGTAATGACTTCAATGACTTGGCCAGTTCATTGGTCAACCATGCCAGTGGTAATTCATGCTTTTCTAAAGAAAAAGCTTATATACCCTCCCAGTTTTACATGAACTATAGGCAGCGTGGGGCAGATCTGGTGGTTTGACCAAGGACCTATCTCCTCTAGAATCAAATTAAAATACTAACACTTGCATATAAGGCCCTTACTAATGAAGCCCCCTCCCTATATCTCAGCTCTAATCCCAAAATACTCTCCTTCACGCAATCTACGTTCTGCCTCTGACCTTCGCCTCTCTTCTCCTCTCATCACTTCTTCCCATTCCCGACTGCAAGACTTCTACACGGCTTCTCCCTGTCTCTGGAACTCTCTGCCTGTCTCTGGAACTCTCTGTCTATGGATCTCTCTGTCTGTCTCTGAAACTCTCTGCCTGTCTCTGGATCTCTCTGCCTGTCTTTGGAACTATCAGCCTGTCTCTGGAACTCTCTGCCTGTCTCTGGATCTCTCTGCCTTGGCCCATCAGACTCTCCCTTTCCTTACAAACGCTCTTTAAAGACCCATATGGGAAGCATATCCATTGTATCTAAACTGATCAGACATTTATATACGTATCATAAATCATCAGCATCTACATTCCTTTTGTTTCAATGTACCCCTAACCCCTGTGGATTGTGAGCTCTTGCGAGCAGGGCCCTCTGACCCTATTGTTGCCCTGTACACCCTTGTTTGTTAAACATTTTAAGTAGGGATGCACGGAAACAACATTTTTGGGTTCGGCCAAACCCCCAAATCCATCCCAATGGATTCGGCTGAATACATATCTTAATTAGAATCCGGAAGGGGTAAAAAAAAGGTTCCCCTAACATGTAACCCTTCCAAATCCTAATTCGCAGTGTCGGACTGAGATGCCAGGGGCCCACCAGAAAACCTTGGACCATAGGCTCACTTTTAGTGATGAGCGAATCTGTCCCATTTCGCTTCGGCCAAAAATTTGCGAATCTTTCAAAAGATTTGCAAAACTGCGAAAAATTTGTGAAATGGCAAAAATTGTCGTCCGTGACTATTCTTTTGTCACGAGCCCATTCTTTTGTCGCCCGTGACTATTCTTTTGTCACGTGGCTATTCTTTTGTCGCCCACGACTATTTTTTTGTCACGTGGCTATTCTTTTGTCGCCCGCGACTTTTATTTTGTCGGCCGCGACTATTCTTTTGTCGCCCGCAACTTTTATTTTGATGCCCGCGGGCGACATTTTTGGATGTGCAGCGAATTTTTCTGCGGCAAATTTTTTCATCTGTTTTTGCGAAAGAATACGCCAATGGCGAAACGCGAATCCATGCCTGCTGAAACTTTTGCCCATCACTACTCACTTTCTAAACTATTATTCCTCCTCTCCTCACTCAGCCTCTCCGCCCTCAACTTCTTCATTATCCAAGTCTCTTTTCTCTATCCTTCCATCTCTTTTTCCCATACAGAAATAGGGAATGACCATGTAATTGGTCAAATAGTCAGAAGCAGGAGGGTCCACTGACACCTGGGCCCACCGGGAGTTTTCCTGGAATCCTGTTGGGCCAGTCCGACACTGCTAATTCGGATTCAGTTTGGCCAGGACCGTGGATTTGGGCAAATCTGAATCCTGCTGAAAAAGGCGAATCCTGGCTGAATACCGAATCCTGGATTTGGTGCATCCCTAATTTTAAGATCCCTATTTGTTTACATTTATTGTAAATATAGTGCTATATAAATAAATGATGATGATGAAGGGCCTGGCCAGGGCGTAACAAGAGGTACCACAAGGTATACCCAAAATGTTCCAGAAACCATTTCCATTAGGCTGATATCAGCCTAATGGAAAGAAGAAAGAAAGAAACCCCCTACAACTCCTGCAGCTGAACCCATAATACATCAGTACAATGTCCCATTGGGTAAGGAAAGTGCCCCATCACCCCCCCAGCTTCATTACTCTCTGTTTCAGCAGCAGACAATGCATTTTGCCTATAAGATGCAGTAGCTGTGCGACTGCAGTGACATAATGCAGAAAATACATAATATTTTTCAGCTAATTTTAGTGGTTTCTGTGAAAATGCAAAGCTCCATGGAGCCCCCGGGGTGGGGGGGGGATGATAGAGGTGAGCCTGCCTCTCACGGAATTCAGCGCAATCAGCAATATGACAATTTACCCTTCACTGCCCCCTGCTACTGTATCTTAAACTCACCAGGGAGCGCAGGAGTGACAGTGCAGCCGCCGCACCTACACACATAATGGATGAGACGGTTACAGCAAATCTGAATGGAGAACTGCTGATATACATATATATATTTATAGGGGGATCAGGTTTTCCTGTGCAATAATGACCAGGCAAGCAAAAACTGATGATATGATGATGATGATGATGATGATGATAATGCCAGCACTTGCAAGTGTTCCTTATAACAAAGAAATAGAAATAATAATAATCTTTGCTCCAGTGAAGCTTGGCCAGAAGGAAAAACATTGGCTAAACTAAAAGATAAAAAAAAAAGGGCCACAGTGTACAGATTTATTGAGCAAACTAATAATAAAATAAAAACAATAATAAAACAGTACCTGTACTTGATCCCAACTAAGATATAATTACCCCTTATTGGGGGCAGAACAGCCCTATTGGGTTTATTTCATGGTTAAATTATTCCCTTTTCTCTGTAATAATAAAACAGTACCTGTACTTGATCCCAACTAAGATATAATTACCCCTTATTGGGGGCAGAACAGCCCTATTGGGTTTATTTAATGGTTAAATGATTCCCTTTTCTCTGTAATAATAAAACAGTACCTGTACTTGATCCCAACTAAGATATAATTACCCCTTATTGGGGGCAGAACAGCCCTATTGGGTTTATTTAATGGTTAAATGATTCCCTTTTCTCTGTAATAATAAAACAGTACCTGTACTTGATCCCAACTAAGATATAATTACCCCTTATTGGGGGCAGAACAGTCCTATTGGGTTTATTTCATGGTTAAATGATTCCCTTTTCTCTGTAATAATAAAACAGTACCTTGTAATTGATCTGCCAGAATACTCTTGGTCCTGAGCATTCTGGATAACGGGTCCCATACCTGTATTAGAATCCTAATACTGTGTGGTCAACAATGCGTGCATAAGTACACCGTCCTGCCCCTTGCCTGTCATAGTAAACAGGGGTGCAACAGTGGGGCTTAATTATAAAAACTGGGTACTTTTGCACCTGGGCAGTAACCCATAGCAACCAATCTGTGATTAGATTTTTTTCAGCCAGCTGCAGGTAGAATAATACGAGCAAACATCTGGTTGGTTGCCATGGGTTACTGCCCAGGTGCTGATTTGCCCAGTGTTTATAAATGACCCCCATGTGTAGCTAGGGTCGGCCAATGTGCTCAGTAAACCACACTCCGCTAACAGGTAGTCAGTAATTTTCCAAATTGTTTCTAAGGGAGTGTATATAAATAAAAATGATGGATTTAATGTATACCTAGGGGCACATTTACTAACCCACGAACGGGCCGAATGCGTCCGATTGCGTTTTTTTCGTAATGATCGGTAATTTTGCGATTTTTTTCGGCGTCTTTACGATTTTTGCGTAAAAACGCGAGTTTTCCGGCGTCTTTACGATTTTTGCGTAAAAACGCGAGTTTTTCGGCGTCATTACGAAAGTTGCGCAAAGTCGCGATTTTTTCGTAGCGTTAAAACTTGCGCGAAATGTCGCGCCTTTTAAGTTTTAAGGCTACGAAAAAGGCGCGACTTTGCGCGCAAGTGTTAACGCTACGAAAAAATCGCGACTTTGCGCAACTTTCGTAAAGATGCCGAAAAAATCGCAAAAAATACGAAAAAGTCGCAAAATGTTCGTTTCCAATCGGAATTTTTCCAATTCGGATTCGAATTCGTGGGTTAGTAAATCAGCCCCCTAGTGTAGCAATGCTGTAAAAGCGACCCCATTGCCAATTTATACACCCCTAGCGGGGGCATGGTCAGTTTGTGGCATTGGCGTGTCACAGATTTTGGTCTTTGTGGAAGAGGTGACCATTAAATTCTACTTTTTGATTGGTTGCTATGGGTTACTAGACCTGGTGCAGTTTTTATTGCATCCCAGGAATGGCCTAAACCTCCCCTCCACCCAGATTTTGGCCTTTGTGGAACAGTTGGCCATTAAATGCTACTCTTTAATTGGTTGCTATGGGTTACTAGACCTGGTGCAGCTATTATAACATTAAACTATTGTGTACTAGATAGTGTTGCATTCGCCCTATATAAGTACAGTAGTGCCTATATAAAAAGGAAGGGCCAGGCACACATACACCCCAGTGTTTTCTCATTCGGAAAGAAAGTCTAGCAGCAAAGTAATTTAGCAGCGATGATAAAAGAAGGAGGAAGATTCATTTTTTTTGTCTGTGACATGATTTAACGTGAGTTCGTGGAGCAGCTGCAGATAATCACATTAAACACAGTGGAAAGCGCTGAGTCCCAGAGCGAGTTTGTTTGCAGTTATAATAAATTGGGAATAGAAACACAAGTGACTGGCTTCATAAAGTCAGCGGCCCCGGAACATTCATGGCTAAACTTATAGCGCCCCTGCTGGTCACCGACTGGAATTACAGTACTGGAAGCTGAACTTATATTCGTAATAACAAAGCAGACAAAGTACAGTATATTCAGCAGCAATAAATATAAATGGAATTAATTAATCAGGCACACTTTACTGCTGTGCTGCAAGTTGGAGTGATATTGCCCCCCCCCCCAGCAGCCGATCAGCAGAACAATGGGAAGGGAGCAAGATAGCAGCTCCCAGTAGGTATCAGAATAGCACTCAATAGTAAGAAATCCAAGTCCGGCTTGGGACTCCTCCAGTTACATGGGAGTAGGAGAAACAATAGGTTAGCTGAAAGCAGTTCTAATGTGTAGCGCTGGCTCCTTCTGAAAGCTCAGACTCAGGCACACTTTACTGCTGCGCTGCAAGTTGGAGTGATATTCCCCCCCCCCTCACCCCCAGCAGCCGATCAGCAGAACAATGGGAAAGGAGCAAGATAGCAGCTCACAGTAGGTATCAGAATAGCACTCAATAGTAAGAAATCCAAGTCCGGCTTGGGACTCCTCCAGTTACATGGGAGTAGGAGAAACAATAGGTTAGCTGAAAGCAGTTCTAATGTGTAGCGCTGGCTGAAAGCTCAGACTCAGGCACACTTTACTGCTGCGCTGCAAGTTGGAGTAATATCCCCCCCTCACCCCCAGCAGCCGATCAGCAGAACAATGGGAAGGGAGCAAGATAGCAGCTCCCAGTAGGTATCAGAATAGCACTCAATAGTAAGAAATCCAAGTCCGGCTTGGGACTCCTCCAGTTACATGGGAGTAGGAGAAACAATAGGTTAGCTGAAAGCAGCTCTAATGTGTAGCGCTGGCTGAAAGCTCAGACTCAGGCACAAGGCACTGAGATGGCGCCTACACACCAATATTACAGCTACAAATACATTTGTTGGTTCAAGAATAAAATGTAAAATGGTAGAGGGAATTACTTGCTGTGTAACCGTGTCATTTAGAAATAATAAGTATACCATGTAAATCATGACTGTATCCCTTGTGTCGTGACTATCCAGGCACTGCAGAATGCATTATGGCCTCAGGGTAAGACTATGGCATGATCTGTAATGCTTTGCAGCTAGCAGTGTACAGGTACCCAAACCCATAATCTCACAAGCTTGCCCATAAATCGTAGCTATAGGGGCAGTTCTTGGGCCAATTAGTGTGATGTCCCCAACCTTATTTGGTGACAAAGCCAATACTGAGCCACTGCCCCCACTGCCTCTATGGGAAAAGATTTGTTTCCCCCTGACCAAGTTAATCCATCTCCAGGTAGGTGAGAAGGGGTTAAACTCCACTGACCTTCGATAAAACTGAATGACTTATTAGCACGTTAATCAATGGAACTCTTTATATGACCTGTTTATTATAGAGGAACATCAGCTGTTTATATTGCGCACACAAGGGGCGTGGCCAAAAATTTGGTACTGTGTGCATGTGTTCATGGGGGGGCCCATATAAATAACTGATGGCGACCCTAATAGTGGGTCAGCAGGTCCAGGTTGGATTATGGGTCAGCAGGTCCAGGTCGAGCATGGGTTGAGAAATTCCATCACTATTTGCAAGATAGGGAAGGGCCCCTCAGACACACTACAGAGCAGAAAGCACAATCTGCATGGAGAAGCTATTAGAGGGCTGTATATATACAGAATTCACAGAAACCATGGGTCCGGTTGAGAAGGAGCTGGTTAGGGATGGAAAATTCCATGGCAAACTAACACATCACTATTTGCAACAGAGCAAGCACCCCCTGACAGACTAGGGGGCTCTTTATATGAAGAATCCATAGTTACAGATTATAAATGTGGTGTTTATCAGTGAGCCGATCCAGCGGTTTTTGCCACAGTAGACCAAAAAGCAGATACACAGTATGTGGCGAAAAGGGTTAATAAAAACCAACTTGGTAACCGATAGTCCTGGATGTAGTTGCTAAGACAACAATGATGACTCCATAGTTACCAGAATCCTCTATCACCTTAAGAGGACAAGAACTTTCTTAGGAAAAATAGCAGAATGTGTGTATGGGCTCGTTACGGCCCGACCTGCAGCAAATCTGATATAAATGCCGAGAGATCCCTGTTTCTTTCCACCTGTCAGAGGAAGAGAGAACTGTGCTGATCCGGAGCGGCGTTGCCATGAATATTTATTGTATGAACAAGGTATCGCTTGCGTTCGCCAAAAATACCCCACACACATATAGACGGCAAATTGGATGTGACTCCCTGTGAGATTATCACACTCACTTACCTGCAAATCACTTTGCCTTCCCGTCACTCGCTGTCACTTTGTTCATTCAGAGAAGCTTCTCCGTGGGTTTTATGCTTCTCCTGTATTAGTGCGCCCTTTGGCTCTAATATAGTGGGCTTTGGGTGGTAGGGTAACAGAATTATACTTTGCTAGGGGACCTCTTGGCCTGGACATGACCGCTACATGATTTGGCTACTTACACGGGGGGCTAAATTGGGCTGATCTGATTAAATGAAATATGGGTAAAGGGATTATCAAAATAGACGGGCCGGGACTGGTAATTTGTGGATACCGGCAAATGCCGGTAAGACGCCTTGGACAGTCACCAGGGACAGGCCAAGCCAACTGTGCGCCCAGGCAACCTGGTCGGCCATCTTGATCTGCAACCTGCCTCCTCTGAGGGTGCACACACATTCGCAATGCTGTCACGGGGGAGTCATTGCCCCGCTGCCAGTGTCGGACTAGGGTGCCAGAAGGCCACCAGGGTTCACTAGGGCTGAGGTTCACCAATTTGTTTCCAGGTCTCCCACTGGGCCAGCCCACCATGCAATGACAAGCATTGGAGGCAATGGCAAGGGAGCGAAGACTAGAGGTAGGCAGGAGAGGTACCTGTCTGGCACCCCCTCATCCTTGCACCCTAGTGACTATTTATTATGGATGCACCGAATCCAGGATTCGGTTCGGTATTTGGCCAGGATTCAGCGTTTTCCAGCATGGTTCGGCCATAAATTAGCATATGCTACTTAGGATTAGGAAGGGTTAAATGTCGGTGTGAACATGGAAGTGAAAAAATTCGGATGGATTTGGGGGTTCGGCGGAACCCAAAAAACTATTTAGTGGGCTGGAGGGGATGTTTGGGTCTCTGTCTACTTTAAATGACAGGGACTATTTTAAATTTCAGTCTGGTCCTAAAAATAGAGCAACATAGTCAGTGAAGCTGAATTAGTAATTGTGGATGCCCATAGCTACCAATCAGCAATCTACTACAAGTTAGAAAAGATAGGAACATACCTACTTGGTTGCTATAGGCAACTGCAGTGGTGCAGTTTAGCACTTATATTAGTAAACAAGCCCTAGCCGCTACATGGGAACCTTAACACCAATTAGAGATTTCTAATGCTCTGATTGGCCGACATTGTTGACAGACCTGTCATCCCTTCTGAATTTTTTAGGTCTGGAAAATCCTCTCCATCCTCTCATCCCCAGAATCTCATAGTTACAGTATTTGCTGTTTTGAATGTTCCCCACCCATGTAGGTATGATATATATATATATGTGTATATATACTGGAGAAATGGAACCGCCCTCACAGGGCTTATGAAGTCGCTCAAGTGGGACAAGACATAGTAAACAAAATAAAGAATAAAGTAAAATGCAGTCCAAATGAGTGTAAATTAGCAAATTTGTGTATGGCCCACTATGAACAATTCTATTTGTACCACATACAAAACCCATATGTACAGATTTTGGTGCTTCATCGATGATTTACTGTTCCTCTGGGCTGACACTCAAGATCAATTTCATCATATGGTCACTACACTGAACTTTCTTCCCACTCCTATCAGGTTCGCTACAAGTTGCAGCACCACAGAAATCTCCTTTCTAGACTCAAAGGAACAGTATCACCAAAAAATCAGCTCATTGACGTGGCCCCTGAACTGACAACGCCTATACCCCGCCATTTTAATTCGATCATTGGCCCTATGAACTATATGAGAGCAGAACCCGGGGCCCTACAATACACACAAGATGGACTTCTAAAACCTGCATATAACATGTCTGTAATTGCTAAAACAAAAAGACTGACTTTTCCAACTACTTACAATCCAACCAAACAACAGTTTACTAACGCTGGCCATAACCATTGGTTGGTATTCCAAAAGGACAGGACTCTTGCTCCTATCTTCAAAGAAACATCAGGGGCGGCCTTGGCACTAACACAGGCAACACCCCATTGGCCAAACATTTCCTTGAATTGTAACATTCTCTGGCCAGTTTGGAAAGCATGATCATTGATTTCCCCCCTCCCTCTACGAGGTGGCGACCATGAGAAACTTTTACTATGTATTGAACTCCAATGGATCCATCTCCTTGATACCCTCAGTCCCTGTGGATTGAATGAACTGATTTCCTATGCTCCTTTCTTATGGATTACGGATATGTTACTATTCCGACCATCGTTTTTGGCTGCTGTGAATATGTCTTTTTGTAATACTCTGTTATAACTTTAATCTAATTGTACCTTTTACTCTTCAGTTTATCTATTCTCTATTTCATTTGATGTTCTCCTTCTTATTCCTTGTCCGCTTCTCGGTCCTTCCACTCACCTGGTTTCCACTTGGGTACGGTAGCCAACCTGCTCTATTGTTTACTCTCCATGGGATATAACACTCCTGTTCACCTTATGATTGCATATACTGTACCGCATCTCTGACGGTGTATACACAGTATAGCGTTTTCCTAGAGTGGACACTGTATTTGGGCCAGTGAAGCAAGGCTGGTCATTATCTAAGAATAATACTATTTTTCCCAGGCAGGAATTGCTCCAGCAGCCATATTAGAAGCATTGGTGCTCATCCCTGGAAAACAATCATGTGTTTAAGTTTCACTTGAAACTGGGTGAAATAGAAAACAATGATTAACTTCCCCTTGAAGATGTGTGAAATAGAAAACAATTTAATTTATCCTTGAAAATGTGCCAAGGACAGGCTGTCACTGACTAGCCTATTTCCCTACTATTCTAAACCTCCATAGGACTCCGTAGTACTCGACGGATCAAACCGATTTTTTTTTTGACAAAAAAAGTTAACTAAATATTCTAAACCCATTCGTAAATGGGTGAAAAAAAATTGACTTTTTCCCAAGATTGCTTAATAAATGTGCCTCTATGACTTAGTAAGAATATACCGCTGCCCGTGGCTACGTGTGCCCCTTTTATTTCTTTCATTTTCTTTCAATATTTTTTGCAACCTGGCATTTGACTTTATTAACGCTCGCTGCCTCCCTCCATCACTACGCAGTGGTTACCCGGTTTCCATGACAACGCACACAATGTTTTGTTTTACCTGTGTGTTGCTTGCCAATACCCCCCGGCTTCTGCCGCAGAGTGAGATATCACATTCTATACAGCCCTCTATCTCTCCTAATATATTGGGTGATACAGGTATTATTTATATTATATTTGGGTTTATCTGTGCTTGGTGTATGTTTTTAGTTTGAGAAAGGCTGGATTGCTAGCCAAAACATCACATTTTTTTCTTTTCATAAGCCCTGTGAGTGTGGTTCCATTGCTCCAGTATACTACTTATTCTGAACCCAGGCAATTTTGTTCTTATTTTTGAATAGGGGAGTGGTGGTACCATTTATCCCCTGCTTTAAGGTGTTCCTTACATGTGCTAGGGGGGCACATGAGCTTGGGGGGGCTCATGGGCTGGGGGGGGCACATGGGCTTGGGGGGGGCACATGGGCTTGGGGGGCACATGGGCTTTGGGGGCACATGGGCTTGGGTACATGGGCTAGGGGAGGCACATGGGCTAGGGGGGGCACATGGGCTAGGGGGGGCACATGGGCTTGGGTGGGGTACATGGGCTAGGGGAGGCACATGGGCTAGGGGGGGGCACATGGGCTTGGGGAGGACATGGGCTGGGGGGGCACATGGGCTTTGGGGGACACATGGGCTTGGGGGGGCACATGGGCTTGGGTGGGGTACATGGGCTAGGGGGGGCACATGGGCTTGGGGGGGACATGGGCTGGGGGGCACATGGGCTTGGGGGGGCACATGGGCTGGGGGGCACATGGGCTTTGGGGGCACATGGGCTTTGGGGGCACATGGGCTTTGGGGGGCACATGGGCTTGGGGGGGCACATGGGCTTGGGTGGGGTACATGGGCTTGGGTGGGGTACATGGGCTTGGGGGGGCACATGGGCTTTGGGGGGCACATGGGCTTGGGGGGGTACATGGGCTTTGGGGGGCACATGGGCTTGGGGGGGTACATGGGCTTGGGGGGGCACATGGGCACACTCTGACTGCCAATACTTACAATGATGAGCATGGAACACATAGGAGCAATAGGAAAATGGCGGTGCTGCGCTCCCTAGCAAAAGTACCCTGGATTTGTGTTTTTATCTATAGATGAGGCAAATGAGGCAGGGGCAAAAGCCTAGCAATTTTATCCACTAGTGGAAGTGCCTGAAAAAGTTCCCTCCTCCCCTCCCCTCCCAGTGCTTTTAGTTTTCCATCTAGTGTGCTCTACATGAACCACCCATATCAATAAAGTATCTTTGCTTAAAAAATATGTTTTATTCAAATATCCATATTAAAAACCTACAGACCCCATAATGTTCCGTCCTAGGCGTTCTGTACCCTTCTGATACTTACTTAAGTACTACTACTAAAGGCACAACTAAGGTAAAAAACTATTAAAGCTAATACTACCAGCGTTGGACTGGGCCGCCTGGGTACTGGGAAAAACCCGGTGGGCCTCGCAGGCCCAGATTCGATCCCCCCCAAGGGCGCTCCCACCATCCCCCCGATGCGCCACAGGTAAGTTTCTTTTAGGAGCGCTCGGGGAGGGGGTCGGAGGGTGTTGGGGGGCTCTGTGTGGGGGGGGTGAAGGCGGCGGGGCCCATTGGGGGTGAAGGGGCCACTGAGGCAGAAGGGGCCCTGCACCCCCCAGTCCGACCCTGCCTACTACTAAGGAACTACTACATAAGTACCATTATGGGGTCTGTATTTTTTTTAACATGGATAGTTGACTAAAACTTATTTAATTTTTTAAGCATTTTAAGATTTTTCTGTGCGTTTGGGATACTATATTGATATGGCGTGTAGATATCCCCTTTAATCTGGGGGCAGTGTCCTATTATCTCTGGCCCTTTGTGACTAGCCAATTAGGAGCTCTATATGAACCATACCCAGGGGGGGTGAGGGCAGGTTTTATAACAACCTATCAGATTCCTGGCACTGACACAAATACCAGGCTTACTATGTGACACTTAACAGGACAGACAACAGCAGCTAAATGGTGTCAATTTTCATTTTGTCATTCTCACAGAGAAGGGTGGGGTCATCTGACACCTTTAAGCCCCGCCTTCAGCGCTGCAATAGGGCCAACTGATAAACTCCTCCCATTCTCACTTATGTACCTGTTCTTGGATGGGTGGAGCAATTTGACAGACACCTGTAAGCTCTTCTTACGTCTTGCCTCCCAAGCACCAGGGCGGTCATTCTGTTGCTATAGTGACGACGCTGCGAACTTGTTTGACGTGACGGTGCGCGGTTGCCGTGGAGATGACAGTAGCGTCCTTGGCTACGGTAGCCGCTTGGGGACAGAAGTAGCCGGAGCGCTCACCTGAGAGATTCTGTAGGGAGCGGGAGTGTCCGGGAATTACCAGTATTAGGGTAGGTCAGAAACACCCTGGACCCCAAACATCACAGGGCGTATGATTAATGTTTAAATATTGTTGCACAACAGGTGTAGCTGAACTACTAACATTAAGGGAGCTGAGAGCTGTAGTTCAGCCATAGCTGGAGGGGTGTCATACCTGGGACTCATATGTGTCCTGTTTCTCCTATGTTTGTTCTAAAGGTACCAGAGACATGGAATACACTGAGGACTGTTTGGAGCCAGAAAGTGGAGGGGTAAGTGCCTCCCTAAATCAGTGGAATGACTCTCTGTGGGTTTAAAGGGGAAGTTCACCTTTAAATTAGCTTTTAATTTATTGACTGAGACATTTTGCAATTGGTCTTCATTTTTTTATAGTTTTGCCGTTATTGAGCTTTTTGCAGCAGCTCTCCATTTGGTATTTTAGCAGCTATCTGTTTCCTAGCTATTTTACCCTAGCAACCAGGCAGTGGTTTAAACGAGAGATGGGGCTATGATTAGGAGAGGGCCTGCATATAAAGATAAGTACCGTATGTAACACTTGTTTGGCTTAGATATGGCAAAACCCAGGCTAGTAATGGTTATAGAGCATGTGTTACATGCGACCTTAATACACAGGAGTGGGCCTCTAATGGAGCTGAGGGTGTAGTTGAACTACAACTAGATAGAGCTTGTGTGGTGCAGATAGAATAATGGACGCCAGAAAGGTTCTTGCTGATGAACTATAGTACAAGTTTATTGGACAAGGCACAACTTAATAGTGCAGCAGGGTTATACTCACAGACACAGCAGTATAGGATTATGTCACAATGGATAACAGCAGATGTGACTCTTAGGAACAGAATAACCCACTTGGAGGATGCACAGAGGATTAGCTGATACCCAAGATATAGACCTTTCAGTAGGGATTGTTCCGGCCGACTGCGGTCCAGGGGAGAGCTCCTAACACTGGTACCTGGCGTCCAGGGCCGCCATCAGAAATCACGGGGCCCCTCACAACACAATTTTCTGGGCCCCCCTCCTCCCACGCCCTGCCCCCCAATGGCCCCTCCACACAGACATTGGTAGCCAGGGCCTCCTAAAACATTGGTAGCCAGGGCCCCCTAAAACATCGGTAGCCAGGGCCCCCCTAAAACATTGGTAGCCAGGGCCCCCCAGCATCCTCCAGTTACCCCCCTCCCCGGTCCTCCAGCTCCCCCCAGAGTTCTTTCCAGCATTCTCCAGCTCTCACCCCCCCAAGCATCCTCCGGCTCCCCCCCAGAAACCTCCAGCTCCCCCACCAGAGTCCTTCCCAGCATCGTCCAGCTCCCAAACCCCCCAAGCATCCTCCAGCTTCCCCCAGCTCCCACCAGGCTCCCTGCTGCATTTGCACAGCACACCCCCCCCCCCCCCAGAGTCCGCCTGTGGCTTCCCCCAGCTCAACCCCCAGTGACTCCCTCTGGCTCCCCGCCCCAGCTACTTACTACCGCCCTCCACCCCAGCTACTTACTACCGCCCTCCACCCCAGCTACTTACTACCGCCCTCCACCCCAGCTACTTACTCCTGCTCCCCTGCGGCTTCCTCTGGCATGCTCCAGCTCTCCCACCGGCAACTTTCTTCTTCTGCATCCTCCCCGCTGCATCTTAACATTTTAAAAGGTTGCGCCCGTGCGTAGGGACGCACGCACGGGGCGCAACCAATAAAATTTCCCGCTGGCCACCAATGAACCAATGGGGCCCGGAGTTCTTTAAAGGGGGCCCGAGCTAAAAAACTGTATCACGGCCGGGCCCCCTTTAAAGCGCCGATCGTCCGGGCCCGGGGCAACTGTCCCCCCTGTGCCCCCCTGATGGCGGCCCTGCTGGCGTCTAATAAAACCGGTCCCTAAAGAACGACAACAGAGCTGGGGTAGGCTAAACCCTTTTACAACTCCTGGTTGGGGCTATTAACTGCCCTTGCTAAATAAGCTGACTATGCTCACCACTTCTAGAGGGTGCTATGAATCAACTGTCTGTGCTGGCTTGTTCTCATTCACGGGGCCCTGTCCCCGACTTATCACTAGGGTATGAGGTCCCCTAGGGTACAAATGGCTTCTGGGCTTATGTTCTGGTCCAGGCTCAATTGCAGCTCTGCCCAGAACGCAGCATGCAGCCAAAAGAGGAAGACACTTCCTTGTGCAAGACACTATATAGTCTGCCAAGGGGAGTGGTCAACCTGGCTAAACCTATAGGGGGTAGCCTAAAAACTGTAACCTGAGAGTAGAGGGCTCTGCCCTATAACAGTACAGATATCAAAAATAGTGATATGAAGCCATAAGGCACTTAACCCTATGGGTCCCTACACGTATATACTCGAGTATAAGCCGATCCGAATATAAGCCGAGGTACCTAATTTTACCTAAGAGAGCTGTAAAAACTTATTGACTCGAGTATAAGCCTAGGGTGGGAAATGTGCTAAGTTTCAATAATCAAAATAAATACCAATAAAATTACATTAAATAATGCATCAGTTTTTAAAATATTTATTTCAAAGAAAAACAGTAAACTAGCTCTGTAAGTGGAGAAGAGGGTCAACAAAAACAATATGGTAATCAACAATGATACCTTAAGGGTACTACCCTCTTACAGCTCACTTTTCAGCAACCAAGCTGAAATACAAAGAGTTAAAATCTATGTATACTTTATTTATATAGTTTATATAGAATATAAAGTGCAATGTCTAGTACAGAATAGGACAGGTGAGGATGGTAGATGAAGATGAATTTGGGAGCGGGCCAGGGCACTGGAGGGTCTGGTTGCGGGTGGCAAGGACAGAGGGTGCTAGTCTGGAGGGACTCATTGCACCCGACTCGAGTATAAGCCGAGGGTGACTTTTTCAGCACATTTTGGGTGCTGAAAAACTAGGGTTATACTCGAGTATATACAGTAATACAAAGTATCAATAATTATACAATTGTAGCCTTATGGAGCAGTTGTTTCTGGCTGCCGGGGTCAGTGACCCCCATTTGAAAGCTGGAAAGAGACAGGTAAATAATTGAAAAACTATAAAAAAAAATAAATAAATAATGAAAACCAGTTGCAAAGTAGCTAGGAGTAGGACTTTCTATTATATACTAAAAGGTGATCCACCCATTTAAAGCCACTCTAGTGTATATATATGTGAGGGTTTTATAGAAGTTTAAATCTCCTGGAGCTGTCAGTGGGGGCTGAGAGTTGCACCTTGCTGAGAGTTGTACCTTTTATCCCCTGCTCTTTCTACCTACACCTGCAGTATTGCTGGGGCCCAGTCACCCTAATTCTCACCCCACTAATGTTAGCTTTGCGCCTCTATAACATTGCTGGAGACCTAACTAGATCCTCAGACACAGCAGAGCTGATTGGAATAGAGGACTGGCTCACATAGGGCTTCAGAGGATGATAGGAGAGAAAAGGCTGTAAGTACACAAGTGAAGAGACATCATCAGGGTCGGACTGGGGGTGCAGGGCCCACCGGGGCTTCTGCCTCAGGGGCCCCCACCGCCTTCAACCCCCCGCTAAGGCCCCCAACATCCCCCCCAACATGCACTCCTAAAAGAAACTTACCTGCGGTGTGTCGGTGGAGGGAGATGGCAGATCATTCCGCCCTAGGGGGGATCGGATCTGGGCTGCCGGGGCCCACTGGGTTTTTTCCTGGTACCCCGGCGGGTAGGGGGCCTGATGATTCGCTATGGTACCTCATAAATATCATGGTAGTGTCTCTTTAATTCCCTCGCTTTAGCTGAGGGCATTGGTAAATGACCCCTTTATTGTCCATAATCAGAAGTATTTAGACAGGAAAATTACTCTCAGTTGTGCAATGTACTAAATACCGGAAGGCCAAAAGCACAAGAAGAGGGGGTGGGTATTGGGGTAGAACAGGGAGGCTCCTCTCTCTCAGATATACATTTGTTCTCATTTTTACAACACAGAAGTGATTTCCTAGGGCTGCTCCTTATCACGGCAGTGAATGTGATCCGAGCTCATTTAGTCACTACCTCTCATTGCTGTGCGCAATAAAGGGCATCACTTGTGCAATTCATAACTCCCACTATTCCATGTTGCCTTGGATCCGGTGTGACAGGCGGCCCACCCACAGCTGCCTACATTATCTCAAGAGACTGATGTTTATTGATTTCAATTCCACACGGACGATCCGTCTTACAGATGGTTTCAGATATAGATATCCGTGTCTTTGTCATCTTGCAAAAAGTCACTGATAGAATGGGCTCTAACTCTACATATATCAAGAGTTGCACAGAAGCAACACAATTGGATTAAGAGTGTTTGGGGTGGGGGGGAGACCAGCAGCAGTGTTTTGATTATTCCAAAATATATTAAAAGTTATTTCCCTTTAACTGCAAGTTAAAGTACAGGTATGGGATCCCTTATCCGGAAACCCTTTATCCCGTTAACCAAGTACAGGTACTGTTTTATTATTACAGAGAAAAGGGAATCATTTAACCATTAAATAAACCCAATAGGGCTGTTCTGCCCCCAATAAGGGGTAATTATATCTTAGTTGGGATCAAGTACAGGTACTGTTTTATTATTACAGAGAAAAGGGAATCATTTAACCATTAAATAAACCCAATAGGGCTGTTCTGCCCCAATAAGGGGTAATTATATCTTAGTTGGGATCAAGTACAGGTACTGTTTTATTATTACAGAGAAAAGGGAATCATTTAACCATGAAATAAACCCAATAGGGCTGTTCTGCCCCAATAAGGGGTAATTATATCTTAGTTGGGATCAAGTACAGGTACTGTTTTATTATTACAGAGAAAAGGGAATCATTTAACCATTAAATAAACCCAATAGGGCTGTTCTGCCCCAATAAGGGGTAATTATATCTTAGTTGGGATAGTACAGGTACTGTTTTATTATTACAGAGAAAAGGGAATCATTTAACCATTAAATAAACCCAATAGGGCTGTTCTGCCCCCAATAAGGGGTAATTATATCTATATATATATAGTTGGGATCAACTGGGATCTGTTTTATTACTACAAAGAGAAAGGAAATCAGTTTTAAAATCTTAATTATTTGATTAAAATGGAGTCTATGCTAGACAGGCTTTCCATAATTCGGAGCTTAATGGATAATGGGTTTCCAGATAACGGATCCCATACCTGTACAGTATATTTGTACCCTTATTGTACCGACTGCTGGATTGCACTCAAGTGAATAGACTGGTCTATTTATAAACGGTCAGATTTAAATTGAAAATGTAGTGAAACGACCTAAAATGTCTAAAACAGAAAATGAAATATTTTCTGCAAAATATATACTTTTTTTTTTTAAATAGCTGAAATAGTCATTTATGATTGGTTTTGACCTTTTTAATTAGGCCCAGATATCTGTCTGTCTTTCTGTCCCTTTTCTTTCCTTCTCCCCCTCTATCATCTCTTTGTTCAATATACTTTCATGCTCTATAATATGAAGTGCAATTTCTCTTGTTTGTATTTATACTTACCCTTTTTTTACTTATTCATTTTACACCCTAATGTTCAGCATAAAGATTAGTGACCTCTGCGATTGCGCCAGGAACGTTTCTCTCGTTACAGCCAATAGCCGAATGCGTTGGACTTGCTAAACACTTCTTCCTGCTGAACTCTGATTCTCAGAACACACACGTATTTATATACAGTGCACGCCTCGCTAAACAAAATATATTATTCATGAATTCTCGAGACGTGTTTGCAGAACAATATACGTCGATGGGCGATACGGAAGCGTTCGCGAATGGATTCCATTCCCCATGCGTTATTACACAGGACAAGACGGGGCAAATGACATTCATTGTAGTGTTTGGAGTTTAAGCAAATAGAATATTTTTGTGCAATTACACAGAGAGCTGTACTAGGCTCAGGAACCCATTAAAGCACCATTACCCACTTCCATTCACAGTGTCTCTCTGTTTTCCCATCAGGTGGGGTACAATGTGCCGGAAGGAACCCTGCCTCAAGGAGCGGTAAGTCTTCCTAATGTTAGCCAGAGTCTAACCATGACATGTTATGACAGGGGTCCTCAAACTTCTTAAGCAAGGGGACAGTTCATGTCCCCTCATACTGTTGGGGGGCTGGACCACCACCCCCCCATCAAACTATGGCCCACTCCTGCATTCTTTTTCTCTGCTCCCACGCTCCGTCCGTCCTCCATCCCGATGATGCCCGCTGAGTCCTACCTCTTCCAGCTCCCCCCACCTCCGATCCATCCATCTTCCCAGCTCCCCCCTCGCACTCAACGCTGAGTGGCTGACTTGGTGTTGTTCACCTTTAGGTTAACTTTTAGTATGATGTAGAGAGCAATATTCTGAGACAATTTGCAATCGGTCTTCATTTTTTATTATTTCTGTTTTTTTTAGTTATTTCACTTTTTGTTCAGAAGCTATCTGGTTGTTAGGGTCCAAATTACCTTAGCAACCAGAGAGAAGTTTGAATGAGAGGTAGGTATAAGAATAGGAAAGGGCCTGAATAGCAAAACAAATGGTAAAAAGTAAAAATAACAATAAAACTGGAGCCTCACAGAGCAATAGTGTTTGGCTGCTGGGGTCAGTGACCCCCATTTGAAAGCTGCAAAGAGTTAAGGTGGCCATAGATGCTAAGATCCGCTCGCTTGGGGAGGCCGCTAATCGGGCAGATCTTCTCCCGATATCAGGCTAATTTGGTTGTTTGGCCCTGGGGCCAAACGATCGAATTAGAATGACAGATATAGGTACAGTCGGTTCGGGGATTGCATCAACGAGCCAGTGTGGTCCCCGATCCGACTAAATTTTTAAACATGCCCGATCGAGATCTGGCCGATTTTAGGTCTGAGGGACCGATATCGGCAGCTAGAATCAGCCTGTCAAATAGTTCAAAAACTATAAAAAAAAAAAAATAATGAAGACCAATAGAAAAATTGCTTAGAATAGGCCATTCTATAACATACTAAAAGTTGAACCACCCCTTTAATTAATCATGTAGCTACTGATCTCTTTTATAGGATACAGGGAGTATGTAGCTACTGATCTCTTTTATAGGATACAGGGAGTATGGCTAACAGGAACAAATATTGGCAGATAGCACTGACAACTGTATTTCCATGCACTAAGCACTAAGGTGACTTAGGTCCAGGGAAGAAAAAAGCTGCTTAGTCGGTCCCTCCAGACCAATTTGGAAACTTATTGACTTGGGGTCCACCAATGGGCCTATCTGACCAATATCTGGCCAATATCAATCAGTCAAGCTTGACAATTCCGTTGGACGAGGAGAGCGGCCCTCGTTCATAGGAGTCTTTGTAGGCCTCCAATGTCTGATCCAGTCGTTGGTCCCAACAATTATAAAATTAATTTATGTTATAATTTATATTGATTTGAAAGGAAGGGGGGGGGCAGATATCATTGCAGCCCTTTAACTAGTTTTTGGATAAATCTGTTTAAATTCAGTAAGTGCTGAGAATGTGTGACACAGCAGGAAAGGTTCCCGGGGGGACTTGTAATCAGTAACTATCACATTTCTGTGCATTTCTGTTACATCCCTGCAGAGATCAATACAAACAGAAAATGAGTAGAATTTATTTGCCTGCCGGACAGTAACTCACTATGAAATATTAATGGGGTTAAGGTCTCATTTTCTATACTCAAAGGACTTTATATATATATATATTTAAACACATATTTGGCACCAAGGCTCACCGGTTATGGCTCCATATGCATCAGAGATTTACATTTAATTGTATTAGACTTTACATTCAGTAGGGGCAGTGACTGGCAGTTGTGGGTCATTTTGTCCACCGCTGTTTCTGCCATATGGCAGTTGCAGGCTAAATGCCCACTTGGGGTCCCAGATATGAGATAGGATTAAATGAACACTGTCATGGGAAAACATTTTCTTTTAAACCCATCAGTTAATAGAGCTTCTCCAGCAAAATCCTGCATTGTAATCTGTTTTTCCCATGGGCCTAGCCATATTCTTCATTTCCCAGGGTGCCACAGCCATGTGACCTGTGCTCTGATAAACTTCACTCACACTTTACTGCTGCGCTGCAAGTTGGAGTGATATCCCCCCTCCCCCCCAGCAGCTGATCAGAACAATGGGAAGGGAGCAAGATAGCAGCTCCCAGTAGGTATCAGAATAGCACTCAATAGTAAGAAATCCAAGTCCGGCTTGGGACTCCTCCAGTTACATGGGAGTAGGAGAAACAATAGGTTAGCTGAAAGCAGTTCTAATGTGTAGCGCTGGCTGAGAAGCTCAGACTCAGGCACACTTTACTGCTGTGCTGCAAGTTGGTGTGATATCCCCCCCCTCCCCCCCAGAAGCTGATCAGCAGAACAATGGGAAGGGAGCAAGATAGCAGCTCCCAGTAGGTATCAGAATAGCACTCAATAGTAAGAAATCCAAGTCTGGCTTGGGACTCCTCCAGTTACATGGGAGTAGGAGAAACAATAGGTTAGCTGAAAGCAGTTCTAATGGGTAGCGCTGGCTGAAAGCTCAGACTCAGGCACACTTTACTGCTGCGCTGCAAGTTGGAGTGATATCCCCCCCCCCTCCCCCCCAGCAGCCGATCAGCAGAACAATGGGAAGGGAGCAAGATAGCAGCTCCCAGTAGGTATCAGAATAGCACTCAATAGTAAGAAATCCAAGTCCGGCTTGGGACTCCTCCAGTTACATGGGAGTAGGAGAAACAATAGGTTAGCTGAAAGCAGTTCTAATGAGTAGCGCTGGCTGAAAGCTCAGACTCAGGCACAAGGCACTGAGATGGCGCCTACACACCAATATTACAGCTACAAATACATTTGTTGGTACAAGAATAAAAGGTTAAATGGCAGAGGGAATTATTTGCTGTGTAACAGGGTCATTTAGAGATAAAAAGTGCCCCATAAATATCATGGCAGTGTCTCTTTAATATAAACACATCTGTATCCCCGTATTACAATAATATTAACTCTTTCTTGCCCGCGTGTAACTATCCCAATAAAACATTGCTGCAAATTCCATGCCATTTCTCACACGCAAATGTCTCTCCTCCCGCGAGACTGCAGAATCTGCTGAATATTCAAAACTGTTTGCAGAAAATATTTTTAAAGGTCTTTTCATCAAAACCTTTCCGGGTGAGTTGGCAAGTCGCTCTGTTTGTCATGCGTTTTACTTAAAGTGATAATGTCATCAAAATAAAACGCTGCGGCTTATTGCTCAGGCTTAGGGAATGCAGTGTTTCGCAGGCACTAATAGCAGCGTAATGTGGGGAATGCACCGGGATACTATCAGATTAATACTCATGAATAGAATTTAATTATTTTTTATTGTTAGTGGACAAAGGCCATACATTTGTTAGGCAAAAAAAATCTGCATTTTATCACTGCATTTTGAATTAATCAACTAATAATTTGGAGCAAGTTTTTCACCCAGAGGATGTAATCAAGGGGTTAAAGGGATTCTGTCATGATATTTATGGGGCACTTTTTATTTTTAAATTTCAAATAATTCCCTCTGCCATTTACCATTTTATTCTTGAACCATCAAATGTATTTGTAGCTGTAATATTGGTGTGTAGGCGCCATCTCAGTGCCTTGTGCCTGAGTCTGAGCTTTCAGCCAGCGCTACACATTAGAACTGCTTTCAGCTAACCTATTGTTTCTCCTACTCCCATGTAACTGGAGGAGTCCCAAGCCGGACTTGGATTTCTTACTATTGATTGCGATTCTGATACCTACTGGGAGCTGCTATCTTGCTCCCTTTCCATTGTTCTGCTGATCGGCTGCTGGGGGTGAGGGGGGGGGGATATCACTCCAACTTGCAGCGCAGCAGTAAAGTGTGCCTGAGTCTGAGCTTTCAGCCAGCGCTACACATTAGAACTGCTTTCAGCTAACCTATTGTTTCTCCTACTCCCATGTAACTGGAGGAGTCCCAAGCCGGACTTGGATTTCTTACTATTGAGTGCTATTCTGATACCTACTGGGAGCTGCTATCTTGCTCCCTTCCCATTGTTCTGCTGATCGGCTGCTGCGGGTGAGGGGGGCGGGATATCACTCCAACTTGCAGCGCAGCAGTAAAGTGTGCCTGAGTCTGAGCTTTCAGCCAGCGCTACACATTAGAACTGCTTTCAGCTAACCTATTGTTTCTCCTACTCCCATGTAACTGGAGGAGTCCCAAGCCGGACTTGGATTTCTTATCAGTCCAACTTGCAGCGCAACAGTAAAGTGTGACTTAAATCTTTATTATGGGCAAAGGGCTGCTTAGTTACTAGAGGGCTGAGTAGGGTCAGGGGATTATCTATAAATATATATATTTATTAGGAATGCACCCAAATCCAAGTGCCTGGCTGAACTCGATCCCTTTTAATACCATGACTTCAGACTGCTGGAAGACAGATGGTGCTGTTTTTTTTTCCTTTTGCTGATTTTTTTGTTCGTTAATTCACCACATTTGCATATGTAAATTAAGGCCCAAGTTCCGTTCACTGTATTTTTTATTTTTTTTTATAAAGTAAGAGGGGCATGACCCTAATACAAACCATAGTAGGCGCCAGTATAAATGTAATTTCCCGTGACAGTACGTCCACCCAGAGTGTGCAGTTTGAGCTTTAGGAATGTTAGAGAATAGCAATATGTCAGTTTCCCTGCATCACATTACTTTAACCTACAGAATGCACCAAACGGAGCTTTTGTTGTCACTTGGAAAAAAAAAAAGAGTCTTGTCTATTGGTTCAGAAAAGCTGCAAACTCACAGTATCTACTGCAATTCCTCAAAATAGAAACAAGCTATTTAAAAATGCACCACGTGGCTGCTCATTCCGTAACCTTCAGCCCTGATTGCTGTTGATGTTGTTGCGGAAGAGCCATACTGATTATAAGGTGCTATTGCGGTACAGCGGCGCCTTCTTAATGTGTGAGGCAAGATCAGTGGCGATGACGCTTATTATATAGTGACAGCAACCAATAGTGAGAGACTACCAGGTCCCTTACTGCACTAGTAGGGATCTTCCTGAACTTCAGTATGAGTTAGAGAGTGCCAGATCCCTCACTGCACCAGTAGGGATCTTTCTAAACTTCTGTATAAGGAAAAGACTACCAGGTCCCTCACTGCACCAGTAGGGATCTCCCTGAGCTTCGTTATAAGTAAGAGACTACCAGGTCCCTCACTGCACCAGTAGGGATCTCCCTGAGCTTCGTTATAAGTAAGAGACTACCAGGTCCCTCACTGCACCAGTAGGGATCTCCCTGAGCTTCGTTATAAGTAAGAGACTACCAGGTCCCTCACTGCACCAGTAGGGATCTCCCTGAGCTTCGTTATAAGTAAGAGACTACCAGGTCCCTCACTGCACCAGTAGGGATCTCCCTGAGCTTCGTTATAAGTAAGAGACTACCAGGTCCCTCACTGCACCAGTAGGGATCTTTCTAAACTTCTGTATAAGGAAAAGACCACCAGGTCCCTCACTGCACTAGTAGTGATCTCCCTGAACTTCGGTATAAGCAAGAGACTACCAGGTCCTTCACTGCACTAGTAGTGATCTCCCTGAACTTCGGTATAAGCAAGAGACTACCAGGTCCCTCACTGCACCAGTAGGGATCTTCCTGAACTTCGTTATAAGGAAGAGACTACAAAGTCCCTCACTGCACCAATAGGCATCTTCCTGAATTTTAGTATAAGGAAAAGACTACCAGGTCCCTCACTGCACCAGTAGGGATCTTCCTGAACTTTGTTATAAGGAAGAGACTACCAAGTCCCTCACTGCACCAGTAGGGATCTACCTGAACTTTGTTATAAGGAAGAGACTACCAGGCCCCTCACTGCACCAGTAGGGACCTTCCTGAACCTCAGTATAAGGAAGAGACTATTAGGTCCTATCAAAACTTTCTGGACTACATTATAAGCAAGAGTACCAGGTGCCTTATTATCTATGGCTCTATCTTGACCAAGGTATAAGCCTTTAGGCACCGATAGTGTTCTGCCTGGATTAGACATAAGCAGGCAAGTACCAAGTGCCCCGGGGGGGGGGGAGTTCAGCTTCTGAGTATGCACCTTGCCCCCATAAATGTTACATGGTGCTGCTACATGGACTCCTGAGGGTTGGCTATGAGAGGCCTTAGTGGGGGAAAAAATGCTGAGGTTTAGTTTAACAGAACTCTATGTGATGGATCCCATTGTGCCTGGATAATAGGAAAGTATTGATTTATTCTCTACCCATAACAGTACTGGCTTAGCATCCCCTCATCATCTTGACTTGTCATTGGCTTGGCCCTGATTGGTTCCCAGCATATAATAACTCTGGCCGGGAGATGGTTTTATGAAAGTCTAAGCTTTATGGAATCCGAGAATCAGTTCCAGCAGAGCCCATCCATCCCTTTCAGCTGCATAAGCGCATTTTCCACCCATGCGTCTTTCTTCTCTGTCTTTGGCAATCACAGAATTAATAGAAGTTGCAATGCGCTCCCATATATATATATATATATATATATATATATTCACTTACGCCGTGTAATTTAAAGGTATCTGTATCTCTGTACTGGTATTGTTGCACTTTGTAGGAGAAATAAGGAATTACCCACTCCCATTCGCTGTCGTTGGGAAACTTCATTGTAATAGACTCATTATACAGATCGTTAATGCTCACAGCGCTAACGAGGGCATGGTTCGGAAGTAGTGCTTTATACCACCAATCTCTCCATTGATTTTGCCATGAAAAGCAGCATGGGCTGATGGTTTAATTGGTAGCCAGGGATGATGGTTTAATTGGTGCATCGGTAAGGAACAAAATGGCTGCTCCGAGTCGTATCAGTGAATAAGAATATGCACCTAAGCGTACTAGTCCACATAGGGGCCCTCCCAATAACCTCCCGGCTAACATCTGTCCGAAAATCATCTTCTTTGGGTTAGAAGATCCCATCTTGAAACCACAACACCAGGGCATTAAATCAATCCTCTCTCCAACTGGAGAAGAAGCAGCCAAAGCCAGAATTTAGTATTTATTGGCAAATTGTGCCAATATGTCCCCCCCATGATCCGTCCCAATTCCTGTTCAATCTTACCTTCTTCATCTTGATCCCCCAGTATCTGCCCCATGGTCTGCCCACTGATGACATCGCTCTTCACTGTACGCCCCTCCTACATTATTGGCCTTCCCCCTTACATCATTGGCACACTCTATCATGCCCCGCCCCGTATTCTAGTATTTAAAAGGTAGCAACCATAGGTAAGGCATATGAGATATACAGTATATATACAGGTAAAGGACCTGTTATCCAGAATACTCAGGACCTGGGGTTTTCTGGATAAGGGGTCCATAGTTTGGGTCTTCATACCTTAAGTTTCCATAAAAACAATAAAACATTAATTAAACCCAATAGGGCTGTTCTGCCCCCAATAAGGGGTAATTATATCTTAGTTGGGATCAAGTACAGGTACTGTTTTATTATTACAGAGAAAAGGGAAAAATTTAACCATTAAATAAACCCAATAGGGCTGTTCTGCCCCCAATAAGGGGTAATTATATCTTAGTTGGGATCAAGTACAGGTACTGTTTTATTATTACAGAGAAAAGGGAATCATTTAACCATTAAATAAACCCAATAGGGCTGTTCTGCCCCAATAAGGGGCAATTATATCTTAGTTGGGATCAAGTGCAGGTACTGTTTTATTATTGCAGATAAAAGGGAATCATTTAACCATTAAATAAACCCATTAGGGCTGTTCTGCCCCAATAAGGGGTAATTATATCTTAGTTGGGATCAAGTACAGGTACTGTTTTATTATAACAGAGAAAAGGGAATCATTTAACCATTAAATAAACCCAATAGGGCTGTTCTGCCCCCAATAAGGGGTAATTATATCTTAGTTGGGATCAAGTACAGGTACTGTTTTATTATTACAGAGAAAAGGGAATCATTTAACCATGAAATAAACCCAATAGGGCTGTTCTGCCCCCAATAAGGGGTAATTATATAGAAACCCCATGTAATAAAATAGGACACTTTCACATCAAAAATATAAATATTCTCATAAAACAGGCTTGCGGTTGAATTCCGTGCAGCTGTGAGGGCTTCCGGCAAGTAATTCCCACAAGCAATCCCCCCATATATCTCCAACATATTACAATGTGTTCTTGTTCAGGAGGCAGTTTTAATTACACTACACATTTCCCGTTTTATTTGCTTTGAGTGAATTCGGGAACAGTAATAATTCTCTTCTTTCCTAACGAAATTGTGTTTCAGTTGCTAAGAATACACCATATTTAATATTCCTATAAATAGCGCGGCCCCCCGGGGGGGCCCTCTGTATTAGCTAATTGTCTCTGCCTGTGTGTATGTGAATCTGCTCTCACTTTCCTTCTCCTCAGTCTGTTTGTGGTGCCAACGGGTGGGATTCAGATAAAGTTATAAGACCAGGCTTGTTTGTGCCCCCAAGATTGTGGGCCCTGACATTGCCCACAATATGACCCATTGCTCCCTGGCCCTGCCTACAATTCACCTAAACCCCACCCACTCTGCAAATCCTGTTCCCTTCACAACCTGCTAATTACACCATTACATCTCTCTTAATTGTTTGTATTAAAATTTATGGTACAATATAGATATACGATAAGCATGTTCTAGATACCCAGTACAGTACAGGTATAGGACCTGTTATCCAGAATGCTCGGGACCAAGGGTATTCCGGATACGTAATTTAGATCTCCATACCTTAAGTCTACTAAAAAATCAATAAAACATTAACTAAACCCAATATATTGTTCTGCCTCCAATAAGGGGTAATTATATCTTAGTTGGGATCAAGTACAGGTACTGTTTTATTATTACAGAGAAAAGGGAATCATTTAACCATGAAATAAACCCAATAGGGCTGTTCTGCCCCAATAAGGGGTAATTATATCTTAGTTGGGATCAAGTACAGGTACTGTTTTATTATTACAGAGAAAAGGGAATCATTTAACCATGAAATAAACCCAATAGGGCTGTTCTGCCCCCAATAAGGGGTAATTATATCGTAGTTGGGATCAAGTACAGGTACTGTTTTATTATTACAGAGAAAAGGGAATCATTTAACCATTAAATAAACCCAATAGGGCTGTTCTGCCCCAATAAGGGGTAATTATAATCCAGGAAGAGATGCAAAGAATAGGGGCTTGGCCCAATATGTCTAATTGTATATGGGTAAGGTATGGCACTGCCTATGGAAGCATTTGTAAAGGGAATGTTTGCTGCAGTGCAGTAGAGGGCTGCAGGAGTGGCAGTGGATATGATAAAGAGAGAATATCATAGGGCAAGGTTAATTGCAGCACCTTGCGGCCACCTGTATTTTAAAGCCACCACCATTACTTTGCTTAGGTGGCAGCGGCCCAGCTCTTTCAATATTTACAGTACAACAGGGCTGGCTGCACGCAGAGACCCAGAACGCCAACCCTTCGAAAAGTCAAATCAAATAATTTAGCGCTGAACTTAAATACATATTCTGCGCGGCTTGGCGGTTTCTCTGGGCAAAATTCCATCATTAATTCTCCCAATTTGCTATTCTCAATAAGGCGGCTCCAAGGCATCCTGAATTATTCCTAGCACTTTGCATACCGCGCTCGGATGCCTTCATTTAAAAATAATTTCGTTTAATATCATTTTTAAGACCCACGCATGAACGCACGTGTGTCACATGGGGCCGCCCCAGGTGAATATTTGGGCCTATTCACACTTTTACCTCCTTGAGAAGCTTGAAGGTCATGCTGCGACAGGATAGCCAACAACTTTTATAAGAGAAATTAAATTAAAGGGTAAGTAAACCCATCTAGTTGCACAGATCCCCCAGAAAACCACTTCCTGGCCCGGGACACAGGTATAGGGGTGCAGGTTTGTTTGATGAGGGGTCTAATTGATGTGGTTGGGGAGATGGGTTTGTGCATGGCCCCTATGTTTTCTAGAAGGGTTTACTTTTCCTTTAATCTTTCATTTAGCTTTGCTTATATCGGTATTAAGGTATAAGGGTATAACATATGAAAGGGATTGTTCACCTTCAAAGTAACTTTTAGTGTGTTGTAGAGAGTGCTATTTGCAATTGGTCTTTATTTTATATCATTCGCAGGTTTTTGAATTATTTAGCTTTTTGGAATTTGGAATTTCGGTTGCTAGGGTCAAATTTAACCTAGCAATGAAACAGGGACAGGCATATGAATAACGAAGGGATTAAACAGAAAGATAAATCAAGTAACAATAAAACTGGAGCCTCACAGAGCAATAGGCTTTGGCTGCCGGGGTCAGTGACCCCCCATTTTAAAGCTGTAAAGAGGCAGAAGAAGAAGGCAAATAATTCAAAAACTATTTTTACTCTAGATGAGGACTCTTTGTATAAAGATCCATGCTGTAGCCCTGTGAATGTTCTGATTGGCTATAGCAGGAGTCCTTAATCTCCTAGGACAAGTCTGACAATTTATTACAGGTATGGGATCCGTTATCTGGAAACCCGTTATCCAGAAAGCTCCAAATTACGGAAAGGCCATCTCCCATAGACTCCATTATAAGCAAATAATTCTAATTTTTAAAAATTATTTCCTTTTTCCCTGTAATAATAAAACAGTACCTGTACTTGATCCCAACTAAGATATAATTACCCCTTATTGGGGCAGAACAGCCCTATTGGGTTTATTTAATGGTTAAATGATTCCCTTTTCTCTGTAATAATAAAACAGTACCTGTACTTGATCCCAACTAAGATATAAATAATCCTTATTGGGGGCAGAACAGCCCTATTGGGTTTATTTCATGGTTAAATGATTCCCTTTTCTCTGTAATAATAAAACAGTACCTGTACTTGATCCCAACTAAGATATAATTACCGTATATACTCGAGTATAAGCCGATCCGAATATAAGCCGAGGTACCTAATTTTACCTAAGAAAACTGGAAAAACGTATTGACTCGAGTATAAGCCGACACCCCCAGTTACATGGGAGTAGGAGAAACAATAGGTTACCTCAAAGCAGTTCTAATGTGTAGCGCTGGCTCCTTCTGAAAGCTCAGACCCAAGCACAATGCACCGAGATGGCGCCTACACACCAATATTACAGCTACAAATACATTTGTTGGTTCAAGAACACAATTTTATTTGCTATGTAAACAGTGTAAAGCATGCTGTGGCTTCCCTTAATGGTACAACGATGTTATACACCATTACATAAACTGGAACTTCCTCAGGGGCATCTTTACTTCCACTTTCTGCCAATCAGACCACATTATTAGCCCAATTATACACATACATTATGTAACCACTTGATATAGCAATTAAGCAATACAGACAGGCAGGTCAACAAACGGATAAAATGGTGTAGAGGCATAAAGTGCAAAGCTACCATATGAAGTTGAAGGACTGTCTCATCAGCAGGGTCTGGGGGCGTATAAAAAACTCATGGTGGCGATTTGGGACATCAGTGCCCGATGAGACACCTACAGAATGGCCACCCAGCACCCTGCTATATTTCAATGAGACCCAAAGCAACTCCCGGTGTGCAAGTGAAGCAGCGGTACCTTGCGGTGTGCCCTGTCAGCAGCGCCAGAGGATCCGTAAGTCCAGCATTTACGCTGCTCTTTAAATAAGCGGCGGCGCTCCTCTTAATTCCTACCTGTGTGTCTGCAAGGAGCCGTCATGTAATCACCTCGCCAGCTGCCGCGTGACAAGGGTTAGAGGAACAGAGCGCTCTCGGCAGATTACAATAAGCAGCACACCCGACAGCAACAAGACAGTAGTTTCGCGCTGCTTGGCCGGTCCTTAGAGTTGCGGGACAACCTCAATAAAGTCCGCGAATGGGTCCTTCTCCTGTGTAGGCAATACAACGCCGAGTCCGAGCGCTATCTGGCGGGAACGAGCAGCTGCAAATCCATTTACCATATATGCGCGTATATGCTCGAGTATAAGCCGAGGGTTCCTTTTTCAGCACATTTTTAGTGCTGAAAAACTCGGCTTATACTCGAGTATATACGGTACCCCTTATTGGGGCAGAACAGCCCTATTGGGTTTATTTCATGGTTAAATGATTCCCTTTTCTCTGTAATAATAAAACAGTACCTGTACTTGATCCCAACTAAGATATAATTACCCCTTATTGGGGCAGAACAGCCCTATTGGGTTTATTTAATGGTTAAATGATTCCCTTTTCTCTGTAATAATAAAACAGTACCTGTACTTGATCCCAACTAAGATATAATTACCCCTTATTGGGGGCAGAACAGCCCTATTGGGTTTATTTCATGGTTAAATGATTCCCTTTTCTCTGTAATAATAAAACAGTACCTGTACTTGATCCCAACTAAGATATAATTACCCCTTATTGGGGCAGAACAGCCCTATTGGGTTTATTTAATGGTTAAATGATTCCCTTTTCTCTGTAATAATAAAACAGTACCTGTACTTGATCCCAACTAAGATATAATTACCCCTTATTGGGGCAGAACAGCCCTATTGGGTTTATTTAATGGTTAAATGATTCCCTTTTCTCTGTAATAATAAAACAGTACCTGTACTTGATCCCAACTAAGATATAATTACCCCTTATTGGGGCAGAACAGCCCTATTGGGTTTATTTAATGGTTAAATGATTCCCTTTTCTCTGTAATAATAAAACAGTACCTGTACTTGATCCCAACTAAGATATAATTACCCCTTATTGGGGGCAGAACAGCCCTATTGGGTTTATTTAATGGTTAAATGATTCCCTTTTCTCTGTAATAATAAAACAGTACCTGTACTTGATCCCAACTAAGATATAATTACCCCTTATTGGGGCAGAACAGCCCTATTGGGTTTATTTAATGGTTAAATGATTCCCTTTTCTCTGTAATAATAAAACAGTACCCCCCCCCCCTCCACAAACAGCACAGGGGTCCAATCTTGGGTCCTGATCCAATGTGTAAGTGCGACTGGGCTATAGTTAATGCCAATTATAAATCAAACCCAAAGACAATAGGCCGTAATGGCAGAATGCTGAGCTCGGGGAGCTGATTGCTGATTCCATATCCCCCCAGTCACGTGCTGGAATAATAGTTTAACCCATTCTGTCCCCGTCGGCATTGGCTTGGCACCGTAACGCTGGCTCGTGCTGGTTCCCGGGCACGCTAGGGGTTAAGCTACAGGCATTTGTGTGCCATCTGTCAGCCCATACATCCTGACCCCTAACTCCGCCGCCTTATAATGAGATCGTTAGCGTTTATTCCATCACACACATTCTTATTATGCATTCCATTAGCTCTGTATGTTTGGGTGTCAGTATAAACAATAGCCCCGCGCCGCTTACCCTGCAAAACATCCGTCAGCCCTGTGTGCGCCGGCAAACGAGCCCCGTGGTTATTTTGTATGGAACTCACAGCTAATTAAGCAGTGGAAATACGTGGCTGTACGTTCCGCCAAGTAGCCATCCAGATCTAGTCGTTCAGCCTCAGGACCAATCACAATAAAGGTCTATGGGGACCTGTCAGGAAAGATCTAGATCCTTGGCCCATATACAGGCCGGGCATTACTGTACTTTACCCCCCACATTACCATTACAGGTATAGGATCCCTTATCCGGAAACCCGTTATCCAGAAAGCTCCGAATTACAGAAAGCCCGTCTCCCATAGATTCCATTATAATCAAATAATAATAATAAATAATACCTGTACTTGATCCCAACTAAGATATAATTACTCCTTATTGGGGGCAGAACAGCCCTATTGGGTTTATTTAATGGTTAAATGATTCCCTTTTCTCTGTAATAATAAAACAGTACCTGTACTTGATCCCAACTAAGATATAATTACCCCTTATTGGGGGCAGAACAGCCCTATTGGGTTTATTTCATGGTTAAATGATTCCCTTTTCTCTGTAATAATAAAACAGTACCTGTACTTGATCCCAACTAAGATATAATTACCCCTTATTGGGGCAGAACAGCCCTATTGGGTTTATTTCATGGTTAAATAATTCCCTTTTCTCTGTAATAATAAAACAGTACCTGTACTTGATCCCAACTAAGATATAATTACCCCTTATTGGGGCAGAACAGCCCTATTGGGTTTATTTAATGGTTAAATGATTCCCTTTTCTCTGTAATAATAAAACAGTACCTGTACTTGATCCCAACTAAGATATAATTACCCCTTATTGGGGCAGAACAGCCCTATTGGGTTTATTTAATGGTTACCGTATATACTCGTGTATAAGCCGAGTTTTTCAACCCCCAAAATGTGCTGAAAAAGACAGCCTCGGCTTATATTCGAGTATATACGGCAGCACCAGCAAACCCAGCGCTGGCGAGTACATGCGGCAACAGCACCCCTCGTGACCGTACGGGTAGATATGGCAGCAGCACCAGTACCCCAACCGCAGCCCCCCTGGATGGACGAGTACATACGGCAGCGGGTCCTGCCGGCGGACGCACTCGCGTGCATATACGGCAACGCTCCGGGCGGGTCCCGCTGCACGGCGCACAGGGAACTTGTGGCAGTAATAGGAGCCGCTTTGAAGTGCCAGTGCCTGCGCGTTACTTACGCATCTCTCCCTTACGCAAGTGCTGACCCGCCTTCCCCAAGTGGCACCACCTGTCTCCCTGTGACTGCACCGCGCTGAAAGGCAGCTCCGCCTGTGGAACCCACATGGACTCACGTAAGTCCCGATCCGCGGGGGTGCGAGGTTAGAGGTCACACTTGTCCCCCATTATGAGTCCCTTCTCCACAGGGGTGCCCCCACTGCGTCCCTTACCATAATCTTCCTAATGGCTGCCTTCCAGGATTCGCACATAATATTTCAGATTTACTGGCTGTTACAGACGCTGTCAGCCGGTAGCATTTCCACTCTTACTAAAGTATTTCAGATAGCAAGAATAAATCAGACTGCAAATGTTTAGAACGATCCATGTGCTGCGTGTCCCTCTGTTCCCAAGTTCCCCCTGTATCTTCCCCAAGTGGTTCATTCCTTCTCCCCAAGTACCCCAGTATCTTCCCTAAGTGCTTCATTCCTTCTCCCCAAGTACCCCAGTATCTTCCCTAAGTGCTTCATTACTTCTCCCCAAGTACCCCAGTATCTTCCCCAAGTTCCCCCAGTATCTTCCCCAAGTGCTTTATTCTGTCTCCCCCAATGGGGAACATGAGGAGCACGGGGAACTTGTGGCACCCATATGTGAGTACATGGGGTCCACACTTCTGGCCACAAGTAGAAGCTTTGCTGTCAGTTGTGCTGGGAGACATGCTGCATTGCGATGGGAAGTACTTGATACTTAGTATGGCAGCTTCCTTAGCCTTCCCAAACTTGCCTGACAGTTAAAAAAAAACACCCTAGGCTTATACTCGAGTCAATAAGTTTTTCCAATTTTCTTAGGTAAAATTAGGTACCTCGGCTTATATTCGGATCGGCTTATACTCGAGTATATACGGTAAATGATTCCCTTTTCTCTGTAATAATAAAACAGTACCTGTACTTGATCCCAACTAAGATATAATTACCCCTTATTGGGGACAGAACAGTCCTATTGGGTTTAATTTTTTATTGATTTTTTAGTTGTTTTAAGGTATGGAGATCCAAATTATGGAAAGACCCCTTATCCGGAATTCCCTTGGTCCCGCGCATTCTGGATAACGGGTCCTATACCTTTACTGTACTTTAGCCCTGTTATTTGCATTTCTCTTCTGCATCTTTCCAACTTTCAAATAGGGGGTCACTGACCCCGGCAGCCAACTTTGTATTCGTTCGTATCTTGCTCTTCAGCCCCCCTATCCTATTCATCTTCTGGGTCTCTCATTCAAACCACTGCCTGGTTGCTAAGGTAAACAAGACCCTAGCAACAGGGTAGCTGTTGAACAAAAAGCTGATTAGCTGAAAAACCACAAAAAACAGACAATGAAATTCAATGGCAGATTGTCTCACAATATTAATGTTGAAAATCAGCAATTAGATTTGAACAGTTACCTTCAAGTTGGAAAACAAAAGCAAAGATCTGATTGGTTGCTATGGGCAACATCACTGGTGACGGTTGTCTCCAATGTTAAGAAATACACCCCCTAAATGTATAAGAGAGAAACTGTCAATCAAGGGGAATGAGTGTGGTGTCCCCTGATTGGGGCAGAGTTTGGGTGGCATTTTGTTACAGCAGCGCCACCTGTTGGTCATTTAACAAACAGGAAGTAGTTAAGGACGTTGTTGAGGAAGTTGTAAGGAGAAAGAAAGAGGGCGGGTCTGATGTTCTTCTGATGTGGGAAAAGTTATCTGAGGTTGCTATTGGTTTTCCTAACCAGAAGAACATCAGATCCGCCATTTTTCTTTCTCCTGACAACTTCCTCGACAACGTCCTTGACACCTTCCTGTTTGGAAAGTGACCAGTAGGTGGCGCTGCTGCAACAAAATGCCTTCATATTAATAGTACTTTATCCCTTAATATTAAATAACTAATGAACGTAAATTGCAAAAGCTCTTAGAATAGAGCATCATCAATTTTACATCAACTTATTGTAAAGGTTTACTTGTCCTTTAAAGAGCAGAACAGAAAGTAGTTGAAAAGGAGAGTACAAGGGGGAGAGAGAAACGAAACAATGGAAATGTTCTATGGAAAGGGCAGTTAGAGAGAAAGGTAATTGGGGAGAAGGTAACAGGGGGGGCAGAATGAAGGAGCAGAAAGGGTTAATATCCGGAACACGAGAAGAAATTCTCCATTTAGCGACTGACGCATCATATCGGCTTTGTTAGTGCGCGAGTCAGGTGACCTGTCAGGGCGAAATATTGATTTTTATTGGAGGCCGTGTTGTTATTGTTCTGAGAATGAACCCAATAAACCCCCCGCCCAGGAGTCAGGCCCAAGTGCCGCCATATTTGCATTCAGCCGGGGGATTCAGCGTGGGGGGAACCAATAAATAACCAGGGAAGGAGCCGGCTGATCGGATCAGTGTAATCCCTTTAGTGTGATATACAGTCTGTCGTCTCATCTCCTGCAATGTAATAACCGGCCCGGTGTGTAAATCCCAGCAATGAGCATCTCACGTGCCGGGGCCCCGCCATATTGGGGGCTCAGTGATTGAATACGCTGGGGCAACTGTACAGAGAGATACAACTATGGCACATAGGGATTCACCTGTACTAAGCACAATTCAGCAGGAACAGCCCCCTAAGTTTGCTCATAGCCTGTACAGAGAGATACCATAAAACTATGGCACATAGGGATTCCCCTGTACTAAGCACAATTCAGCAGGAACAGCCCCCTAAGTTTGCTCATAGCCTGTACAGAGAGATACCATAAAACTATGGCACATAGGGATTCCCCTGTACTAAGCACAATTCAGCAGGAACAGCCCCCTAGGTTTGCTCATAGCCTGTACAGAGAGATACCATAAAACTATGGCACATAGGGATTCCCCTGTACTAAGCACAATTCAGCAGGAACAGCCCCCTAAGTTTGCTCATAGCCTGTACAGAGAGATACCATAAAACTATGGCACATAGGGATTCCCCTGTACTAAGCACAATTCAGCAGGAACAGCCCCCTAGGTTTGCTCATAGCCTGTACAGAGAGATACCATAAAACTATGGCACATAGGGATTCCCCTGTACTAAGCACAATTCAGCAGGAACAGCCCCCTAAGTTTGCTCATAGCCTGTACAGAGAGATACCATAAAACTATGGCACATAGGGATTCCCCTGTACTAAGCACAATTCAGCAGGAACAGCCCCCTAAGTTTGCTCATAGCCTGTACAGAGAGATACCATAAAACTATGGCACATAGGGATTCCCCTGTACTAAGCACAATTCAGCAGGAACAGCCCCCTAAGTTTGCTCATAGCCTGTACAGAGAGATACCATAACACTATGGCACATAGGGATTCCCCTGTACTAAGCACAATTCAGCAGGAACAGCCCCCTAAGTTTGCTCATAGCCTGTACAGAGAGATACCATAACACTATGGCACATAGGGATTCCCCTGTACTAAGCACAATTCAGCAGGAACAGCCCCCTAAGTTTGCTCATAGCCTGTACAGAGAGATACCATAAAACTATGGCACATAGGGATTCCCCTGTACTAAGCACAATTCAGCAGGAACAGCCCCCTAAGTTTGCTCATAGCCTGTACAGAGAGATACCATAACACTATGGCACATAGGGATTCCCCTGTACTAAGCACAATTCAGCAGGAACAGCCCCCTAAGTTTGCTCATAGCCTGTACAGAGAGATACCATAACACTATGGCACATAGGGATTCCCCTGTACTAAGCACAATTCAGCAGGAACAGCCCCCTAAGTTTGCTCATAGCCTGTACAGAGAGATAGCAATTATTCATTTCACTTTGGGCAGATTTCTGTGCTACATTGGCCGGGACCCTCATTAGATCAGGGGCATTTGATGCCACTACAAATCCACAATAGACCTTTGAATGGAGCGATGGACCCTTCATCCCTTTGATGAGGAATGATGGGATATACCGGGAGCGCGCCCCAGAGCAACCAACCCATAATGCCCTGTAATCCCCACAGACAATCTCATTGCAACAAAAACAGACAAGGGCCTATTTGGCCTTTAAATAACTAACGCATCACTGAGTAATGAGGGAGCGACTTTATTCCTAACCAATCCCAGGGAACTCGCCGTGTGTGCTAGCAATCTATTATAGAAGAGCATCAGTATTGATTGAAAGTGACACTAAAGCCCATAGTGCAGCCTGACGCAGCACCTTGTCCCAGCGACGCCGCCCCCCTTCCCCCTTACTCAGCCATTTTCTGCCGCCTCTATTGATTGGCCCTGAGCGGGGATCAATAACTAATAATAATATCTGCTTATTTACATAACAGGAACCAGTGCCTCTCTGGCCTCTGTGCTACGGATTAGTGTCCTTCCTATAGTGCCGCCATATTCTGCAGCAACAGAGCTTGCAATCTAATTGCCCTATCACATTCCTGCCCAGTTGTGGTTCCCCCGTGCCTTGTATATGGCAGATAGCAATACAGCCCTTATTGGGGGCAGAACAGTCCTATTGGGTTTATTTAATGGTTAAATGATTCCTTTTTCTCTGTAATAATAAAACAGTACCTGTACTTGATCCCAACTAAGATATAATTACCCCTTATTGGGGCAGAACAGCCCTATTGGGTTTATTTCATGGTTAAATGATTCCCTTTTCTCTGTAATAATAAAACAGTACCTGTACTTGATCCCAACTAAGATATAATTACCCCTTATTGGGCAGAACAGTCCTATTGGGTTTATTTAATGGTTAAATGATTCCCTTTTCTCTGTAATAATAAAACAGTACCTGTACTTGATCCCAACTAAGATATAATTACCCCTTATTGGGGCAGAACAGCCCTATTGGGTTTATTTCATGGTTAAATGATTCCCTTTTCTCTGTAATAATAAAACAGTACCTGTACTTGATCCCAACTAAGATATAATTACCCCTTATTGGGGCAGAACAGCCCTATTGGGTTTATTTAATGGTTAAATGATTCCCTTTTCTCTGTAATAATAAAACAGTACCTGTACTTGATCCCAACTAAGATATAATTACCCCTTATTGGGGCAGAACAGCCCTATTGGGTTTATTTAATGGTTAAATGATTCCCTTTTCTCTGTAATAATAAAACAGTACCTGTACTTGATCCCAACTAAGATATAATTACCCCTTATTGGGGGCAGAACAGCCCTATTGGGTTTATTTCATGGTTAAATGATTCCCTTTTCTCTGTAATAATAAAACAGTATCTGTACTTGATCCCAACTAAGATATAATTACCCCTTATTGGGGCAGAACAGCCCTATTGGGTTTATTTAATGGTTAAATGATTCCCTTTTCTCTGTAATAATAAAACAGTACCTGTACTTGATCCCAACTAAGATATAATTACCCCTTATTGGGGCAGAACAGCCCTATTGGGTTTATTTCATGGTTAAATGATTCCTTTTTACCAACACTCCTGCCTTTGCTCTGCCCTCACTCCTTATCCAATAACATATTTATTACAGGGGGCCAATAAGAAGGTGCTAATCACGGAGGTGTCACAGTCAGCCCGCCCCCCACAGCTGGCGCTGCCCGTATACGAAGACCCATTTGAACGTTCTTTGAAATACATGGAGAAGCACAACATCCTACAGATATTCCAGGTGAGGGGGAGAATGTTCATATTTACATGTATAACTCATTGGTCTCTTATATTCACTATAGACTGACACTGTAACAGCACACCCTAGTGGCGCACTCCCAGATTGCACTATGGCAGCTCCCACTCATACTTCATACAATATGGCTGCTTCCAGCTATACGTATAATTATGAATATATAATGAATAAAGTACCCCCTATTGTAACATATAGGGATATTATAAGCCCCTGAGGGGTTCCTTATAATATATAGTGAATAAAGTGCCCCCTATTGTAACATATAGGGATATTATAAGCCCCTGAGGGGTTCCTTATAATATATAGTGAATAAAGTGCCCCCTATTGTAACATATAGGGATATTATAAGCCCCTGAGGGGTTCCTTATAATATATAGTGAATAAAGTGCCCCCTATTGTAACATATAGGGATATTATAAGCCCCCGAGGAGTTCCTTATAATATATAGCGAATAAAGTACCCCCTATTGTAACATATAGGGATATTATAAGCCCCCGAGGGGTTCCTTATAATATATAGTGAATAAAGTGCCCCCTATTGTAACATATAGGGATATTATAAGCCCCCGAGGAGTTCCTTATAATATATAGTGAATAAAGTGCCCCCTATTGTAACATATAGGGATATTATAAGCCCCCGAGGAGTTTCATGACCATATAAAGGGTATATACAGGTCCAAGGTGGCTTCTAATATCCTCATATTTTACAACAGGGGGGACTTTATTTATTATAATATACAACTTTCAGTGAGTCGTGTAACAGAAATGACATCACTAAGCTCCGATTATAACTGATGACATCACTAAGCACCGTTTATAAGGATATAATTTACAGTTTGGTCCCTTAGGGCAGGGGTCTCAAACTCGCGGCCCGCGGGCCTTTTGCGGCCCTCGGTACAATATTTTGTGGCCCGCACCAACACCGAATGAATGGATCACGATTTTTATTGCGATTCAAGGGATAATGCAAGGCACGGCGGGCGGGAGCTGCTGATTGCGGAAATGACATTATGCCATCACAACAGTTATTATGGGAAGACGTAAGGAGCTAATTGTGCACACAGAACGTCTTCCCATAATAACTGTTATGATGGCATAACGTCATTTCCGCAATCAGCAGCTCCCGACTTTTTTTTGTGAAATCCCTTATGCGGCCCAGCCTCATCCTGACTTTGCCTCCTGCGGCCCCCAGGTAAATTGAGTTTGAGCCCCCTGCCTTAGGGAAATGATCCAACTGTATATTACATAAAATAAATATTGAGTTCTAATATATTGAGTTCTAATCCTTCTGTATGTTTTGTATGTTTATGTAGCACAGAGAGGCTATTGGGACACAAGTGGAGGCTATTGGGACACAGGGGAGGCTATTGGGGCACAAGGGGAGGCTGTTGGGGCACAAGGGGAGGCTATTGGGGCACGAGGGGAGGCTATTGGGGCACGAGGAGAGGCTATTGGGGCACGAGGGGAGGCTATTGGGGCACGAGGGGAGGCTATTGGGGCACAAGGGGAGGCTATTGGGGCACGAGGAGAGGCTATTGGGGCACGAGGGGAGGCTATTGGGGCACGAGGGGAGGCTATTGGGGCACGAGGGGAGGCTATTGGGACACAAGGGGGCTATTGGGACACAAGGGGGGCTATTGGGGCACAAGGGGAGGCTATTGGGACACAAGGGGAGGCTATTGGGGCACAAGGGGGCTATTGGGACACAAGGGGGCTATTGGGGCACAAGGGGAGGCTATTGGGACACAAGGGGAGGCTATTGGGGCACAAGGGGGCTATTGGGACACAAGGGGGCTATTGGGGCACAAGGGGAGGCTATTGGGACACAAGGGGAGGCTATTGGGGCACAAGGGGAGGCTATTGGGGCACGAGGAGAGGCTATTGGGGCACGAGGGTGGCTATTGGGGCACGAGGGGAGGCTATTGGGGCAGGAGGGTGGCTATTGGGGCACGAGGGGAGGCTATTGGGGCACGAGGGGAGGCTATTTGGACACGAGGGGAAGCTATTGGGGCACGAGGGGAGGCTATTGGGGCACGAGGGGAGGCTATTGGGGCACGAGGAGAGGCTATTGGGGCACGAGGGTGGCTATTGGGGCACGAGGGTGGCTATTGGGGCACGAGGGTGGCTATTGGGGCACGAGGGTGGCTATTGGGGCACGAGGGTGGCTATTGGGGCACGAGGGGAGGCTATTGGGGCACGAGGGGAGGCTATTGGGACACAAGGGGGCTATTGGGGCACGAGGGGAGGCTATTGGGGCACGAGGGGAGGCTATTGGGGCACGAGGGGGAGGCTATTGGGACACGAGGGGAGGCTATTGGGGCACGAGGGGAGGCTATTGGGGCACGAGGGGAGGCTATTGGGGCACGAGGGTGGCTATTGGGGCACGAGGGTGGCTATTGGGGCACGAGGGTGGCTATTGGGGCACGAGGGGAGGCTATTGGGGCACGAGGGGAGGCTATTGGGGCACGAGGAGAGGCTATTGGGGCACAAGGGGAGGCTATTGGGGCACAAGGGGAGGCTATTGGGGCACGAGGAGAGGCTATTGGGGCACGAGGGTGGCTATTGGGGCACGAGGAGAGGCTATTGGGGCACGAGGAGAGGCTATTGGGGCACGAGGGGTGGCTATTGGGGCACGAGGGGAGGCTATTGGGGCACGAGGAGAGGCTATTGGGGCACGAGGGGAGGCTATTGGGGCACGAGGGGGGGCTATTGGGGCACGAGGGTAGCTATTGGGGCACAAGGGGAGGCTATTGGGGCACAAGGGGGGGCTATTGGGGCACAAGGGGAGGCTATTGGGGCACAAGGGGGGGCTATTGGGGCACGAGGGTGGCTATTGGGGCACGAGGGGAGGCTATTGGGGCACGAGGAGAGACTATTGGGGCACGAGGGTGGCTATTGGGGCACAAGGGGAGGCTATTGGGGTACAAGGGGGCTATTGGGGCACGAGGGTGGCTATTGGGGCACAAGGGGAGGCTATTGGGGCACGAGGAGAGGCTATTGGGGCACAAGGGGAGGCTATTGGGGCACGAGGGTGGCTATTGGGGCACAAGGGGAGGCTATTGGGGCACAAGGGGAGGCTATTGGGGCACGAGGGTGGCTATTGGGGCACGAGGGTGGCTATTGGGGCACAAGGGGAGGCTATTGGGGCACGAGGAGAGGCTATTGGGGCACGAGGGGAGGCTATTGGGGGCACGAGGGTGGCTATTGGGGCACAAGGGGAGGCTATTGGGGCACAAGGGGAGGCTATTGGGGCACGAGGGTGGCTATTGGGGCACAAGGGGAGGCTATTGGGGCACAAGGGGAGGCTATTGGGGCACAAGGGGAGGCTATTGGCGCTCAATCCGGGGCTTAGTTATGGGACAACTTGCATCAATGTTTCACATAAGTTCAGAATGGCAACAATATTTCTCCCAGCCCAAATCTAAATGCATAGAGTTTGTGGCGCAACGCTGCCTCCCTGTGGGATGAATATGTTATTACACTGTTTACACTGGGCACAGAGCCGTAATGGGAATACAAAGGGTTTGGGCTCAGTGACGGTGTTGGTAAAACCAAAAACCTTTTGCAGAAACTTGTATTTTTTTTCTTTATTAGGAAATTACAGAAAACTTGGTTTATGAGAAGCCGGAAGAGCCGCTAGAGTTCATGCTTGAGAAGGTAGGTGCTGCCATAGAGTTCCCCAGCCAGTCCAACGGGCATTGAAGTACCAGCTCTGTGGGTTCTGCAGTTCTAGGTTAGGGGTACATCATGGCAGATGGGGTGTCCCAACCAGCCGGCTGCTCTGGGCACTGTGCCCCTTATAGAGATACAATGGCCGCCTTGTGCAAGGGCAGCCAATCACTACTCAGCTAGCGCTTCCCAGATGCACCACGCGCCAGGTAAGGGGAGGCGGCACCCAGTCATTCAGAATTGTTATAGTTTAGCAACAGGAGCTGCCATGCTGCCCAGCAGTTTTGACTTTACTTGTCCTTTAAACCAATTTTGTAAAACATTGAAACATTTACAAAGCCCCTTGCAGAAAAGGGTTAAATTAACCCCTCGCTTTACAGCAGTGAAACCCCTTGCAGCACCCAGAGGTTCTGGCGCAGTCGGCCTCATATCCATATTCCTCCTTCCGCTCCTGCATTAATTAATCACATTCTGTCCAATAATAACTCAGCGCCACCGCCATTAGCAGCGCCTGAGGGAGGATTCTGATTGGCTGATCTATTTTTAAAACATTATAATATTGCTTTAGAGGTATTAGATTTACCTGCCTCATCTATTTTTTAAAAGATATTTGTCCTTGATGGAACCTCTGATAGATCAGTTACATTGTAATATATTAGCCTGTGCCTGCAGTACCCTTTACTCTTACCCCCCAGCAGCCCCTGCCCCAGTGAGCTTACAATCTAAGGTCCCTATCACATTCCCATCAACCCCTGCCCCAGTGAGCTTACAATCTAAGGTCCCTATCCCATTCCCATCAGTCCCTGCCCCAGTGAGCTTACAATCTAAGGTCCCTATCCCATTCCCATCAGTCCCTGCCCCAGTGAGCTTACAATCTAAGGTCCCTATCCCATTCCCATCAGTCCCTGCCCCAGTGAGCTTACAATCTAAGGTCCCTATCCCATTCCCATCAGTCCCTGCCCCAGTGAGCTTACAATCTAAGGTCCCTATCCCATTCCCATCAGTCCCTGCCCCAGTGAGCTTACAATCTAAGGTCCCTATCCCATTCCCATCAGTCCCTGCCCCAGTGAGCTTACAATCTAAGGTCCCTATCCCATTCCCATCAGCCCCTGCCCCAGTGAGCTTACAATCTAAGGTCCCTATCACATTCCCATCAGTCCCTGCCCCAGTGAGCTTACAATCTAAGGTCCCTATCCCATTCCCATCAGTCCCTGCCCCAGTGAGCTTACAATCTAAGGTCCCTATCCCATTCCCATCAGTCCCTGCCCCAGTGAGCTTACAATCTAAGGCACCTATCCCATTCCCATCAGTCCCTGCCCCAGTGAGCTTACAATCTAAGGCCCCTATCCCATTCCCATCAGTCCCTGCCCCAGTGAGCTTACAATCTAAGGTCCCTATCCCATTCCCATCAGTCCCTGCCCCAGTGAGCTTACAATCTAAGGTCCCTATCCCATTCCCATCAGTCCTGCCCCAGTGAGCTTACAATCTAAGGTCCCTATCCCATTCCCATCAGTCCCTGCCCCAGTGAGCTTACAGTCTAAGGTCCCTATCCCATTCCCATCAGTCCCTGCCCCCAGTGAGCTTACAATCTAAGGTCCCTATCCCATTCCCATCAGTCCCTGCCCCAGTGAGCTTACAATCTAAGGTCCCTATCCCATTCCCATCAGTCCCTGCCCCAGTGAGCTTACAATCTAAGGTCCCTATCCCATTCCCATCAGTCCCTGCCCCAGTGAGCTTACAATCTAAGGTCCCTATCCCAATTCCATCAGCCCCTGCCCCAGTGAGCTTACAATCTAAGGCACCTATCCCATTCCCATCAGTCCCTGCCCCAGTGAGCTTACAATCTAAGGCCCCTATCCCATTCCCATCAGCCCCTGCCCCAGTGAGCTTACAATCTAAGGTCCCTATCCCATTCCCATCAGTCCCTGCCCCAGTGAGCTTACAATCTAAGGTCCCTATCACATTCCCATCAGCCCCTGCCCCAGTGAGCTTACAATCTAAGGTCCCTATCCCATTCCCATCAGTCCCTGCCCCAGGGAGTGATGCCGCGGCAGAGGAATACACTGAGTTTCGGATATGTATTACCCATCACATTTACTTTTTAATCTCGCAGTGTTTCTGCAGATCACTCGGAACGTCTCGGTGGCAAAATATTGCTTTTCTGTTTCTTGCAGTAAAGGCAATAAGTGGCTTAATAAGCTCGTCCCTTGGTCCTGTCCCCCCCCCCCCCCCAGCCATATTGGTATTTACATTAGGGGCACGGGTAGTACATTAGCGGTACAGCTCATTAGACATGACAAGGGAGAGGCCTCATTTATTGTGGGGGAGCGCAGAAAGGCGAGGCGTCCGACAGCTATTAATATGGCCGTGGTGCTAGGCAGGAATATCGACTGCTTCTGCTTAGTAATAAACAGGCCGGGGGCTCAGTTATAGACAAGAAAATTGCTCGGATTTGAACTGCGGGGGGGGGGGGCAGTCATCCTGTCAGAGCCTGAACCCCGCCCCATTCCCCTTCCTGTTATTTCATTTTTTTAGTGATCTTGCTGGCATGTCTGGGGTTAATATAGTGCTCTGAATCCATTATCTGCAGTGACCTTCAATACTAAATGTTTACCTCAAGGGTGAGCCACAACTTTAAATAAAAAAGCAGCTAAAAACAGTGCATTTTACACTAATACTGCCGGGTTACTGGGCCCCCATTGCGCTACACGTATCAGCCTGAGCGGCTCATTGCCCCCATCCCCCCCCCCCCACACACACCGCTGCCAGCGCCTCGTTAGGCAGGTCTGGGAACTATTAGTGGCATTCGCCAATTTATTAGCCGGCCCTTCTGCCTGTCACTGGATCCTGTCAGTAACAATATAAATGGCTGCCAGTGAGACGTAAGGGGCGGGGTTACTGTATGTAACAGCACCGCCCAGTATTCTGGGATCCACCCCTGTCTCCTCATTGCACTCACCCACGTGAGAATTATTGTGCCCACGTATACTTATACAGATAGATAGATAGATATACAGATAGATAGATAGATAGATATACAGATAGATAGATAGATAGATAGATATACAGATAGATAGATAGATAGATAGATAGATATACAGATAGATAGATGATAGATAGATATACAGATAGATAGATGATAGATAGATAGATAGATATACAGATAGATAGATGATAGATAGATAGATAGATATACAGATAGATAAATGATAGATAGATAGATAAATAGATAGATATTGTAGATAGGAAGACAATAGATAGATAGATAGATAGATAGATAGACAGATAGATGGATAGATGATAGATAGATAGATGATAGATAGATAGATAGATAGACAGATAGACGGATAGATGATAGATGATAGATGGATAGATGATAGATAGATATGGGTACAGAACCCATTGTGCATTTCTGTGATATGAAACCCTGTAGCTGCCGGTATTATAACTTCTATTGTTTCCCCCAATAGGTGCAGTCCATGATCTCCAGCCGGAAGGAACAATAATACATCCCCCCGGCCTCTACCATTTGTCTACCCCCCCCCTCTTCCATTCGCCCCCCCCCCCCCATTCGCCACTGGAACCCCCTTCTGGCCTACATGTCTCCTTCCCAGTGATGCCTGTATGTTCCCGGCTCTCCTGTGTGCCCTGCAGGGGGCGATATGTGCAGGAATGGTTAGTGGGTTGCAGAGGGGCCACATGTACCTGTTGGGATCTGCTGACTCCAAAGGGGTTAAAATGAACTCCCTGCGCGTATATATGAGCTGCTGGGAGTTACAGACACATACCCGGTGCCTTGGGAAGGGTGGGGTTTATATATTGTTATTTGGTGCCCAGAAATGGGGTGTCCTATGCACAGTGTGGGGTTACAGACAGGGGGAATGTGGGGTTACATGGGGCAGATAGGCCATTGGAGGGGACATATGCACTGATATTTGGGGGTTCCAGTTGATAAATGCCTTAGTCACAAATGCACTTTACTGTATGTGCTCATCTGGTTGGTCAGAACCCACTGACCTATTGCTTCCTGTATTGGGGGCGTGGCCTATATCCATGTACCCTGAGTGCAGATACCCCCAACTTTACCCCCCCACAATTCGGGCCCACGGAAACATCTGTTATATGCACTGGGATCAGCAATAAAGTCTCCCCATCTGGGCCCAGAAGGGTTAAACAGTGTTACCCAATTGTGTGTGTGAAAGTGTGTCCCCCCCAAACTGGGGCCTCATTGCTATTATGTGCTTTATGGGCAGCCATTTTGTGCTTCTGCATCCCAGCATTTACTGCCCCCCAGCTACCCCTACCCCCAAATCATGGAGTCTCCCCATCTGTAAGATTCCCAGCTACCCCTACCCCCCAAATCATGGAGTCTCCCCATCTGTTGGATTCCCAGCTACCCCTACCCCCCAAATCATGGAGTCTCCCCATCTGTAAGATTCCCAGTTACCCCTACCCCCCAAATCATGGAGTCTCCCCATCTGTAGGATTCCCAGTTACCCCTACCCCCCAAATCATGGAGTCTCCCCATCTGTAAGATTCCCAGTTACCCCTACCCCCCAAATCATGGAGTCTCCCCATCTGTTGGATTCCCAGTTACCCCTACCCCCCAAATCATGGAGTCTCCCCATCTGTAAGATTCCCAGCTACCCCTACCCCCCAAATCATGGAGTCTCCCCATCTGTTGGATTCCCAGTTACCCCTACCCCCCAAATCATGGAGTCTCCCCATCTGTAAGATTCCCAGCTACCCCTACCCCCCAAATCATGGAGTCTCCCCATCTGTAAGATTCCCTGTTACCCCTACCCCCCAAATCATGGAGTCTCCCCATCTGTTGGATTCCCAGCTACCCCTACCCCCAAATCATGGAGTCTCCCCATCTGTAAGATTCCCAGTTACCCCTACCCCCCAAATCATGGAGTCTGCCCATCTGTAAGATTCCCTGTTACCCCTACCCCCCAAATCATGGAGTCTCCCCATCTGTTGGATTCCCAGCTACCCCTACCCCCCAAATCATGGAGTCTCCCCATCTGTAAGATTCCCAGTTACCCCTACCCCCCAAATCATGGAGTCTGCCCATCTGTAAGATTCCCTGTTACCCCTACCCCCCCAAATCATGGAGTCTCCCCATCTGTAGGATTCCCAGCTACCCCTACCCCCCAAATCATGGAGTCTCCCCATCTGTAGGATTCCCAGCTACCCCTACCCCCCAAATCATGGAGTCTCCCCATCTGTAAGATTCCCAGCTACCCCTACCCCCCAAATCATGGAGTCTCCCCATCTGTAAGATTCCCAGCTACCCCTACCCCCAAATCATGGAGTCTCCCCATCTGTAAGATTCCCTGTTACCCCTACCCCCCAAATCATGGAGTCTCCCCATCTGTAAGATTCCCAGCTACCCCTACCCCCCAAATCATGGAGTCTCCCCATCTGTAAGATTCCCTGTTACCCCTACCCCCCAAATCATGGAGTCTCCCCATCTGTAAGATTCCCAGCTACCCCTACCCCCCAAATCATGGAGTCTCCCCATCTGTAAGATTCCCAGCTACCCCTACCCCCCAAATCATGGAGTCTCCCCATCTGTAAGATTCCCTGTTACCCCTACCCCCCAAATCATGGAGTCTCCCCATCTGTAAGATTCCCAGCTACCCCTACCCCCCAAATCATGGAGTCTCCCCATCTGTAAGATTCCCTGTTACCCCTACCCCCCAAATCATGGAGTCTCCCCATCTGTAAGATTCCCTGTTACCCCTACCCCCCAAATCATGGAGTCTCCCCATCTGTAAGATTCCCTGTTACCCCTACCCCCCAAATCATGGAGTCTCCCCATCTGTAAGATTCCCTGTTACCCCTACCCCCCAAATCATGGAGTCTCCCCATCTGTAAGATTCCCTGTTACCCCTACCCCCCAAATCATGGAGTCTCCCCATCTGTAAGATTCCCTGTTACCCCTACCCTCCCTCTTTGGTTCTCATATCTAGAGAAGTAGAACATTCGCACCATCTCTGTTGCCCCTCCCAGCCCCCCCAGCAGCTGTTACATTACCCAGACTTTACCCATTTCCCCCCCATACTGAGTGTTGCTGCCAGACGTCTCCATTCCCCCCCAGCAAATATACTGATTGGCCCTTACTAACTGCCCCTCTGCTCGGAACTCCCCAGAGAAACGGGCGATGTCTCTTCTCTACTCACTGAGTACATTATCGGGGGCAGAGCAACAACTGCTGCTTGGAACCAAACTGAACTGCAGGGGGCGCTGTAGTTTCAAATTCATTGTATCCGCAGTGTTAAACTAGAAAAACTAAGGGTCGTATTTGCTTCAAAGCCGTCATGTTAGGTCAGTGAATCAGTTGCCCCATAACTTCATCTGGAACATCACCCTGCCAACCTTGGTACATATACATTAACCCAATAAGCCCCTGTGTAAGGGAGGAGTCCCAAGCCGGTTTCTTACTATTGAGTGCTATTCTGATACCTACTGGGAGCTGCTATCTTGCTCCCTTCCCATTGTTCTGCTGATCGGCTGCTGGGGGTGAGGGGGGGATATCACTCCAACTTGCAGCGCAGCAGTAAAGTGTGCCTGAGTCTGAGCTTTCAGCCAGCGCTACACATTAGAACTGCTTTCAGCTAACCTATTGTTTCTCCTACTCCCATGTAACTGGAGGAGTCCCAAGCCGGACTTGGATTTCTTACTATTGAGTGCTATTCTGATACCTACTGGGAGCTGCTATCTTGCTCCCTTCCCATTGTTCTGCTGATCGGCTGCTGGGGGTGAGGGGGGTGGGTATCACTCCAACTTGCAGCGCAGCAGTAAAGTGTGACTGAAGTTTATCAAAGTTGGGCTCAGTTGCCCAGATGCTTCAGGACCGGCAGACACAAACCAGCTACACACATGGGCCACTAGGTGGCAGCAGTAACACACAATAGCGACTCCCCATTGAGTACAAACAATACGTTCTAACCAATCATGGATCAATACGCTCCGGAACTTGTCTTTTAAAGAATTTCAGAAATTTTCAGACTGTTTTGTCCCGCAGAATTCCTCCGCTGCGTTATGCAAAGAACTCATTCCTGCCCAAACCCATTGTTCTGCCCAATAACCCTCCCTTCAGTTAGCTGTGTGTGGCGCCGGTACTGACTGACCCATAGCAACCGTACTGTGGGGGGGAGCCCATAGGCACACAAGTAACTAGGGGCAATACATAATCCTGTATACAAGGGACTGGGGGCATTGACAGAAAGAGGAGGTGCAATGAAGTGTGCAGCATCTGTGGTACCATCCATTATTGTCTGTGCCAGATGCACCGCTCCCGGCAGCTCCCACCCATATGGACCAAATGTAACAACTGGGGCACAGACATCATCTGATCCCATTATTATCTGCACTGGTGTTCCTTGGGGTTCTAGAGCAAACCCAACATACATTCCAGCGTGTGTAAAGATATATATGTACGGGATAATGTACCCCCTACTGTAAATGATAAGGATATTAGCAGTCACTGAGGGGTTCTGTGCCCATATAAAGGCACAAGGCTGCAGGCTGAGTTATACAGGGAACTCTGAGTATCACTCATGTATTATAAGGGATACTGTACCCCCTACTGTAAATGATAAGGATATTAGCAGTCACTGAGGGGTTCTGTGCCCATATAAAGGCACAAGGCTGCAGGCTGAGTTATACAGGGAACTCTGAGTATCACTCATGTATTATATGGGATAATGTACCCCCTACTGTAAATGATAAGGATATTAGCAGTCACTGAGGGGTTCTGTACCCCCCATATAAAGGCACAAGGCTGCAGGCTGAGTTATACAGGGAACTCTGAGTATCACTCATGTATTATAAGGGATAATGTACCCCCTACTGTAAATGATAAGGATATTAGCAGTCACTGAGGGGTTCTGTGCCCATATAAAGGCACAAGGCTGCAGGCTGAGTTATACAGGGAACTCTGAGTATCACTCATGTATTATAAGGGATAATGTACCCCCTACTGTAAATGATAAGGATATTAGCAGTCACTGAGGGGTTCTGTGCCCCCCATATAAAGGCACAAGGCTGCAGGCTGAGTTATACAGGGAACTCTGAGTATCACTCATGTATTATAAGGGATAATGTACCCCCTACTGTAAATGATAAGGATATTAGCAGTCACTGAGGGGTTCTGTGCCCCCCATATAAAGGCACAAGGCTGCAGGCTGAGTTATACAGGGAACTCTGAGTATCACTCATGTATTATAAGGGATAATGTACCCCCTACTGTAAATGATAAGGATATTAGCAGTCACTGAGGGGTTCTGTGCCCCCCATATAAAGGCACAAGGCTGCAGGCTGAGTTATACAGGGAACTCTGAGTATCACTCATGTATTATAAGGGATAATGTACCCCCTACTGTAAATGATAAGGATATTAGCAGTCACTGAGGGGTTCTGTGCCCCCCATATAAAGGCACAAGGCTGCAGGCTGAGTTATACAGGGAACTCTGAGTATCACTCATGTATTATAAGGGATAATGTACCCCCTACTGTAAATGATAAGGATATTAGCAGTCACTGAGGGGTTCTGTGCCCATATAAAGGCACAAGGCTGCAGGCTGAGTTATACAGGGAACTCTGAGTATCACTCATGTATTATAAGGGATAATGTACCCCCTACTGTAAATGATAAGGATATTAGCAGTCACTGAGGGGTTATGTGCCCATATAAAGGCACACGGCTGAGTTATACATGTGTATATACAGTATATTTGCACATCATAAAGCCCCTCAGTGTGTTAGTGTGAGTGTATGTATGTGAGTGTGAGTATGGGAGTGTGAGTGTGAGTATGGGAGTGGGTGGGGCCTATAAGAATGAGGGAAGGGATAGAAGTTGATTCTTTTTTGTGTTTTTGTGAAACCAGAGAGGCAGAAAGTCCTCATTCCGTACATAACTGGGGCACATTCCTCCCCAAACAGACCCGGCAGGTTTAACAGAAACCCCTTCCCTCCCTCAGAGCAAAGTCTGTGCCCATTTACCAACAGCAACTCACCTGTTTAAAGGGGAACTAATGCAAACCTAATATAAAATAATAGAATTCCATACATCCCACTTGCACAGAAAAGTGCATCCCCCCCCCATTCTTTATCCACGTGGCGAATGGAGTCCGGGACAAGGAACCAAGTGGACTTCGAGTATTAGAAAGTGGTTTGTGATATATTGTTTCAGGGAAAGGGACAGACACAGTGACAGTTACACATAACTATAAACCCAGTGAGAATGAGGGATGAATGGGTATTGGGGAGTTGTATCAGGAGTCAGAACCAGCAGTGCAGAGAGGGGAAAGGGACAGACACAGTGACAGTTACACATAACTATAAACCCAGTGAGAATGAGGGATGAATGGGTATTGGGGAGTTGTATCAGGAGTCAGAACCAGCAGTGCAGAGAAGGGAAAGGGACAGACACAGTGACAGTTACACATAACTATAAACCCAGTGAGAATGAGGAATGAATGGATATTGGGGAGTTGTATCAGGAGTCAGAACCAGCAGTGCAGGGAAGGGAAAGGGACAGACACAGTGACAGTTACACATAACTATAAACCCAGTGAGAATGAGGAATGAATGGGTATTGGGGAGTTGTATCAGGAGTCAGAACCAGCAGTGCAGGGAAGGGAAAGGGACAGACACAGTGACAGTTACACATAACTATAAACCCAGTGAGAATGAGGGATGAATGGATATTGGGGAGTTGTATCAGGAGTCAGAACCAGCAGTGCAGGGAAGGGAAAGGGACAGACACAGTGACAGTTACACATAACTATAAACCCAGTGAGAATGAGGGATGAATGGATATTGGGGAGTTGTATCAGGAGTCAGAACCAGCAGTGCAGGGAAGGGAAAGGGACAGACACAGTGACAGTTACACATAACTATAAACCCAGTGAGAATGAGGGATGAATGAGTATTGGGGAGTTGTATCAGGAGTCAGAACCAGCAGTGCAGAGAAGGGAAAGGGAAAGGGACAGACACAGTGACAGTTACACATAACTATAAACCCAGTGAGAATGAGGAATGAATGGGTATTGGGGAGTTGTATCAGGAGTTAGAACCAGCAGTGCAGGGAAGGGAAAGGGACAGACACAGTGACAGTTACACATAACTATAAACCCAGTGAGAATGAGGAATGAATGGGTATTGGGGAGTTGTATCAGGAGTCAGAACCAGCAGTGCAGGGAAGGGAAAGGGACAGACACAGTGACAGTTACACATAACTATAAACCCAGTGAGAATGAGGAATGAATGGATATTGGGGAGTTGTATCAGGAGTCAGAACCAGCAGTGCAGGGAAAGGGACTGAGCAATTCTGCTTTCAGCTGCAGTAACAGGGTTTCAGGATGAGGGACTATTTGCCCTATTGGGGTGTAACTGCACAGCCCCAGGATTCATCTGCCCCCCCCCCCAACCCCAAACAAAGGGCAAGTTAAACTGTAGCTAGATTCCCCATAATGCATCACATAAATGCAGAAAAGCTTTCAGAGCCCCATTTATTTCTTATCCTAATGGGTTTGTGCGGCCAACGACCAACATCTCCATAAATAAACGGCTGAGACTGTTACCCATTAATAGCGAGAGCGTCGGCTCAGCAGTCACAATGCCGAGATAAATATTTATAAAGGCGCAGAAACCGACTGGGGGTGGATTTATGGCGACTTTGCACCATGGCCGGGAATGATGGGGGGATCCGGGGGGGGGGGGGGCAGAGAGCCAGGGCACAATTTGCTTGGAGGCAGGGGGGCTGCAGGTTTATTTGCCTTTAATGCAACGTTGAAATAAAGGGGAACTAAACCTTTACATGAACTGTCGTTATTATGGCCCTGTTATATCCCTATTATCTTTCCTATTAAAAGTGTTAATGAAACCTATATTGGAATTTATAAGTGCAGTGGTTTTGTTTGTTCTGCCGCTGCCGAGCTTCCTTCATTCCCTGTCGCTGCAATTCCCATCCGATGTAACCATGTGACCCTGGGGTCAGTGTGTAACAGATAAAGGGCAACTGATCCTACGTGTGATTGGGAGGTTATGACCGGGACACTTGCCATAAAGCGAGGAAGTAAAGACACTCAGATGAGTAGCAGGAAGTACAGACACAGCAGTGCCCAAGGCTTGCCCCCCAGCTGTATATGGCACTGTGTGTTGCCCCACAGATTGTGCCCTGAGGCTCCGCCCTATTCACCTGTGCCCCGCCCCCACCGCTCTCTCAGTCTGTGCGACGCTGTTACTGCTGAACATCAACTGAGAGATTTGGAAAATTACACCGGGTTATATTTATAGTTGCTAAAATAGCTTCCACTCTTACCATAATATTTTGTCAAATCCGAGTCCCTGGCCCCTCCCTCCCCATTGGCTCCTCCCAGTGTCGCCTCTATTTTTCTTACTGTTCCTTGATAAACCTGTTCCTCTACTTACCTCTTATACACACAGGTTAGATCTGTATCTCCCACTGCCCTGTCCCCCCCTCATCTACAGCACTGATACCTACCTGCAGTAACCCTGCATAACCCCTCAGTGACTGCTAATATCCTTATCATTTACAGTAGGGGGTACATTATCCCTTATAATACATGAGTGATACTCAGAGTTCCCTGTATAACTCAGCCTGCAGCCTTGTGCCTTTATATGGGCACAGAACCCCTCAGTGACTGCTAATATCCTTATCATTTACAGTAGGGGGTACATTATCCCTTATAATACATGAGTGATACTCAGAGTTCCCTGTATAACTCAGCCTGCAGCCTTGTGCCTTTATATGGGCACAGAACCCCTCAGTGACTGCTAATATCCTTATCATTTACAGTAGGGGGTACATTATCCCTTATAATACATGAGTGATACTCAGAGTTCCCTGTATAACTCAGCCTGCAGCCTTGTGCCTTTATATGGGCACAGAACCCCTCAGTGACTGCTAATATCCTTATCATTTACAGTAGGGGGTACATTATCCCTTATAATACATGAGTGATACTCAGAGTTCCCTGTATAACTCAGCCTGCAGCCTTGTGCCTTTATATGGGGGGCACAGAACCCATCAGTGACTGCTAATATCCTTATCATTTACAGTAGGGGGTACAGTATCCCTTATAATACATGAGTGATACTCAGAGTTCCCTGTATAACTCAGCCTGCAGCCTTGTGCCTTTATATGGGGGGCACAGAACCCCTCAGTGACTGCTAATATCCTTATCATTTACAGTAGGGGGTACATTATCCCTTATAATACATGAGTGATACTCAGAGTTCCCTGTATAACTCAGCCTGCAGCCTTGTGCCTTTATATGGGCACAGAACCCCTCAGTGACTGCTAATATCCTTATCATTTACAGTAGGGGGTACATTATCCCTTATAATACATGAGTGATACTCAGAGTTCCCTGTATAACTCAGCCTGCAGCCTTGTGCCTTTATATGGGGGGCACAGAACCCCTCAGTGACTGCTAATATCCTTATCATTTACAGTAGGGGGTACATTATCCCTTATAATACATGAGTGATACTCAGAGTTCCCTGTATAACTCAGCCTGCAGCCTTGTGCCTTTATATGGGGGGCACAGAACCCATCAGTGACTGCTAATATCCTTATCATTTACAGTAGGGGGTACATTATCCCTTATAATACATGAGTGATACTCAGAGTTCCCTGTATAACTCAGCCTGCAGCCTTGTGCCTTTATATGGGGGGCACAGAACCCCTCAGTGACTGCTAATATCCTTATCATTTACAGTAGGGGGTACATTTTCCCTTATAATACATGAGTGATACTCAGAGTTCCCTGTATAACTCAGCCTGCAGCCTTGTGCCTTGATATGGGGGGCACAGAACCCCTCAGTGACTGCTAATATCCTTATCATTTACAGTAGGGGGTACATTATCCCTTATAATACATGAGTGATACTCAGAGTTCCCTGTATAACTCAGCCTGCAGCCTTGTGCCTTTATATGGGCACAGAACCCCTCAGTGACTGCTAATATCCTTATCATTTACAGTAGGGGGTACATTATCCCTTATAATACATGAGTGATACTCAGAGTTCCCTGTATAACTCAGCCTGCAGCCTTGTGCCTTTATATGGGGGGCACAGAACCCCTCAGTGACTGCTAATATCCTTATCATTTACAGTAGGGGGTACATTATCCCTTATAATACATGAGTGATACTCAGAGTTCCCTGTATAACTCAGCCTGCAGCCTTGTGCCTTTATATGGGCACAGAACCCCTCAGTGACTGCTAATATCCTTATCATTTACAGTAGGGGGCAGCCTTGTGCCTTTACCCCTCATACATGGAATATAAGGATACAAGTAAATCCCAAGGAAAGATTTTTATTGTTGTAAGTTTAGGTCTCATGTTTTTCTATTCAGTCCCTTCCAATTCATTTTTCTGCTCTGTTATTCTAACCATGAGGGGGTTGCTAGGAGAAATGAGACCCCCAGCAACCAGATAGCAGGTTAAATAACATAATGAAGATGCGCCCTTCCATCCAAACAGAAAGTGTGGGGTTGTTGGCTCAAAGATTTCTATGCAAACCTGTGGCTAAATGACTGCTTTCCAACATAAATAGAACAAATTTACCATTTAAAGGGGAAGTTTCAATGAGGAACAAAAGCCCAGATCAAAGGGAAATGTTGTGTCTGATACTGGGGGGGGGGCACCTTTCCTGCAGCCCAGTGCCACCCTTATTTATTTATTTATTTATCTATCTTTCTTCTTTATTAATATTATTGGGATCAAGAACAAGAGCATTATGTTTCCCAGTAGGTCTGTACCAATGGGGCCCCTAGGGGCCACCAGGGGCCCTTACATACAGGGTCCATAGGCATCACTGAATGTTACACAGGCCTGGGAAGCGGTTACTAGACATTGTCCTTTACTGGGGGCCCCTAGGGGCCACCGGGTATCCAGGCCGGCCAGTTCTACCCTATCCTGTTTAAGTATATACTTGGGGTGCAGGGGACCGGCTGATGTCTGCGTACCCCCAAAGTCTATAAAGCTTCCCCCTCTCAGCAGAAATAGAAACCTGTAGACTCCAACTCCCAGCATGCCCCATGAGCCGGATGCCTGTACTGTATTCAGGCTCACTCCATAAGGGTCATAGTTACCTTAGCAACCAGGCAGGGGTTTGAATTACAGGCCAGCAGAGCAATGGGAGAGGGTCTGGGTAGGTACATTAGTGATAACAAATAATTACAAGTCATAAAAATCTAACCTAAGGAATGGGTTGCCAGGGCAGCCATGCCTGGCAACCAGGGACCATTGTAAACATCAGGGTTAGAGAGAGAGGCAGACTGGGCCACAAAACATTTGGGACCCCTGCACCCTAGGTTATTATTATTATTATTATTATTATGCTGTTTAATAATAGAACCCCCCTGTTAATGTGAAAATGAAATGATTAATTGTAAGGTTTATGGACTACAACTCCCAGCATGCTTTAAGCATTCCTTCCATTATAAACATCACTGCAGCCTGAACTGGTAGACAAGGTGGCCATTAAGTGCCAGAGATTGGGCAATACACGGCCCTAAAAGGGTTAAACCCGGCCGTGTAGATTAGGGAATAGCATGGGGTTTAGTTCAGCAACTCCCGGGGACCCCGGGTAAGGGAACAGGGTCCTAGCAAATGGCACTGGGCTCCCCAAGCCACATTCCTGCATAAGAAAGAAATAGCCCCATTGCCAAAATCAAGAAACAGGTTTGGCCAGGTACCTGGGTCACATGACTGGCCCCCACCAATAGCAGCAGGCCTCAGGTAAGACTTAAGGAATCTTTAAAGAGTTGCTGGAGGTTCAGGCAGGACAGGTGTTTCCCATCTCTCAGGCAGGACAGAAGGTAAGTGGGACCCACCCCAGGGCCCCCGATTATTGGGCATTAGCGGCTATATACTGACATATTATGGGATGGTTGGATGTGCAGCCTAAGGGTAACTAAGCTGTGCTGCTCTAGTGCCTGTAAGTGCCTATTGGGGCCCCTTATTGTGCTGCGCTGGGGTATCTGTGTGGTTATTATGGGATATACAGGAGAGGCCTGGGTGTGGGAATGATAGGGTTACATGGATGTGATTATTAATTACCAATGGCAGTTTAACCCAGAGACTTGCAGCAGCTGTGCCCAAGAGCTCACACTCAGATTGTGCATATAATGTAGAGCAGCAGTTGCTTTCAGTCTGTCGGCAGGGGAGGCTCCTCTATTCACTTTATATTGCGCATTAGAATGCGACTGCACCCTGCTGGGCTGTGTACTACCCTCCAGCTCCCCAATCAGGGCATGGCTGTAGGGTGCTGGGGATGGAGACGGGGGGCCTGTAGGGTGCTGGGGATGGAGACGGGGGGCCTGTAGGGTGCTGGGGATGGAGACGGGGGGCCTGTAGGGTGCTGGGGATGAGACGGGGGGCCTGTAGGGTGCTGGGGATGGAGACGGGGGGCCTGTAGGGTGCTGGGGATGGAGACGGGGGGCATGTAGGGTGCTGGGGAGGGAGACGGGGGGCATGTAGGGTGCTGGGGAGGGAGACGGGGTGCATGTAGGGTGCTGGGGAGGGAGACGGGGGGCCTGTAGGGTGCTGGGGAGGGAGACGGGGGGCCTGTAGGGTGCTGGGGAGGGAGACGGGGGGCCTGTAGGGTGCTGGGGAGGGAGACGGGGTGCCTGTAGGGTTCAGGGGTGGGAGAAATGGTGCCTGTAGGGTGCTGGGGTGGGAGAGGGGTGCCTGTAGGGTTCAGGGGTGGGAGAAATGGTGCCTGTAGTGTGCTGGGGTGGGAGAGGGGTGCCTGTAGGGTGCTGGGGTGGGAGAAATGGTGCCTGTAGGGTGCTGGGGTGGGAGAGGGGTGCCTGTAGGGTTCAGGGGTGGGAGAAATGGTGCCTGTAGGGTGCTGGGGTGGGAGACGGGGTGACTTTTTATAATATTCCTGGGACTGATCTGCTTTAATCTGTATCAGCTGGACATTAGGGAATGAGTTATTGAATCTGTGGGACCTGTCCCTGGTTTTTAGCCTCAGCTACTAAGTTGTTATAAAGGGGGTTATGGGGGAACCAGTGGGGGGTATTGGGGTTGGAACGTGAGTCTCCTGTAGGTTAAAATCCCCAAACGGCTACTGACATGAATATAAGTGAGTTAACTTCCCCTTTAATGTGGGAACTGTGTAACAATCCAATGCTGTGTTGCACGGTGCGGTTACAGGGAAGTGTGTGGACGGGACCCTTAACCCTTATATAGGGGGGAATTTCACTTCCATGTCTTAATTAAAGGGGAAATCTGCCTTAAAAACTGTTTTCTTAATTAAAAATACAATTCTCGGCAACATTCTTCCTTTCCTGATTCCCACTGGGTTAAAGTTACTAGTAAATGTAATTGCTATTAAACTCCATATCAATCTGATTATATTCTCTAAACGACTAGTTCTGACTCATGATACAATGTAGCAAAAGCAGAATAAGTTTTACAGTCTGTGGTTGGGGAGCTCCCCTTCCAAATTGGGGGAAATTCTGACTTGTGTGAGTAACGGGCCAGACGCTGAAGGTATGAATGGAACTGCCCCAACTGGGGGTTAAGGATCAGTCATAGGGTTAAATGTCGGGGCAGCCGGGGTAGTATGTCAGCTGATTCTGGGAGTTATAGTTCTGCAAGAACATCTATGATGTAAAGCAGCGACTGAGCTATAAACCCTGAAACCCATCTGTCCAGGGGGGGCCCTGCCCAAGGCGGGGGGGTGGATTTGGGGCAAACGTATGCAAATTCAGGGCAACAATGCATTTCAGTTTCACCGTTAGTCACTCCAGTCCCCCCCATGGAGCGGCAGCCGCAGGGTGTGTCTATGGGTGCCCCCCTGCCCCATGTGGGGTTATACTGATACCTAGGGGCTAATAAGGGAGAAAATTAATTGCCATCAGCATAAGGAGGGTCCTTTTTTTCTAAGGGCAGTCAAAGTTATGGATGTAATGGTGGGAAGGAAAGGAGATTTCACTATCAGTAAAGGAAGGGTATCTTTACTGGAAGGGCAGCCCGATAGCTGACATGCTGGAGGAGTGGTTATATCACAATTATGTCATACACAGTAATGCATACACCCCACAGACAGGGGGGGATTTGGGGTGAGTGCTTATTTGTGCCCTGGGTACCCCTGGAACTATAGCGGGGTGACTGTTACCCCAATGTTTCTATATATCTGTAACCTTGTTATGGGCTAAGGGGGCCCAGCCTGAAGGCCAGTTAGGGGGGGATTTGGGGTGAGTGCTTATTTGTACCCTGGGTACCCCTGGAACTATAGCGGGGTGACTGTTACCCCAGTGTTTCTATATATCTGTAACCTTGTTATGGGCTAAGGGGGCCCAGCCTGAAGGCCAGTTAGGGGGGGATTTGGGGTGAGTGCTTATTTGTGCCCTGGGTACCCCTGGAACTATAGCGGGGTGACTGTTACCCCAATGTTTCTATATATCTGTAACCTTGTTATGGGCTAAGGGGGCCCAGCCTGAAGGCCAGTTAGGGGGGGATTTGGGGTGGGTGCTTATTTGTGCCCTGGGTACCCCTGGAACTATAGCAGGGTGACTGTTACCCCAATGTTTCTATATATCTGTAACCTTGTTATGGGCTAAGGGGGCCCAGCCTGAAGGCCAGTTAGGGGGGGATTTGGGGTGAGTGCTTATTTGTGCCCTGGGTACCCCTGGAACTATAGCGGGGTAACTGTTACCCCAATGTTTCTATATATCTGTAACCTTGTTATGGGCTAAGGGGGCCCAGCCTGAAGGCCAGTTAGGGGGGGATTTGGGGTGGGTGCTTATTTGTGCCCTGGGTACCCCTGGAACTATAGCAGGGTGACTGTTACCCCAATGTTTCTATATATCTGTAACCTTGTTATGGGCTAAGGGGGCCCAGCCTGAAGGCCAGTTAGGGGGGGATTTGGGGTGAGTGCTTATTTGTGCCCTGGGTACCCCTGGAACTATAGCGGGGTGACTGTTACCCCAATGTTTCTATATATCTGTAACCTTGTTATGGGCTAAGGGGGCCCAGCCTGAAGGCCAGTTAGGGGGGGATTTGGGGTGGGTGCTTATTTGTGCCCTGGGTACCCCTGGAACTATAGCAGGGTGACTGTTACCCCAATGTTTCTATATATCTGTAACCTTGTTATGGGCTAAGGGGGCCCAGCCTGAAGGCCAGTTAGGGGGGGATTTGGGGTGAGTGCTTATTTGTGCCCTGGGTACCCCTGGAACTATAGCGGGGTAACTGTTACCCCAATGTTTCTATATATCTGTAACCTTGTTATGGGCTAAGGGGGCCCAGCCTGAAGGCCAGTTAGGGGGGGATTTGGGGTGAGTGCTTATTTGTGCCCTGGGTACCCCTGGAACTATAGCGGGGTAACTGTTACCCCAATGTTTCTATATATCTGTAACCTTGTTATGGGCTAAGGGGGCCCAGCCTGAAGGCCAGTTAGGGGGGATTTGGGGTGAGTGCTTATTTGTGCCCTGGGTACCCCTGGAACTATAGCAGGGTGACTGTTACCCCAATGTTTCTATATATCTGTAACCTTGTTATGGGCTAAGGGGGCCCAGCCTGAAGGCCAGTTAGGGGGGATTTGGGGTGAGTGCTTATTTGTGCCCTGGGTACCCCTGGAACTATAGCGGGGTGACTGTTACCCCAATGTTTCTATATATCTGTAACCTTGTTATGGGCTAAGGGGGCCCAGCCTGAAGGCCAGTTAGGGGGGGATTTGGGATTAAAAGTATTGGGTGCAACAGGTTTCATTGAAGCATCTGGCACACTGAGGCCACACCTCCTCTCTGTGGGAATTAAATGCATCTGTTTAGCAGTGAATGCTGATGCCCATGGCTGCGGGTTTGCACCCCCTGGGGGAAGGGGTGATGCTCAGGAACACTATATACAACCTGAGGAAGCCATAGACAAATAGCACGAGGGGCATTTGGCTGCTGGTGCTTTCCGTAGAGCGTGCCAGGACTGCCAGTCTGTGGGTTCTGGCAAATGCCAGGGGGACTGCTGTAAGATCCCATAGACACTCACTATTTATTGGGGCTGTTTGGCCCCTGTTGAATCCCAGTTCAGGCCTGGGCATAGAGATTTTGGCCGGTTGGAGCTGCCATACACAATCACTGCTCAGTAACTCTGCTCTCCTCTGTGTGTTGGATTTTATATTACAGGGTGGAATTCTCTATACCCCCCCCCCCCCCCCCACGCCCCACCCAGCTCTGCATGCATGAGAAGTTTGGGATGTTTTTAGATCTAAGATATTGTTCGTTTCCCCTTTAAACAAACTGACCGGGAGAAGAAAAACTTGTTCTCGCTATTGGTTACGAGTATGCCCGAGATTAGAATGTTGGACTGAATGAAATGTGAGCGAGTTGCATTCCAATCCTCTAGGCCCGGGTGTATATAGAAACCCTTAGTCCTTCTTCTGGGGTCCAGAGATTCTACTGGACTGCAATGTCACATGGTTTCCTGCTGCTTTAGGCCACGCCCTTTCTCAAATCAACTTCCAATCAACTTTTTTTTAATTGTACAGGTTTATTATACGTAAGAAAATGAAGGAGGACTCAGGCGTTCGGTGTTACCAGTCCATCATCATCTTCGGCAATGTGGTCCTTGGGGTAAGTAGTCGATATTATTAACCACTTTGCACCTAACCGGAGCCTTGGTCAGGACTAGAGGCTCATAGTTTGGCCAGAAGCCCCTAGTTAACTAGCCCTACTAGTTATTTTATCCTCCTTTTGTATGTTACTTGTGCACCCCTGGATGTAGATCCTGGTCAAGTATCATTCATGGTTCCACCAAGCCCTCTATGGCCCATAGAATGGCACAAACCCAGTAAGTTTTAGTGCACTGGGGGTTAAATAGGAATGGATCACATGGTCTAATTATAGATCAAGGTCTAATTATAGGGTGTCCAAGAGTTTAACATAATTTGGGGCCACGGTTTCAAAAAGTCTCAAGATGACTTGAAGAACAGCTTTGATGGGTCAACTGCACGTTAAATAATGATGAGCCCAACTGTTTGGTTGCCATGGCTATGGCACTGGGGCAATTCTTAACCAATTGGAATGCACGTGTTCTAATCATGGTCACCTCGTCGTTCCAGCTCTGTGGCGTGGCCCTGACAGCCGAGTGCATCTTCTTTGTGTCGGACCAGAGTGGCATCTACCCCCTGCTGGAGGCGACCAACAACGCCGACATATTTGCCGCAGCCTGGATTGGCATCTTTACAGGGTTCTGCTTCTTCATCTTGTCCATCGTCGGAATCATTGGCATCATGAAGTCGAACAGGCGAATGCTGATGGTGGTAAGGACTGGGTTCTGGTCCAATGAGGATCTGTAGGACGCTCTCCCATTGGGCAATTGGATATTGGGCAATATTATAAAGGAAACCTCCTCCAATAAGAAGAAGCTGTGCTTCTGGGTGGTCACTGCAGTTCCATCTATGCACCACCAGTTGGCCAATTGGAAGTTACCCCAGTAGGGGAACTAGTAACCTGTAAATACCAATGCTATTACCCCTTTACTACTGTCTGTCTGGTATTTCCCATGTTCTATGGGGGAAATCTCTAATGCTTTCTATCCATCTAGCTCCAAGGCCTCTTATTGGCTGTGGCCACTTTCATTGTGCCCCGCCTATATATAGATGGTTCTGGTTGATGAGTTACTGCTTGTTACCAGTGTTAGTAAATGGAGTATGATGATTGATGATGATTGTTGATTCAATATACTTCACCCCTTCTTCATTTCAGTATCTCATCCTGATGTTCGTAGTTTATGCCTTCGAAGTGGCCTCGGCCATCACGGCTGCAACTCAGGAAAACTTTGTGAGTATTTCTTGCCGCCACTTGAATGGGTCACTGATCCATGGGGATAGTAAGGAACGACCAACTGGATATCGGGCGATGGTGTATTCTCTATAAACAGACCAACAAAGATCTGATTGGGTTATTGGATGGTCTAAACCAAAAATATCTGCCTAGGTCCTTTCCCAGTTGGGTATAAATCAACCCAAGTACCCAATCATCTTTGGACATTATTATAGTCAACATAGAGGGTGATAGGAACTCAAGGGCTCTAAGAACCTTTGGCTGATACATTATATAGCTTTAAGAAGGGGATGGATGGCTTCTTAGCAAGTGAGGGAATACAGGGGTAGGGGAGATAGCTCTCAGTACAAGTGAGGGAATACAGGGGTAGGGGGGATAGCTCTCAGTACAAGTGAGGGAATACAGGGGTAGGGGGGATAGCTCTCAGTACAAGTGAGGGAATACAGGGGTAGGGGGGATAGCTCTCAGTACAAGTGAGGGAATACAGGGGTAGGGGGGATAGCTCTCAGTACAAGTGAGGGAATACAGGGGTAGGGGAGATAGCTCTCAGTACAAGTGAGGGAATACAGGGGTAGGGGGGATAGCTCTCAGTACAAGTGAGGGAATACAGGGGTATGGGGGATAGCTCTCAGTACAAGTGAGGGAATACAGGGGTAGGGGAGATAGCTCTCAGTACAAGTGAGGGAATACAGGGGTAGGGGAGATAGCTCTCAGTACAAGTGAGGGAATACAGGGGTAGGGGAGATAGCTCTCAGTACAAGTGAGGGAATACAGGGGTAGGGGAGATAGCTCTCAGTACAAGTGAGGGAATACAGGGGTAGGGGGGATAGCTCTCAGTACAAGTGAGGGAATACAGGGATAGGGGGGATAGCTCTCAGTACAAGTGAGGGAATACAGGGGTAGGGGGGATAGCTCTCAGTACAAGTGAGGGAATACAGGGGTAGGGGGGATAGCTCTCAGTACAAGTGAGGGAATACAGGGGTAGGGGAGATAGCTCTCAGTACAAGTGAGGGAATACAGGGGTAGGGGAGATAGCTCTCAGTACAAGTGAGGGAATACAGGGGTAGGGGAGATAGCTCTCAGTACAAGTGAGGGAATACAGGGGTAGGGGAGATAGCTCTCAGTACAAGTGAGGGAATACAGGGGTAGGGGGGATAGCTCTCAGTACAAGTGAGGGAATACAGGGGTAGGAAGGATAGCTCTCAGTACAAGTTGCCCCAGGGACTGGTCCGATTGCCATCTTGGAGTCAGGAAGGAATTGTTTCCCCCCTGGGGCAAATTAGAGAGGCTTCAGATGGGGTTTTTTGCCTTCCTCTGGATCAACTAGCAGTTAGGCAGGTTATATATAGGCATTATGGTTGAACGTGATGGACGTGTCTTTTTTCAACCCAACTTACTATGTAAGAGAAGACTCATTACCTTCCTCAAGACATTTATCTTGACACTTTCTCTCTCCTTTGGTCTAGTTCATTCCAAACCTCTTCCTGAAACAGATGTTGGACTTCTACCAAAATCCAAACCCAACCAACAACGACAACCTTTGGAAAATTAATGGAGTCACCAACACCTGGAACCGCTTTATGCTTCTGGTACGGTATGGGGTTGTGGGTTTGGGTCTTCAGATGTTCTCAGAGATCAAGTTCTATGGTCTCTAACATTTGGTTCCTCTCCCTCCAGAACGGCTGCTGTGGAGTCAACGGACCCCAAGACTGGCAGACCTACACATCGGTGTTCCGGCAGTCTAACAGCGATTCTGCCTACCCTTGGCCACAGCAGTGCTGCGCCATGAACAGCCTCGGGCAACCCGTAAATCTGGATGCCTGTAAACTTGGGGTTTCTCCATATGTCAATCTGAATGTAAGTATTTTAGGGAGATCTACATGAACTGTGATAGGTTACATATAGTCAATCTGTTGAGATCTGCGGGCAGTGAGGCTCCTGCCTTCAGCGAAACAGGTGACTTACCCTTGTAGGCCTACAGAGGAGGTGGATATGGGTATTACTGCTGGCACTTATAAGGATATAGACCCTAGCAACTATCTCTATGCTACAGTAGAGGCGACTAGGGTAGTAGGGCACAGAGGTGGCAGAGGATTTTGTTGAGGGCAAATGAGAACAAATCAACTCTTTGTATCTTATAGGGTTGCTACGACCAGATGGCTGGCCCAATGACCCGTCATGCCTGGGGAGTGGCCTGGTTTGGATTTTCCATTCTCTGCTGGACAGTAAGTAACTCCTTAATTTACTTTCAGATGATCCATGGGGAGGTGGAAAGACCCTCCTAAAGTACATACTGACCAATTGTGCCAACTTGACCAGCCCCTTGATCCTTGTGTTTTCTCACTTGCTAAACATACACCCAGAATAATTATTCCCCTAGGACCCAGGTGACCCAGCTACATCATAATGTTCCTGTGACCAACCTCATGAAGGCATTTCAGTGACTCTAAAGCTGCCCATACATGGGTAGATCCTCTGATGGAGATAGCCTCTACATCAGATTAGATCTCTACCAACCATGCTACAGTTTGGATCAGATAGAGGGTCAGTGAAGACCTGTTGAGCAGTTGACATCAATGGCCTAATTCTATACTCAATCAGTAGTAGTATCCTGTCTTCCAGATCAAAATCTGATGGACCTTCCATCACATATTGGTCAGGGAGGACATTGCCTTTGGGCATAGGTCGCTCATTTGAACAGGTGAAGCCAAAGCTGAAGAAGCAGAGAAGGTTGTCCACCTTAGAATGAACATAAACGGTAAAATTCTAAAGCAAATTGCAACAGGCCTCAATTTTTTTTTTTTCTTCTTCTTTCAGTTCTGGGTTCTTCTCGGAAGCATGCTCTACTGGACCCGTATTGAGTATTAAGGCAGCTCAGACTGACTTTCTTCCTAAACCTTTGAAAAAACGAAGGTCTACGACAACTTGGCCAACATGAAGGACATCCCTTTTGGGCCAAACTCCAAGCTTTTACTAACATCTGTTTTATTGGCCCATGGACATGTTTGGAAGGAGGAGGAGCCCCGTTGGGCACACAACTGCCCTGTGTATATATAGTGTTACTGGGGGCAAAATTGGTCAAATGATTTGGAGTTGTAGAATGTGAAGTTTGCTCCCGTCGGGCTAAGCTTAGAAGACCATTTGCCTCCGCCCTTTTGGAATGCCCCGCCCTCATCTCTAGACACATGCATTTTAATAGGAGTTACACAATCCTGCCAATTAGAGTTTTTTTGGTGTGTTTTATGTTTTTTTGTTTTTTTTTTCTTTTTAAATATGCATTAAAGTTTATAGTTTATAATCTTTGGAACTTTTTGCTTATGAAGAAGTAATTGCAATCACAATCTTTCCTCCTCCTTCTTTCGTTTTGTCTCACCGAGCTTTGTCAGATGTCTCCACTAGGGGGTGGCCTCTTGTTAATACTGTATATAAGTGCAATTATGGTTGTCTGTCGATTGCAATGAGTCTGTCACGCTACAAAAACGATTTGGGGAGGGGGTTAGAAATGGAATGAAGGTCCGTTGATGACTAGGCTGGAGATCTTGGCTTATGGGTAACGTTAAGTGATGTCCATGTAACACATTGAGTTGACTAAACCTCTAAAGGTAACAACCCCTATCTTGCCCCAGGTAGATATCAATCTCTTGAAGCTTTACCTTCTATTAATCTATCTTTTGTTAATATCCGGGAGCGTTATGAAAGCTTCATGGTCTTCTTGGAAGGAAGAGGAGATCTTTGAACCTGGAAGTTGTTCTTCGGAGTCCTTTGTATAAACCACTCGGTTGTCTTATTTTCTCGGCTTGTTGCTCCATTTCCAGTCAGAACTGCGTAGAACTGTCTATAATTTATTTATAATAGGTTTATCATGAAGATATGGAAATTCCTTTTGTTGTGCAAATGGGTCATTGGTTCATTAGGATAGTTCATGCCACTCAACTTATCCAGTTCTGCTTTATAATAATCAATAAATATACATATATTGACTTAATTCTTATGTTTCCACTTCCTATGTATATTATAAAAGATATATCCAGAAGTTTTGATCAGTTTCCTGACCTGTATAACTCAGCCTGCAGCCTTGTGCCTTTATATGGGGGGCACAGAACCCCTCAGTGACTGCTAATATCCTTATCATTTACAGTAGGGGGTACATTATCCCTTATAATACATGAGTGATACTCAGAGTTCCCTGTATAACTCAGCCTGCAGCCTTGTGCCTTTATATGGGGGGCACAGAACCCCTCAGTGACTGCTAATATCCTTATCATTTACAGTAGGGGGTACATTATCCCTTATAATACATGAGTGATACTCAGAGTTCCCTGTATAACTCAGCCTGCAGCCTTGTGCCTTTATATGGGGGGCACAGAACCCCTCAGTGACTGCTAATATCCTTATCATTTACAGTAGGGGGTACATTATCCCTTATAATACATGAGTGATACTCAGAGTTCCCTGTATAACTCAGCCTGCAGCCTTGTGCCTTTATATGGGGGGCACAGAACCCCTCAGTGACTGCTAATATCCTTATCATTTACAGTAGGGGGTACATTATCCCTTATAATACATGAGTGATACTCAGAGTTCCCTGTATAACTCAGCCTGCAGCCTTGTGCCTTTATATGGGGGGCACAGAACCCCTCAGTGACTGCTAATATCCTTATCATTTACAGTAGGGGGTACATTATCCCTTATAATACATGAGTGATACTCAGAGTTCCCTGTATAACTCAGCCTGCAGCCTTGTGCCTTTATATGGGCACAGAACCCCTCAGTGACTGCTAATATCCTTATCATTTACAGTAGGGGGTACATTATCCCTTATAATACATGAGTGATACTCAGAGTTCCCTGTATAACTCAGCCTGCAGCCTTGTGCCTTTATATGGGGGGCACAGAACCCCTCAGTGACTGCTAATATCCTTATCATTTACAGTAGGGGGTACATTATCCCTTATAATACATGAGTGATACTCAGAGTTCCCTGTATAACTCAGCCTGCAGCCTTGTGCCTTTATATGGTTGTTAAAGTCCTCTGTGATTATAATATCATTATATTTTACTATAGGGATACATTATTACTTTATACAGTTATGGGTCCCATTATCCAGAAAGCTTTCAATTACAGGAAGGCCAGCTCCCATAGACTCCATTATAATCAATTATGACAATGATTCCCTTTTCTCTGTAATAATAAAACAGTACCTGTACTTGATCCCAACTAAGATATAATTACCCCTTATTGGGGGCAGAACAGCCCTATTGGGTTTATTTAATGGTTAAATGATTCCCTTTTCTCTGTAGTAATAAAACAGTACCTGTACTTGATCCCAACTAAGATATAATTACCCCTTATTGGGGCAGAACAGCCCTATTGGGTTTATTTAATGGTTAAATGATTCCCTTTTCTCTGTAGTAATAAAACAGTACCTGTACTTGATCCCAACTAAGATATAATTACCCCTTATTGGGGGCAGAACAGCCCTATTGGGTTTATTTAATGGTTAAATGATTCCCTTTTCTCTGTAGTAATAAAACAGTACCTGTACTTGATCCCAACTAAGATATAATTACCCCTTATTGGGGCAGAACAGCCCTATTGGGTTTATTTCATGGTTAAATGATTCCCTTTTCTCTGTAATAATAAAACAGTACCTGTACTTGATCCCAACTAAGATATAATTACCCCTTATTGGGGGCAGAACAGCCCTATTGGGTTTATTTAATGGTTAAATGATTCCCTTTTCTCTGTAGTAATAAAACAGTACCTGTACTTGATCCCAACTAAGATATAATTACCCCTTATTGGGGCAGAACAGCCCTATTGGGTTTATTTCATGGTTAAATGATTCCCTTTTCTCTGTAATAATAAAACAGTACCTGTACTTGATCCCAACTAAGATATAATTACCCCTTATTGGGGCAGAACAGCCCTATTGGGTTTATTTCATGTTTAAATTATTTTTTAGCTTAAGCTTTGGAGATCCAAATTATGGAAAGATCCCTTATCCAGAAAACCACGTCCTAAGCATTCTGGATAACAGGTCCCATACCTGTAATAGTAGGAAGTCACAATGCTCATTGCCGGTAACATACAGAGATGTTAGAAATAAGCTGAGTCTCTCGGTGTTGGATAAAGAGTGTTTGTTACACTGTCTCTGCCCAAAGGGCGCCATCTTGGATATGTCAGTAATGCGGCCCCTGAAAATTCACTGCAACCAGAAAAACCAGATGCCTTGGCTGAGCTGCTGGAGCCATAAAGTTACATGAGAGCCCAGAGAGGCAGCACCATAGAGGAATGCGGAAAGAAAGGCTTGGAGTCGGGCTACAGTTACCCATAAACATCCCATGTAGCCAACTGGGCTAGAAGTGTTAAGGTCCCCATACACGGGCCAATTCTAGCTGCTGATATGGGTCCCTTAGACAGATTCGCCAGCTTATCGGCCCGTGTATGGGCACTTCCGACGGGCCTGCCCGACCGATATCTGGCCTGAAATCGATCTCGATCCAGCAGGTTAAAGAATTTAGTCGGATCGGGGACCCCATCGGCTCCTTCATGTGGTCCCCAAACCGACTTTGCCTATAACCGTCATTATAATTCAATCGTTTGGCCCTGGATTAGCCACCCGTAGGTGGGGATATCGGGAGAAGAAGGTGTATGGGGACCTTTAAACTCAACTCATTAGTTACACTCAGTGCGGCCTTCACTGGTCACCCACTCACACAGAGTCTCCTACACTAAAGCCGACAACGAGAGGATCTTCTCCCGATATCCCCCTCCTACGGGTGGGCGATATCTGGAGATTCCAGCCTAATTTAGTCGTTTAGCCCTGGGGCCAAATAATCAAATTATAACGACGGGTATAGGCAAAGTCAGTTCAGGGATCGCACCAACGAGCCGATGCGGTCCCCGATCCGACTAGATTTTTTAACCTGCCCGATTCAGGCCCGTCGTTAGTGCCCCTACATGGGCTGATTACCTGCCGAATTGGTCTAAGGGACCGATATTGGCAGCTAGAATTGGCCTGTGTACCTTTATGCTTGGTCCTTAGCTTCTCCTTGTAGGAACTTTAGTCAACTTATCATTTACAAGCCTGAGTATGATGAGCTGCTCCTCAGCTTAGGAACTTTAGTCCTAATGGGTCCCCATTGCCCCACTTCCCTCATCCCTGGGGTCTTCAGGCTCTACCTTCCTTAAGGTGAATCCAAGAGACTTATCCCCCCCCCTTATATACAATGGTTGTGGCTGCCAATCATCACTAGTAGGTTGTCTTAGCTCTCCAACCTTCTGCATCATGGAGATACACACTCCAAGGTTGCTCCTCTTCTCATACACTGTAGGGAATGCAAAATGCCCGTAGCTCTGTCCTGAAATACAGTCTATGACTGCACAAAAGGAAGCGTTGTACCTGTACAAACACACGGAAAAAACCTTCCTCCTCCTCCTCCTCACTCAGCCTCTCATATCAGTGAGGGAATCTGGACCCAGAAGAATGACTGGTATTTCAGGTGCCAAAAGCTGACACCTAGTGTTTTTGTTCCTCTGTTGTTTGAAGAGCAGCAGGTAGAACCTCTAGCAGAAGACGTTGTGTGTTTATCTTCATGTCAGATGTTTTTGGTAGTGAAAATTCTTTATTCATCATCCACATTCCGCGCGCTCACTCCGCGTTCCATTGTTAGAATTCTCACTGCAGGAATGTCGCCCAATTCTCTGAGATCAGGGGAGGTGTCCACCAGAAGGTGAGGAGCTTGCCACCTAAGGGCAATGGGAAACTTGGTCGTCCCAAGGATGTGATTATCTATGGCGGGATGAGTTGCACCATAGTGATGTTGCCTTTCAATGATCAGCGGCTGATGAAAATGGAGGCTCGGTAGCAGGCAAGGGTGGGGGCTACTGCCTGCGGAATCAATTAGTGGCTAAACCCTTACAGATACGGCACTGGTGGCAGTTTCAGCTTTAGGGCCTAAGATGCCCTTATATCTCCCTACCTCAGTCCATAAGTTGGCTGAGCCCTTACAGATACAGCATTAAGGTGGCCATACACGGACCGATTGTAGCTGCTGATATGGGTCCCTTAGACCAATTCGGCAGCTTATCGGCCCGTGTAGGGGCAGCAACGATGGGCCAGATATCGATTGGGCAGGTTAAAAGATTTAGTCGGATCAGGGACTGCATCAGCTTGTTGATGCGGTCCCCAAATCGACTGCGCCCCAGGGCAAAATGATCGATATAGCCTACATTTGCCCAATATCGCTCGCCCGTAGGTGGGGATATCGGGAGAAGATCCCTTGGCGACCTTGCCAAGTGAGTGGATCTTAACGTGTATGGGCACCTTTAGTCTTAGTTCACCTCTATACCCATGTATCTATCATAATCCTATACCTAAATTGGACCACTACAGGTACAGCACCAGTTCTAGATTAAGTTCTGACCCAAGTCTCTAACATGGCATTTTATCTGCTGCCTCAGTCGTCACATATTATTTCTACCATAGTTTTGTTCCCCCTGTTTTTGGCATAAGGAATCTTTATTGACTGTCCTCTTCCTCCATATTTGTCTACTTTCTTCTGTTCTTTTTATGAACATCATCAAGTTGCCAACTCATACAAGTAGCAAAACTAAACTACTACTCATGTTGGAGAGTGGTTGTAGGACTTGAGATGCTGAACAGTCTATGTCCATCCTTGGAAGTGCCACCTATGATCAGGGAAGCTTCAGTGTCCTTACCTAAATATGGGTTTAGAGGTAAATCTAGGAGAACAAATAATACATCGAATTGGCCTTCAGCTTTAGGCTTCACTGCCACTGGTTTTGGTCCCTTGTGGGGAGGCCCAAAGTTTCGGAACCACTGCTCTACAGCGTCAGCCTCACAAAAAAGAAGAAGAGCTGACAGTCAAATGATAGATGGCAATAGAAATGAAAGGAGTGTGGTGAACCAGTCCAGTACGGGAAGGTGTAAGGGGTAACAGAGACCAGGACAATATACAACTATGTGATATCAGTCATAGATAAACATTGCGGGCTACTCTGCACTTTAGGAGAAGGGGGATAATGACTCAGTCTTCATTCCACCCTAATAACACGGGGTTAGTTTACAGCTCTACTCTAGAACCTCGTGGTACCTCTGGAACACATCATACATCAGATTTTTCCAGCAATAAAAGAAGATGGAGCATTTCGGGAGAGAAGAAGAGAGGTGGCCTTCCCATGCTATTCAACCAATAGCTGGGGGTTATTATTTTATATAATAAAGGTCGGGACTATTTTGTGATGTTTTTGTCACCGTGTAGGAATTCAGCCACGATATCTAAATGAGATCAATCAGCAGCAACACGAGGGAATCCAAACTATGTGGCTGGAATTTGGCTTAAGGTGAAACAGAGAAACTGCACAATGCATCTCACCTGTTTCTCTCCCCCCCACCAACAGATCCAATCCAATCTGATCCCATAGCTAACGTTTATTTATTTATATATTGCTTCTATTCCACTTCAGCCTTCTCCTATTCATCTAGAACTCGGACTCCCAGGCTCCTGCTTGGTTGCAAGGGTAAATAAGCTGATATTTCCAAGCCTGACAGCTTTACAACAAAGAATGGAGGCCAAGTGCAACACTTACGTTGAGGTCTGGCATGGTGCCGAGAGACTGGCGGATTGCTAATGTGGTGCCGTTATTTAAAAAGGGATCCCGTTCTCAGCCTGAAAACTATAGGCCTGTTAGTCTGACATCAGTAGTAGGAAAACTTTTGGAAGGGGTAATAAGGGATAGGGTACTTGAATACATTGCAGTTCACAATACTATTAGTTTGTGCCAGCATGGGTTTATGGGTAACAGATCTTGCCAGACTAATTTAGTTGCCTTTTATGAGGAGGTGAGCAGGAACCTTGATGCTGGAATGGCAGTTGATGTCATCTACTTGGACTTTGCTAAAGCGTTTGATACAGTACCTCACAGAAGGTTAATGATCAAATTAAGGAATATTGGCCTAGAACATAATATTTGTAATTGGATAGAGAACTGGCTGAAGGATAGAGTACAAAGAGTGGGGTAAATGGAACATTTTCTAATTGGACCAGTGTGGTTAGTGGAGTACCGCAGGGGTCAGTCCTTGGGCCTTTGCTTTTTAACTTGTTTATTAATGACCTGGAGGGGGGCATAGACAGTACTGTTTCTATTTTTGCTGATGACACTAAATTGTGCAAAACTATAAGTTCCATGCAGGATGTGCCGCTTTGCAGAGCGATTTGACAAAATTAGATAACTGGGCAGCAAACTGGGAAATGGGGTTCAATGTTGATAAGTGCAAAGTTATGCACTTTGGTAGAAATAATATAAACGCAAACTATCTACTGAATGGGAGTGTGTTGGGGGTATCCTTAATGGAGAAGGATCTAGGGGTTTTTGTTGATAACAAGTTGTCTAATTCCAGGCAGTGTCATTCTGTGGCTACTAAAGCAAATAAAGTGCTGTCTTGTATAAAAAAGGGCATTGACTCAAGGGATGAGAACATAATTTTGCCCCTTTATAGGTCCCTGGTAAGGCCTCACCTTGAGTATGGGGGGCAGTTACAGTGAGTATGGGGGCAGTAACAGTGAGTATGGGGGGGCAGTAACAGTGAGTATGGGGGGCAGTAACAGTGAGTATGGGGGGCAGTAACAGTGAGTATGGGGGGCAGTAACAGTGAGTATGGGGGGGCAGTAACAGTGAGTATGGGGGGCAGTGACAGTGAGTATGGGGGGGCAGTGACAGTGAGTATGGGGGGGCAGTGACAGTGAGTATGGGGGGCAGTGACAGTGAGTATGGGGGGGCAGTGACAGTGAGTATGGGGGGGCAGTGACAGTGAGTATGGGGGGCAGTAACAGTGAGTATGGGGGGCAGTAACAGTGAGTATGGGGGGCAGTAACAGTGAGTATGGGGGGCAGTAACAGTGAGTATGGGGGGCAGTAACAGTGAGTATGGGGGGCAGTTACAGTGAGTATGGGGGGCAGTTACAGTGAGTATGGGGGGCAGTTTTGGGCTCCAGTCCTTAAGAAGGATATTAATGAGCTGGAGAGAGTGCAGAGACTGCAACTAAACTGGTTAAGGGGATGGAAGATCAGCGCACCAGAGGCCCCCCCTATAGATTAGAGGAACGGAGCTTCCATTTGAAGCAGCGTAGGGGGTTCCTCACGGTGAGGGCAGTGAGGGGGTTGGGGAATGCCCTGCTGGGGGATGTTGGGTAGGGGGTTCCTCACGGTGAGGGCAGTGAGGAGGTTGGGGAATGCCCTGCCGGGGGATGTTGGGTAGGGGGTTCCTCACGGTGAGGGCAGTGAGGGGGTTGGGGAATGCCCTGCTGGGGGATGTTGGGTAGGGGGTTCCTCACGGTGAGGGCAGTGAGGGGGTTGGGGAATGCCCTGCCGGGGGATGTTGGGTAGGGGGTTCCTCACGGTGAGGGCAGTGAGGGGGTTGGGGAATGCCCTGCCGGGGGATGTTGGGTAGGGGGTTCCTCACGGTGAGGGCAGTGAGGGGGTTGGGGAATGCCCTGCCGGGGGATGTTGGGTAGGGGGTTCCTCACGGTGAGGGCAGTGAGGGGGTTGGGGAATGCCCTGCCGGGGGATGTTGGGTAGGGGGTTCCTCACGGTGAGGGCAGTGAGGGGGTTGGGGAATGCCCTTCCTAGTGATGGGGTAATGGCAGATTCTGTTAATGCCTATAAGAGGGGCCTGGATGAGTTCTTGATCAATCAGAATACCCAAGGCTATTGTGATACTAATATCTACAGTTAGTATTACTGGTTGTATTTATAGTTTATGTATGTGAGTGTATAGATTGGTTAGTATAGGTTGTGTGCTGGGTTTACTCGGATGGGTTGAACTTGATGGACAATGGTCTTTTTTCAACCCTATGTAACTATGTAACTATGTAACTTACAAACCAAGAGTTAATTTTTAAGGTGAGCTTTCCCTTTAAAGTGATACACCATGCCTTGGTTGGGCCAGATATTTTTAAGAAGAAGCCTGTGGACACATATTGGGCTGAACCTTCTCAGAGGGCAACTCAGGGGGCGGAAGCTGTGCTGTTCCATTACTGGGGAAGAGTTGCAGTGGTCGGGGGCATAACTATGGAGAAAGCAGACCCCTCAGAGATGTTGTGCTGATCCATTACAGTGGATACAGAGGTGAGAAGTTGGGCAGATCTATTTAAGAAGAAGCTGGACCCGTATTGTGATGAACCTTCTCAGAGGGCTACCGAGAGAAGTAGGTAGTGCTATCCCATTAGGGTTTGAGGCTGGCTGGGAGTGACAAGTTGAAGAGGGAATCTACTTGGATCAACTATAAGAACTGCTAAGGGAGGGGCACTATCCTGGACCGGACCAGTTCTAGCGCTACTGGCTAAAAGCTGTATGCACCATCACTGAGAAGGTGGAGAAAACAAATATCTGGGAAGTTGTTCTTTTATCTGAGATGATCATGACCCCTATACTGAGTAGTATTGTGGCCCTTTAGTTCCCCTTTAGCGTTGGGACAGATAACAGCCAATCCCTCAGGAGAAGGAGTGTCCATAGTGTATTCCCCACCAGCTGCTGCTGAACGTCCCCCATCAACCTAAATTCATGGGAACAGTAGCACCACAGGGTTTCCATTGGTCCATCTATGCGCCACATCAGGGTTTCCATTGGTCCATCTATGCGCCACAACAGGGTTTCCATTGGTCCATCTATGCGCCACAACAGGGTTTCCATTGGTCCATCTATGCGCCACAACAGGGTTTCCATTGCCTTTATTAGAGATGCAGCAACCCCAGAATTCAGTGGAATACTAGGAATTTTTGTAAAATTTGATTTTTTGTTGTTACATTTTTTACCAGTTTAGGACAAAAACTGACCCACTTTCTTTCTGTGTGACAAACCATTCCTTTGCCAAGTGACTGATCCACTTCCTTCCCGAGTGACTAATCCACTTCCTTCCCGAGTGACTAATCCACTTCCTTCCCGAGTGACTAATCCACTACTTTCCCGAGTGACTAATCCACTTCCTTCCCGAGTGACTAATCCACTTCCTTCCCGAGTGACTAATCCACTACTTTCCCGAGTGACTAATCCACTTCCTTCCCGAGTGACTAATCCACTACTTTCCCGAGTGACTAATCCACTTCCTTCCCGAGTGACTAATCCACTTCCTTCCCGAGTGACTAATCCACTTCCTTCCCGAGTGACTAATCTACTACTTTCCCGAGTGACTAATCCACTTCCTTCCCGAGTGACTAATCCACTTCCTTCCCGAGTGACTAATCCACTTCCTTCCCGAGTGACTAATCTACTACTTTCCCAAGTGACTAATCCACTTCCTTCCCGAGTGACTAATCCACTTCCTTCCCGAGTGACTAATCCACTTCCTTCCCGAGTGACTAATCCACTTCCTTCCCGAGTGACTAATCCACTTCCTTCCTGAGTGACTAATCCACTTCCTTCCTGAGTCACTAACCTACTTCTTTCCCAAATGGCTGATCAACTTCCTTCGTACATGACTAAACCACCTAATTCCCATGTCACTGATCTAATCCCTTTTAGAATAAGAAATTACCCTCTTCCTAAATTAAATTCTTATATAATTAATAATTATATAATTGAATTCTTTCCAAAGTGACTGATCTACTTCACCCCATTCACTTCCTTATAGTGATTAATTCACTTTCTTCCTGAGCGACTAATCCACTTCCTTCCTGAGCGATTAATCCACCACTTCCCAATTGACTGATCTGCTTCCATCCTCTCCACTTCCTTCCTGCCATTTCCTTCCTGGGTGACTAATCCACTTCCTTCCTGACTAATCTACTTCCTTCCTGAGCAACTAATCCACTTTCTTTCTGAGTGACTAATCTACTTCCTTCCTGAGCGATTAATCTACTTCCTGAGCAACTAATCCACTTCCTTCCTGAGCAATTAATCCACCTCTTTCCAAGTGACTGATTAACTTACTCTGTGAGTGACTGACCTACTTCTTTCTCAAAAGTCTGATCCACTTCCTTCCTGATTAAACCACCTAATTCCCATGTTACTGATCTAATTGCTTCTAGAATAAGAAATTATTCTCTTCCTAAGTAATTTATCCAATTCTTTCCAAAGTGACTGATCTACTTCCATCCCCTTCGCTTCCTTCCTGACATTTCCTTCCTGTGTGATTAATCCACTTTCTTTCTGATTAATCCACTAGCTCCCAAGTGACTGATCTGCTTCCGTCCTCTCCACTTCCTTCCTGCCATTTCCTTCCTGAATGACTAATCCACTTCCTTCCTGAGTGACTAATCCACTTCCTTCCTGAGCGACTAATCCACTTCCTTCCTGAGCGACTAATCCACTTCCTTCCTGAGCAATTAATCCACCACTTCCCAAGTAACTGATCTACTTTCATCTCCTTCACTTCCTTCCTGACATTTCCCTCCTGTGTGATTAATCCACTTCCTTCCTGAGCGACTAATCCACTTCCTTCCTGAGCGACTAATCCACTTCCTTCCTGAGCGACTAATCCACTTCCTTCCTGAGCAATTAATCCACTTCCTTCCTGAGCAATTAATCCACCACTTCCCAAGTGACTGATCTACTTTCATCTCCTTCACTTCCTTCCTGACATTTCCCTCCTGCGTGATTAATACACTTCCTTCCTGAGTGACTAATCCACTTCCTCCCTGAGTCATTAATCCACTTCCTTCCTGACTGACTAATCCACTTCCTTCCTGAGCGACTAATCCACTTCCTTCCTGACTGATTAATCCACTTCCTCCCTGAGTCATTAATCCACTTCCTTCCTGATTGACTAATCCACTTCCTTCCTGAGAGACTAATCCACTTCCTTCCAGAGCGACTAATCCACTTCCTTCCTGAGCGACTAATCCACTTCCTTCCTGAGCGACTAATCCACTTCCTTCCTGAGCGACTAATCCACTTCCTTCCTGAGCGACTAATCCACTTCCTTCCTGAGCGATTAATCCACTTCCTTCCTGAGCGATTAATCCACTTCCTTCCTGAGCAATTAATCCACCACTTCCCAAGTGACTGATCTACTTTCATCTCCTTCACTTCCTTCCTGACATTTCCCTCCTGCGTGATTAATCCACTTCCTTCCTGAGTGACTAATCCACTTCCTTCCTGAGCGACTAATCCACTTCCTTCCTGAGCGACTAATCCACTTCCTTCCTGAGCGACTAATCCACTTCCTTCCTGAGCGATTAATCCACTTCCTTCCTGAGCGACTAATCCACTTCCTTCCTGAGCGACTAATCCACTTCCTTCCTGAGCGACTAATCCACTTCCTTCCTGAGCGACTAATCCACTTCCTTCCTGACTGATTAATCCACTTCCTCCCTGAGTCATTAATCCACTTCCTTCCTGATTGACTAATCCACTTCCTTCCTGAGAGACTAATCCACTTCCTTCCAGAGCGACTAATCCACTTCCTTCCTGAGCGACTAATCCACTTCCTTCCTGAGCGACTAATCCACTTCCTTCCTGAGCGACTAATCCACTTCCTTCCTGAGCGACTAATCCACTTCCTTCCTGAGCGATTAATCCACTTCCTTCCTGAGCAATTAATCCACCACTTCCCAAGTGACTGATCTACTTTCATCTCCTTCACTTCCTTCCTGACATTTCCCTCCTGTGTGATTAATCCACTTCCTTCCTGAGTGACTAATCGACTTCCTCCCTGAGTCATTAATCCACTTCCTTCCTGACTGACTAATCTACTTCCTTCCTGAGTGATTTATCCACTTCTTCCGAAGCGACTAATTCATTTCCTTCCCATCCACTTCCTTCCTGAGTAAGCGACTTCCTTTCCAGGTGACTAATCCATTTTGTTCATGAATTAGTTTCCTGAGACCTTTCAGACATTCCTGTACAAATTTGATTTCCATTGTTTTCAGCCATTTTGCCTTTTCCAGTTTATTAGAAAGTGAGACAATTAAATACACATGTAGCACCTTAGTTTTTTGTTTTTTTTATAACATTTTCCCGCCGGATCCATAGTCCAGTTTACAGGGCCACTTCACAATCCACTTTCTAAAAATATATTTATCATTTTTCATATTTATATTATTATACAAAATAGGTTTTAGCCGCGTTGCTCTGGGGGGATCGCCCCTAGTTACAGAGTCCGTAGATCCCCTGTTTACATATAATACAGCAATTTAACATTAGCAATGCAGCAGATTTCCTATAATAATGGTGAGGGCCCTTAGAATGAACATAACTCCGCCCCTTGCGCTCGGCAGACATTCGGATTTGCTGTATAAACACAAGGTAAAAAAAAAAAAAAGTTAAATTCAAAAAATGCTTTGAAAATATTTTTTCAAGCACAAGAGCTAAAATAAAATATTAGGGTGAGAGAAAAGCTGCTAAAATCGAATACTCTCCTTTATACACGCACGTGGGGGTTATTCGTGGAGGCAGGACGAGGGATTTGGAAAGGGGGTAAAAGGTGTGTAAAACTTTCTTCACATTCCCAGGAATTTTTCCTACTGTGATTGGGATTCTGCATTTTATAGAACTAAATTGAAGCTAATAAACTAAAAAAAAGGGGTGTGGCCTGGCATAACTGAGGGTGTGGCTAGCTAAAATGATTGTTTTCTCTGTAATACATATAACTCCACAGGTTTTTCCCACAAGTGTCTATGAAGAACTAAATTAAAGCTAATAAACAAAAGGGGTGTGGCCTGTCATAACTGTGGGTGTGGCTAGCTGGACAGATTGTATTCTCTGTAATACATACAACTCCATAGGTTCCGTAATAGCCCATACAGAGAGAGCCATTGCCTGTACTAAGGACAATTCTAAAGTCAATAACTTGGCCCAGAACGGGACATGGTTTACCAGGGGTGGAGGTGTCTAAGTCCAAAATCATCGAGGGAGGTTGACTTCTCTATACTGGGCCTTCCATGACCCATTATCTTGCCTACCGATTGGCTGGATTCACATGATGCGAACTGCACTGCAGTCCGACCATCACTTTGGATTAAGGAAACATAAGGTACCTGAGCAGAAACAGGTCACCATGAAGGTCCAAAAGCTGAAGGCTCTTGGGGTGCTGAGAACTGTAGACAAGGGAAAGCCACTGATGGTCCAGAAAGAGATCCTGTGGTTTTGGGGTTCTCTCAACAACCAATCACAGCTATTCTTGTGTGTGGGTCAATACTTTATGATGTGGGCAATACTTTCCCGGCACTGAAACACATGTCCTTATTCCATAAAATCGCAACAGAAAATAAAATAACAGCACAACACCCTCCCTGCACTGCTTCCAATACTTTAACATTATATTAATTCTGACAAATACAAAATTTTAGAAGTGAATTCAACGTCCTTCATTCGATTTGCCTCCCGCTCCGGCTGTCAAGAATGACAGATCTCCTCTGAGGTTGGTAGAAACAACTTGTAGATGTCTCCAGTCTTTGTCCGTTTTTGGGAATGGTTAGTTTGTTCCTTAGTACGACCCCTTCGGGAGTTCTTTGGTTCTCCAACGCCGACTCCTGGGAGGTGGTGTGACTTGGGCTTTTGATGGGGGACAAAAGAATTCTGGAGTCAGCGGGAGTGGGATGATCCATAATCGGGAAAGGGGGGCTGAAAAGGATAAGACTCTGAGGTCTTCCAGGTCTGGACCTGAAGTTGGGCTTTGAAAAACCAGAAGGCCTATCAAGTTTGGATGACAAAGGCGTGTCTCCACTAGCTTCCCCATCGGAGGTACGTTTGCGACGAAGAACTGGGGCATCTTGAGAAACAACACGGCTATCTCCCTGGCTGCTACTGTTGGACTGATGGGAAGAGTCTAACGAGATTGGATCGTTGTTTTCCTTCTCCTCCACAACTTCTTTCTCAGGCTTGAAGACCTTTGGTTTATCAACGTGGGCATTGCATGGAGTTAAAGTCTGGCTTGCAGCGGAGTTGCAAGTGGAGTTGGACTCAGGCTGACTTACTTGTATTTTCTCAGCTGGAAGAACTTCAGAATCTGCATTTACTGTGTTCAACGGCTGAGGAATTTGGGTATATTGGACCTTTGGAGGTATGACGGGTACAGCTTTGGCCTGGCACATCTTAATCATGAAAGAGGCCCTCACTGCTGACACACTCACAGGTGCCGAGTTGCGTCGACCAGTAGGAGCATGGGCGGAAGGCACATATGGCAAGTCAGAGTCTTTGGTTTGCAACGACGAGGGATAAGTCCATGAATCCCCCACTCCCTGGTTTATATTGTTGGACATTTTTGGGTTTGCATGGATTTTCTGAGCACCTATATCACTAGAACCACAGCTGGCTGCCCGCTCAAATGTAAATAATTCCCCCGCAGGACTGGAAGTGTCCAAACTCAAGGAAGAAGGTCGGGTTTTGGGTCTCCCTGATGCCTCCTCCTTGTTGAGGTTATTCTCAACCGACTGTTCCAGATCAGAAACCGTGGGGGGCCCGTTTCTGTTCTGCACCGCTACGGAGTTGAAAGGCAACGCAGGCAGCATCAGAGTCGAATTAAACATTTCGTGGCTCTTGATCTGCGGGAGTTGCAGCAAAGGGTCGTCCCCGTGTTCTTTATCATTTTTACTCTCTCCAGAACCGGATCCATTTTGGTTTTCATGTGCAGATAAGTTCATGATTTTACCCACATTCCGGGTCTTTTCAGAATCGTTGTGTGAGTTCTGCTGCACCGACGTGTCCGTTTCAGACCTGAGATGGAGCAGACCTTCAACTCTATTCGCACCTACAAATCTACATGTCCATTTGCTCGTTCGAGTATCTTTGCTGTCTAGAGAGAGACTGCGAGTGAACTCGGGCCTCTTATAAAGCTCCCCCGTGGTTCCCCTACGTTTCGGCTGGATTGTCGGAGCTTCCTTATCAGGAACGTTTTTTAATTTTGGCGAGTGCAGTGGACTTGTCACCCACTGGTGATCTTCCCAGAATTCCTCCAGCTCAAACGTTTGCACATTGTCTCCACCAAGCTCATCATCGTTCTCTAAAGACCCACTAGACTTTCTTTCTAACCTCAGCATTTGTACGTTCTTGTCTCTACCGGACTCCACTGTGTCTACAGTAACCTCCACTTTCTCCTTCTCTTGGGCTTCCAACTGATTGGAACCTCCAGTTTCACTCTTAATGGGCACAGGTTCAGGGGAACCCAACGTGCTATTTCCTTTGTCCGGGTCACAAATCTCTTTCTCACCAATCAAAGGTCCTTCGTGCTCATTGCAAAGCTGGTTTTCCTGAGGTAGAAGAAAGTCAGTTGCCTCCACTTGCACAAGGTCCAAGTCTGAACTTTGAGGAATGTTTTCCAGTTTTGTCTGTGGCTGAATAGAGTCCTGCTTTGGGAGGCTGTCGCTATGTTGAATGTCGGGTTCCTCGAGCTCTAAGGAGTTTACAACAGCACCATCGTTATTTCCTTCAGGCAGCAGAGGACTTTGTATGAAGTCAGAGCTGGGCTGTACAGTGTCCGACGAGCCTTCAGGTACGGCCGAGGGGGGCGGAATTTCTTCCAAGTCCGTTGAAGGCTCCGATACAGGAAACTCTTCTTCGGACTCAATGATCTTTAATTCTTGCTGAATATCTGACCAGAGAGGGTCAAGAAAAGAGAGGGTCGTGTCTTCCTCCTAAAAAACAAAAATGGCAAAATGAGGAGCCATTTTTATTTGAAATATTGCCACAAAAATAACGAACATTTAACACATTCGGGGGGCTATTTATCATGCTGTATATCAATGTAGCCATTTCCCGAATGTCTTTGACTTCTTTATGGAGACGGCAACAGCTCTGACCAATGAAACCCAAAAAGAAATTGTTCAATAGGAAAGTGTTGGTATATTCTCTATGGGCGGAATGTCTCTATACTGGGGGGGATTTACAATTTTTTTTGTTTACAATTCATATTTTTTTAGCTTTCAGAAAGGGATAAATGGTCAGGGGGGAAAAATTCTCACCACACGCGTAACCCCTTCCGTTTCGGGATTCGGCAGAATCCAACAGGTTGTGTTTGGGGGTTCAGCTGAACCCAAAAAAGTGGGTTCGGTGCTTCCCTAGTAATAACCACATGGTTTTTTTTCAGTATTTTTATTCCTTCCTATCAATTCGGATCTTTTTATAAATGACTAGACATTTGGGTTCTTAGCCGAAATCATGAAAATCAGAATTTTGATGAATAGGCCTCTTTATCAGGAAAGGGGGGGGGACATCTTGCCATTGACTTCTATGTGATCTCAGCCAGTTTCAGCTGGCGAATTGTCCGATTCGAGATTTTTTTGGCCCTTTGGCATAGTAAATCTCAAAAAAGTGGCAACTTTTTGTTTTAGAGCTAAAAATCCAAATCCAAAAAAACCTATGACAATAAGTCAAACCAATGGCCCAATAAGTCTTATGGAATCCTGGACTTGGCCTTCACCAGAAGGTAAAGAAACTTTGCATCTTGGCCTTAAACAACTATAGGATGCAGTGTAATTCTGACCGCCATATTGAGAATAAATTGAAAGTGACACATGGAGGAAAAAGTCCCAGAAAAGTTGCAAAAACTGTGATAACTGCAATTTTTTGTATTGTTGCACAAAAGCCAACGTCAAAAAAACCCAGAAAACCTCTGAAACTACGAAGCCAAGAAAGATCTTCCATTTGTATCAGGGACATCTGCCATTGACTTCTACATGATCTCGAGAGGTTTGAGCTGGAGAATTTTCAGATTGGTCCCCAAGGGCCACACCTGCTCCTTAGTCCATAGACTATGACCACAGATGCAAAATGTACCCACCTGGGCAATGTGGAATGTTGGGTCTGGTTGGTTCCTTGGGTTTTCCACTTTCTGTGACTTTGCGGAGTCTGGGTCAGGCCCAGAGGCGGGGGAGCTGATAGCAGCCTGTAAATTATCAGCGGGGGGTGGTGCCTGTTCTGCCGCCATTTTCCTCTGTGCCATCTCACTCGCCTCTTGCTCCTGCAGCATCTCCAATAAAATCTCTTTGATGGTAAGAGTCGCCTCTTCTGTGAAACAGATAACATGAAAATTGACCTTAAAAGGTGTTAAATGACACATCTCTTTAAAGCCCCGCCCACTGTTGAGCAGTGGGTGGGGCTAGAGCACTGGCGCTAAATACTCAGAAAGGCTGAGCGATACAATAACAGCATCAAACTGTCTCTGGGATCCTCAAAAACATTAAAAGAACAACCCTGAGTCAGGGCTAGTAACCCATAGCAACCCATAGATGACCAGTAAGTTGCTATGGGTTACTAGACCTGGTGCAACACAGACACTTTTTTTACACTTAAATGAACTTAAATGAAAAGAGAAAAAAAGGTGGAGATAAAGCAAATGGCCATGTGTCTAAGGTATCCTTGTGGTTGCACCCACCCCAGTCCAACACTGACCAATCACAGGCAGCTGCCGAAAGACGTAATTATGGAAAGAAATGAGTATTTGGCATTACCAGTTTCCGTATCGGACTCATTGGAACACGATCTCTTTGGTCCTGCTTGCTTATCGCTGTTCCCAATGGTGGGAGAACGCGGCCTTTCCTTGATCCCAATATGGCTGCATTTTTCCAGTGTTGCCGATTTGGTGATCCTATCGATCCTATCGGGATCCAGCAAAGGAAGTTCCTCCAGGCTGGAGAGTAGAGGTCTCTCCTTGGCCGACCCTCGGCACGGGGTACTGTTGGTACTGATCACAGCCGACACTCGTAGAGGTACCGACACTGCAAATGGCTCTGAGATGTTCATGGCTTTTCTCTGGTGCCTGGGAGAGGCCTCCAGGGGGAAGAGGCTACCGGGAAAGCTGGATTTGGCTGCTCCGTCACCCGCGGTATAAAACATCTTGCGGATCTTTGGAGATGTCTGCTCACTATCCAGATCATCGCCGGCCCGAAAGACCTTCATTTGTTCAGGCGGTGGCTTGGGTTGAGGGGTCTTGCCATTTATATGGGCAGAACCCAACCCTCCCGTGGCCCCTGAGAGGTCCTCTGCATCCCATTCGCCTTCATGCTTGCTGACATCATAAGTGCTACCTGTTCCGGTGGCCCGAGACTTCAGCGCTGGTATGAAAAAGCCCCCGGTGGCCACCGATCTTTTGAATCGGCTCAGCTTCTCGTCTTCTCCTGTGAAGCAAGACCGGTTCGGTTAAGGACACGTGAAAAAGAGTAGGAAGCAGGACGGAGAAATAGGAAACTTGAGAAACTCACCTTCTGCTGGCAAGGAACAGAGTGATTCCATACTCTTGGCCGGGCGTATGGTGGCTTTCTCTACAGGGACAAGAATATCACGGGTTTAGGCAAATGATTGGTCCATACAGAATAGAAATGTGCCCTGATACAAAATACACCCCTGATTCTGACTCTAAATTTCTACTTTTCTCTCACAGTGGTGGTCAAACTTTTGCAGGTCAAGCCCCAATTGGAGATCCAACATTTGGCCAGACCCCCCTTGAAGGTCCAATCTTTGGTCAGGGCCCTCTTGAAGGTCCAATCTTTGGTCAGGGACCCCTTGTAGGTCCAACCTTTGGTCAGGGACCCCTTGTAGGTCCAACCTTTGGTCAGGGCCCCCTTGAAGGTCCAACCTTTGGTCAGGGACCCCTTGTAGGTCCAACCTTTGGTCAGGGCCCCCTTGAAGGTCCAACCTTTGGTCAGGGACCCCTTGTAGGTCCAACCTTTGGTCAAGGCCCCCTTGAAGGTCCAACTTTTGTCCGGAGCCCCCTTGAAGGTCCAACCTTTGGTCAGGGCCCCCCTTGAAGGTCCAACTTTTGGTCAGGGCCCCCCTTGAAGGTCCAACCTTTGGTCAGGGCCCCCTTGAAGGTCCAACCTTTGGTCAGGGCCCCCCATATAGGTCCAACCTTTGGTCAGGGCCCTCCTTAGCTTCTAACTCCCTGCCTCTGCTCTAAGCACCCCTACCCCAGGGTGGCCAGCCCCACTGCCCTTGTTGGCCAATATGGCTGTTGGGTGGACAGCTGGCCAGAAGGCTAGCAAGATGAGAAACCAGCAATGAGATACAAATTATTTAGAACTCACCACTCATCTCCTTCTGCCCCCGCACAAAGACACTCCCATTGCGGCTCAGTTTCGTCTTGGATTCCGTTCCGGACCGACCCAGATTAAAGATCGACTTCCACTTCTTAGATTTGGTGGAGAGTTTCCTCCTTAAAAAATAAAGATTTTTCATTAACCCAGGGGACTAAATACAAAAGAACAAGCTTCTGCAAGTCCAGACCAACTGACTAACCTATCGGTTACCTTCATATTAACCTGTGTGAGTTCCTATCTGTGAGCCCATGTGTATGATAAACAGGGACAGGGGGGCAAATAGGGGAGAGAGGGGCAAATAGGGGAGAAAGTTCCACTTTCCAACCACTGAGCATCTGTAGGGTACAGTGCCCTCCAGCTAAAACTCTGAAGGTCACATCAATGCCTTATCATTGCCAGGAAGGCTCCACCACTAGCCGGCCCCACAGACTGGCCCAGGAATAGCTCAGTAACAGGCCTGGGGTTCCAGCCGCTGTCTTTTCCATTTTTTCCAAGGTTACTTATTGCTATTTTAACTAGTTTATATATATATTTATATAGCAATGACACTATTTCCCAGCACTGAACAGAGATTATACATAATTCCCATCAGTCCCTGCCCCAGTGAGCTTACAATCTAAGGTCCCTATCCCATTCCCATCAGTCCCTGCCCCAGTGAGCTTACAATCTAAGGTCCCTATCACATTCCCATCAGCCCCTGCCCCAGTGAGCTTACAATCTAAGGTCCCTATCACATTCCCATCAGTCCCTGCCCCAGTGAGCTTACAATCTAAGGTCCCTATCACATTCCCATCAGTCCCTGCCCCAGTGAGCTTACAATCTAAGGTCCCTATCACATTCCCATCAGTCCCTGCCCCAGTGAGCTTACAATCTAAGGTCCCTATCCCATTCCCATCAGTCCCTGCCCCAGTGAGCTTACAATCTAAGGTCCCTATCCCATTCCCATCAGTCCCTGCCCCAGTGAGCTTACAATCTAAGGTCCCTATCCCATTCCCATCAGTCCCTGCCCCAGTGAGCTTACAATCTATTGTCCCTATCCCATTCCCATAAGTCCCTGCCCCAGTGAGCTTACAATCTAAGGCCCCTATCCCATTCCCATCAGTCCCTGCCCCAGTGAGCTTACAATCTAAGGTCCCTATCACATTCCCATCAGTCCCTTCCCCAGTGAGCTAACAATCTAAGGTCCCTATCCCATTCCCATCAGTCCCTGCCCCAGTGAGCTTACAATCTAAGGTCCCTATCCCATTCCCATCAGTCCCTGCCCCAGTGAGCTTACAATCTATTGTCCCTATCACTTTCCCATCAGTCCCTGCCCTAGTGAGCTTACAATCTAATTCCCCTATTATGTTTCTATCAGTCCCTACCCCAGTGAGCTTACATTCTAAGGTCCCTATCACATTCCCATCAGTCCCTGCCCCAGTGAGCTTACATTCTAAGGTCCCTATCACATTCCTATCAGCCCCTGCCCCAGTGAGCTTACAGTCTAAGGTCCCTATCCCATTCCCATCAGCCCCTGCCCCAGTGAGCTTACAATCTAAGGCCCCTATCCCATTCCCATCAGTCCCTGCCCCAGTGAGGTTACAATCTAAGGTCCCTATCACATTCCCATCAGCCCCTGCCCCAGTGAGCTTACAATCTAAGGCCCCTATCCCATTCCCATCAGCCCCTGCCCCAGTGAGCTTACAATCTAAGGTCCCTATCCCATTCCCATCAGTCCCTGCCCCAGTGAGCTTACAATCTATTGTCCCTATCACTTTCCCATAAGTCCCTGCCCCAGTGAGCTTACAATCTATTGTCCCTATCACTTTCCCATCAGTCCCTGCCCTAGTGAGCTTACAATCTAATTCCCCTATTATGTTTCTATCAGTCCCTACCCCAGTGAGCTTACATTCTAAGGTCCCTATCACATTCCCATCAGTCCCTGCCCCAGTGAGCTTACATTCTAAGGTCCCTATCACATTCCTATCAGTCCCTGCCCCAGTGAGCATACAATCTAAGGTCCCTATCATATTCCCATCAGTCCCTGCCCCAGTGAGCTTACAATCTAAGGTCCCTATCACATTCCCATCAGTCCCTGCCCCAGTGAGCTTACAATCTAAGGTCCCTATCCCATTCCCATCAGTCCCTGCCCCAGTGAGCTTACAATCTAAGGTCCCTATCCCATTCCCATCAGTCCCTGCCCCAGTGAGCTTACAATCTAAGGTCCCTATCACATTCCCATCAGTCCCTGCCCCAGTGAGCTTACAATCTAAGGTCCCTATCACATTCCCATCAGTCCCTGCCCCAGTGAGCTTACAATCTAAGGTCCCTATCACATTCCCATCAGCCCCTGCCCCAGTGAGCTTACAATCTAAGGTCCCTATCACATTCCCATCAGTCCCTGCCCCAGTGAGCTTACAATCTAAGGTCCCTATCACATTCCCATCAGTCCCTGCCCCAGTGAGCTTACAATCTAAGGTCCCTATCACATTCCCATCAGCCCCTGCCCCAGTGAGCTTACAATCTAAGGTCCCTATCACATTCCCATCAGCCCCTTGCCCCAGTGAGCTTACAATCTAAGGCCCCTATCACATTCCCACACACACACTGGGTTCACTGTATAAATAAAGAATATTAAAGTCTGCACATGAATTATTCAAAACCGACACTAGGTGGCGCCCTGTCCCCTTGGATAAGTCAGCAGTGGGTGGGTACAGTATTTCCCTTGTGAAGGAAATGAGTTCAGAATTCTTTGAGCATTTTAAAGCAGATTCAGACAATACACATAAAGAATAGTTTTTCCCCAAAAGTATAAAATGAGAGAAATATAAAACATAGAAAAATAGAAAAAAAAAAAAAAAAAAAAGCTGAATCTGCAACCAGCAGGTGGTGCTGTAGGGCCGCCCCAGTGACCACAAGTGGCCCCTTCGAGGGATTCCTAGTTGCCCACTCCCAGGGCTCCATAGACTAATTTATTCCAAGCCCTCAAACGAGCAGTGGCAAAAATAATTGGCTGCACTAGATAATAAAGGGGAACTCTGCCCATAAACTGCTTTTATTTTTTGCATTCCAATACACGCTCATTAACGCAATGTGAACTCGTCAGGGTAATTAGTGCTTATAATCAATCCCTGAAGCACTCGCTGACATTCGCCGGCTCATCGTTACTGGGATTCTGCTAATTAAAGCAGATGCTGGTTTCTAGCAACATCCTTATTTCTTAAAGGGCCAGCACCAACTTACGTTCGGCATCCCAAGACTTGAGCAGCTGTGGCCCCCCAGCTGCCCAAGGTGACCCTATGCCATTGCCCACCCCATATGGCACCCATAAAATGCCCATAATACATGAGATTTGCAAAACAGGCGCAGGAATTGTGCTTATATTAGTATATCCTTTGCGCCTGTGGTTGGGGGTTGGGGAGTGGTAGGAGCAATAATGCTGGAATTCGTTTGGATAAAGACTCGCTCAGGTAGGAAACTATGCCGCTTTGTGCCAACATTATTGCACCTTGCCAGGTTTTATTTTTTATAGTTTTTGAATTATTTTCTTCTAATTCTTTGCAGCTTTCAAATGGGGGTCAGTGACCCCGGCAGCCAAACCCTGTTGCTCTGTGAGGCTCCAGTTTTATTGTTATTGTTACTTTTTATTCCTTATCTTTTTAATACAGTTCCTCTTCTGTTCTTTTATTCAAACCACTCCCTGGTTGCTAAGGTAATTCAGACCCTAGCAACCAGATAGCTGCTGAAACTTCAAACTGGAGAGCTGCTGAACAGAAATAACTAAAAGACCAACTGCAAATTGTCTCGGGATATTACCCCGACACAGGGTGGCGCCGGACGCCCAGAACCTACTTGTTCTCAGGAAGGTCGATGACGGTGTGGAACAGGGACCCGGTGACGGGCACAATCTCGGGCAGGCTGTTCTCCCTCCTCTCCTTCCGGGCAGGGTGGGTGGCAGACAGACTCATGGCTTGGGCCTCCTCCAGGCTGACCAGCTTCATGGGAAGTGACCCTGACGGCAAAGTCATGCTCTTCATCATCACCACTCGGCATTCTGGGAAGGGGGCAGAATGAATATGTAACCAACAGACAGTTTATATTATATTAAGTGACCTATTAAAGAATCTCCCCAAACTGGAATATATATATCAGTAAATATTGCCCTTTTACATCCTTTCCCTTGAGCCGCCATTTAGTGAAGGTCTGTGTGCTCCCTCAGGGATCAGCTGACAGGAAGTGATGCAGCTCTAACTGTAACAGGAAGTAGTTTATTTACGGGTTTTACCTATGAGCTGTTTATGCAATATAGTTTTATAGAGACCGAGGGGGTATAGTTTTCCTTGTATGGTTTTATGATCTATCCCATAATGATAGCGTTGGCACAGCCCCAGTCAAACATGGAGCCCTGGCACCGAGCGCCCCGAGGCCCCAGCCAGACAAACAAGCCGGAGATAAGGGCACCGGAAACACTTCAGCGATTCAGACCCAACAATCACATGTAGGAGAGAACACTTTTTGGCACCGTATGAGTTTTGCCATAGTGACCGATAATATAACATTAACAAAGGTCCCTTAGCAAACAACACCCCCACCCCCCCCCCCCCAGCTGACTTAATGGCAAAAATATGTTTTTCTTACAGACTTACAGACTCTAGAGATGTCATTTTGTAGCTCTACCCCTGCTCTTACTCTCTTACTGGGCTACAGAGCTCTCGCTTCATTCTCAAGATATTAGCACTTTAACACTGCTAATATCAAGGGTGTGTAACTGGAGTGCCCTCTGCTGTTGGGTTCTTGGTATTGGCCAAACAGCAATGCAACAGCTGGAGTTACTGATGCAGTAAGGGGATGCTTCTTGTTTAGGGGGGGAGTCGAACAGGGTCAGACTGGGGGGTGCAGGGCCCAACGAGGCTGCCGACCCAGGGGCCCCCACCACCTGTGCAATTATTATACTTATTTTAGGTGTGATCAGGAGTGTGGGGGAGTGCAGCAGGGATCAGGTCTGGGTGGCAGGGCCCACTAAGTTTTTTCCCGGTGCCCGATGGCCCAGTCCAACCCTGGAAAGTGGGTGCAGTTTCATAGGAAGTAGGGGTGTCTGTGTCTAACTGGGCGTGGCTTGGCAGGATGGGGGCATGGCCTAAATTGTCCAATGATGGTAGGGACGCCACTGACCGCCATAAGAGAAACACTCTCCATCTTCAGACTGACGTCACAATGGAGACCACTCACCCTCCTTCTGTTTAATGGGGGCAGCTGGGATCTTGTTGAAGATCTGGTCCACGTGGTTGAGGATGAACTCAATGACAAACTGCTGGACACGAACCTCCATGAACGCCGCGTCCCCATTGCAGCCGGCATCTTCTATCTCTTTGGACCTGGAACAGAGACAGGGTTTATTTCCCACCCAATGCAACTGGGATGGACCCCACATGAATAGTTACCCCTCGTAGTGGCCCTTTTGGATACGGCAGTGGCTCCTACCTGAGTAGATTGGGTGCCCAGACAAGGGCCAGGTTCCTGATGTGCATGTTGGTAGTAGAGCTGTGGGACGCAATGTGGGTCAGGTGTTTGCTCAGGTACTCCAGGGTCCTGCAAGGGTAGGAAAGGGTAAACACCACCCAATGAGAATGGTTTAGGTGGGGCTTCTGACCCCAGCTCCGCCCCTCTTTCTGCAATCCAAACCCCCCTCCCCCAAGCCATGGGCCCCAGGTGGTTACCTACCCTTGGGCTGGTGGAACATAGACATCCCCTTGAACACCACCAGTTTGCACTGATGTCGACCCAAATCCCACCTCCTTAGTAGTAAGCCACACCCATTTCTTGGGGTTCCAGGCTTCCCCCCTGTTTCCTTTGGGCCCCTGACAATTTTCCTGCCTTTTGCCCCAATGGGGGCCCTAACTGGATATTAAGAGCGCAGGGACTGCACCAACTAATACTATGGCGCCGGGTTCTTTAAAGGGGTGGTTCTAAAAGTTTAGTATATTATAGAATGGCCTATTCCTAGCAACTTTGCAATTGGTCTTTATTATTTATTTTTGATAGTTTTTTTTTAACTATTTGCCTTTCTCTTCTGCCTCTTTCCATCTTTCAAATGGGGGTCACTGACCCCGGCAGCCAAAACCTATTGCTCTGAGTTTTATTGTTATTGTTACTTTTTATTCCTTATCTTTCTATTCAGTCCCCTCTCCTATTCATATTCCAGCCTCTCATTCGAACAACTGCCTGGTTGCTAAGGTAAGTAAGACCCTAGCAACCCCATAGCTGCTTCAATGGCAAACTGAAAAGCTGGAAAAACCACAAAAAATAAAAAATGAACACCAATTGCATTTTTTTTTAGAATATCATAGTTAATTTAAAGTTGAACTACACCCCTTTTAAGGGACTGACCAAATAAAATGGTGTTTCTTAGGCCAGACTGACATTTCAGGGAAATACCTTGGCAGGGAGTAATGGGGCAGTCTGGGGATGCTGAAAGCCCAATCTCAGTAATGGTGCTTCCTGGGCCTGCTCCCCATCCCAAGCCCTTCAAGGGTAAGTAAACCTTCAAAATAAGTTGATGTAAAATTGATAAGATGAGGTTAAATATGAATGAGTTTTGTTACAACAGCGCCACCTGCTGGTCCCTAATATCGTAGCATTAAAAAATAAATAAATAATGAAAGTAAATTGCAAAAGTGCTTAGAATAGTAGTCTCATCAACTTGTTTTAAAGGTTTACTTATCCTTTATATGTCAGCGGATCCCAAGCACTTCCATTCCCAGCATCCGCATTGGGCGGGAGAGTGCCGGAGTGGGGTGGGAGTGGGGTGGGAGTGGGGTGGGAGTGGGGTGGGAGTGGGGTGGGAGTGGGGTGGGAGTGGGGTGGGAGTGGGGCCGGAGTGGGGCCGGAGTGGGGCTTGGGCTCAGCCAACTATTCCCCAGGGATAAATACTCACACGGATTGGGAATAAATCACCAGAGACTTCCAGTGGGCCCTGTTAGCTAAACACTGCGCTGAATCAGCCACAACATTGTTTATCTGAGCCACTGGGGCTGGGGGAGCCTCGCGTGTGGAGCAG